>NC_064822.1:196625512-196934917 GCF_024166365.1 Elephas maximus indicus | reverse complement strand
CCCTGGAGTGTCTCCATTCCCACTAGTCATGGCCCCTGAGCCCAGAGCCAGGATTTGGACTGGTTGGGGGCTGCTCTTCCTGTGATCCTTCTCTGAGACATCGGCCAGGGGCCCAGCCTGCATGTTGTGTGACACAGGCCTCTCCTGGGGGACAGATCCCTGAGGGGAAGGGGAAGGCTGGGAAACTGCCAGGAGCCTGCAGGCAGGGGTGTCCACAGCAGCAGTGGCCACAGTGGCGTCTACAGCATCCCACACACTCACCACAGCACCCAGCCTCAGCGGGTCCAGCCTGGGCAAGCGGCAGGGTCTGTCTCTTGAGCAGGTGTCTGCTGGCTGCCGCCGGCTGCCCCAGCCTCTGCCCCGTGGATGAGGCAGCCCCATCTTTGGCTGCCAGGCGCTGGTGTCCTGTTCAGCTGCATGACCAGGGGTCTGGTGTGCTGGCTCCTTCGGACAGATTGCCCCTGCCCCCTCCTCTGCTTCTCTGCCAGGATCCCGAGGTGTGAAATGGATCAGGATGGAGCTGGCCGTCCCCCCTGCTTTGCTCCTTCCCAGGGGGGCAGTGCCTGGCCTGAGAGGCTGCCTTTCTGTGCCTTGAGTGGCTTCTGAGGTGTTGTTGCCATGCTTCTGTCCACGGGCTGTGCTGCTGACCACCTTTCCAGGCATCTGGGGTGTAGGCCCTACTGTGGCACCCAGGCCTTCCCTGCCGGAGAGCTCCTGGCCCTGGGCCTCTGTGGCAACAGGACTCCCCTGGTAGCATCCTGGAGGGCCTGACTTCCCCTGTTGTGGTCCCTCGACTCCACCACTGACCTTGATCTTTGGGTGCAGGGCTGACCCGGATCCTCTCGCCTGAGGAGGCTGGGGGTGGGAGGTTGCAGACTCTGGTCCCATCATCTCCTGGTCCTGCCCGGAGCCGAACCAGTGCAAGGCCAGCGCTGTGGCAGCCACCACAGCCAGCGCCAGCAGGGTCAGCACCACATTGTCCCAGTCCTCGTCCCCATCCATGTCCCAGCCCCAGCGATGGGCGTCTGGCTCAGAGGCACCCTGGGTCATGATGCTGGATGCAGACCCCAAGGGGGAGCCTAATTGGCCAGTTGCCTGGGCTGCTGTCTTGCAGTTGGTCCCGCGTTGCCCCCTCTGTGAGCTGCCTGCAGTGAGGGTGGATTGTGGAATCCAGGTGTCACTCTGCCTGGCCTTGGAGGGGTGGCTCTTGTGCTTGTGTGGGTGGGGGTTTGTTGGCAGAGCCAATTGACGGTGTCGGCAGGCCAGTCTGCACAGGCAGCAGAAGGTAGGGGCCTCTCCTGGTTCCTCGCCCAGCTCCTACTCCCTCTCCTTTTCTGTCAGTCCCCAGTGGCAGGTGGCGTGTTCCGGATCCCTATGCCAGCATCCCAGCAAGCTGCCCTAGCCCCAGGACCCTCATGCCCCTAGCTCACCCCTCCTCAGTGTCCCCCCTCTGAGCTGGGCTGGCTGCAGGGAGCTCTGCAGGGAAGGGTTACCATGGGAAGATGCTATCTCAGCTCCAGCAATGTGATGCAGCCCCGATGAAATTACCAGAAACCTGAGCAGCTTATTCCACTTGGGGGTGGGGGGAAGGTGGGGCCGGCAGGCAAGCACTTCACAGGCTGGACCCTGCAGGGCGTGGTGTCCTAACTAGGAGAACTCATCAAAGGTGAACAGAGGTGACGACAGCCTCGTCTTCCAAGATCAAGTGTGGGCGTGAAGCCAGCGGCCCTGGCCCACCCCGCCTTGGCAGCCTAGGACTTCCTACCCTAAGCTCAGCAGAGATGAAAGGGGGTTTTCAAAAAGACTTTCTAAGTCTCCAGGAGAGAGAAAAACAAAATGATGAACACCCAAAAGTTTTCTTTTTGGGGGGGCCAGTCTTATTGTCACCCACCTGGCCCCCCAGAGCCTCCTGGACCCTCCCCTCCATGCCCTCCAGGACCTTTTGACCTCCCAGGTGCTGCCTCACTGACAGCCCAAGCCCAGCCTGCTTCTACTCCTTCACAGTGCCAGCACGCTTGGAGCCCCCTGGTACCCATGTCCCGGACCTTGCCAGGCTGGCTCCTGGGCCACATCTCCAGTCCCCCTCCCTTGGGAGAGCCTGGTTTCATCTGGGGACCACACTCTGTGCCCACGTCTTGCCTGGGCTCAGGCCCTCACAGATGCCTCCCTGGGTGTGACCCTGCTTCCCCTCAGTGTTTGGTTTCTTGGGGGACGAGGGGAGGGGAGCACCCATGTTTCTGCCATCTGCTTTTCACTTGAGCCAGCCTCAGGAATAAGTCTTGGGACAGGTACCAGGTGGGCCAAGATAAAAAAGAGTCTGAGGTCCCTGGGACAGAGGCAGGGCCCCCACAGCATGTGAGTGTGTTTTCCTCCCTCTGGGACACAGGGCCCAGGGCTTCTCCTTGACTCAAGCACAAGAAGGTGGCCAGGAGCGTCCCTGGCACCCAGCCTGGGCCCTGGTGAGCCTCAGGTATCTCACTCCATCTGGTCCCTTCCCAGCTCCCTCCCTGGGGCCTATTAGATGACAGTAAGAAGGTAGAAGGCTGGGCCCCCCAGACTTTAAGATGGACCTTGAGTTGGGGGAGGGGTTTCTAGACACACGCCTTATTCTGTATCCTGTCCCAGACTCTGCCTCTGTTGGTTAAGTATGGTGCCTAAAGGCCTTGGGAGAAGGGAGGTGGCGTTCCCCAACTTGCTTCTCCTCTTATGGTGTAGAGTGGCACATCCACCGTCTACCACAGCTCCTGAAGACCCCTGTCTGTCTGAGCCCCCAGCCTGTAGGGAGAACAGGAGGAGTGCCCACCCAGTGATGCCTTTAGGACACCATGGCGGGAGGACTAAGCACAGGAAATCATTCCACGCCAATGCCACCAGGTGCCAAGGACCGTGACAGGTACTGGAGACACACAGGTGAACAAGAAAGTGTCCAGTCCAGCCTGTGTGAGAAGAACCACCTCCCTTTGTTAAAATCCAGACCCGAGGGCAAAGCTTTGCTCTGCAGGGAGAGAGTCTCTGCTGGGAAGGTGGCCGAGCACTGCTGCCTCCCCAAGGTGTGGGCATTTTGCCTTCCGAGGCTCGAGGCTCGCCGAGAGTAAAACAGTGGTACATACTTCCAAAGCCATGTGGTCACCTACATGCGCTGTGACATAAACATGGTCTCAGTATCATGAATTACCATCAAGCAAAAAATAAAAATCACAAAAATGGGTCCTGGGAGGAAATCACTTTAGTGTTTTCCTTTGAAGCATCTTTTCTGGATTGCCTGCTGAGGCAACTCGGCCACTGGAGAAAGGAAATCCTGTCCCAATCCATGGAGGAAAAGAGGGAGGGAGCTCAGAAACAATACAAGCCAAACAGAAAGGAGGGCAGCCTCCCTGCCTTCCAATGTTGCCACCCACATATGGGGGAGGGTACCTGCCAGCTGTTCCACAAGAGGGGAACCCACCTCACCTGGTAACTGAGCCGGGGAGAGCTGGACAGCACCCAGCCACCGCTGTGCCTCTGAATCCCTTAGTGGAGGAGGAGCAGAGTGAAATGAAGACATCATTCCAGCAGAGCTCAAGAAAAGGGACAGCTAATCTACATGAAATGGTGGAAAACAGCTGACCCAGCCAAATGTCAGATTTCTCTGTTACTGGAATTTTTTTAAAGCAGGAAATATTCTATAATAAGAAAATGATATGAAACCAAGAATGTAATATTATTATGGTATAATCCTGTTTATGTTCAAAAGTATGTATTTTATATATGCCTAAATAAATCTAGAATAATTTTAAAGCCTAGAAAATGTTAATAATCCCATACTTAACAATCATATCCCAGAGAATACCCTTTAAGGAATTCATATGATGCAGGAAAAGCTCTATGCAAAAACAAAAATTATAAGAAAAGCAACACAATGTGATTTATAATAGAAAAAAAAATGTGTTTGACAACATGAGAAACATGAAGAAAACTTGCTCATGACTTTAAAGTGTGGTCTTGAAAAAACTTATTTAAATAATTATTGATAATATGGTTATAAAGTTTAATACAAGTTTAATAGTCTTAATACAGAGTCATAAAATAAAAATTTTAAATAAAAACAAACTATGGGGAGGCAGAGGGAAGGGAAGAGGGAAAGCATAGTGAAAGTCTCCTCTTATTCCAAGAAAAAAAAAAAATTCCAAGAGGGAGACTATATTTGTTTAATTCTTGAAATCAATTGCTACATTTAGTTCAAATGCAAGTTTAAAGTTTAAAAATAATTTTAAGTTGATATAGACATTTATCACATTCATGGATTGGAAAACTTAATGTCATAAAGATGTCAGTTGTCCCCTAAGTTGTTCTAAATTGAGTCAATATAATTTCAATCAGAATTCCACCATGAGGGGTATATGTGTGTGTGTGTGTGTGTGTGTGTGTGTGTGTAAAAGAGAGGCTTAACATGATCCTACAATGAATATGGGTTCCAACAATGGTATTAGCATCAATCTTCCTGCTGAAGAAAACTAAAGCTGAGCTCAAATATTAATTACAAAATTTCATAAAAGCATCAGAGAGTTTCAGAAAGTGAGAAATTTCTGAGCCAAAATCTAGGACAAGGTTTGAGAACTCAAAGAAGGCCCATCCCTCAGAGCTGCTTTTGTCTGGAGGCATTTGCAAATCCAGAAAAAACAGTTTTGAAACTGTGCTGTAGTTTGGTGGCCTTACAGGGCAAAAGGGACATAGGTCAGGGCATACCTAGGTGGGGGTCTGACAAGCCATCCTGTTATGCATTGAATTGTGTTCCCCAAAAATATGTGTTGCAATTCTGTTTGTAAATACGGTTTTCTTTGTTATGTTAATGAGGCCATATCAGTGAAGGGCATGTCCTAAACCTGATCGCTTTCGAGTTATAAGGAGCAGCACAGACACAGAGATGAGCAAGCACAAACGGGAAGACAGATGCCACATGGAGGTCACCAAGACACCAAAGAATCCAGGGGCAACAGAAGCTGAAAGAGCTGATGAAGAGCCTTCCCCTATATACCCGGTACTCTGAATTCAGACTTCTAGCCTCCCAAACTATGAGAAATAAATGCCTGTTCTTCAAAGCCACCCACTCGTGGTATTTGTGTTGCAGCAGTACTAGGAAACTAAGACACACCCTTTTCTTTGAGCTGCAACCACAAAGGGAGCTCTCACAGTAAGAGAAAATGATAAATCAGTCGGTGCCCACATAGGTTTAAGGCCTGGATTCATGTGACTTGGGTGATCCAGGGAACCTCGGGCCTAGAATTTGAACTGGAGTGGTCCAGACTAGTCCTGACCCCATGCTCCTGTAAGAAGCAAACTAAAATCTTAAGGACTGTACCCAATACTGGGGAAGTGAGCATAACTTGACCAAGGCAAGATCATGGAAGCTTCATAGACACATCCAAACTCCCTGAGGGATTGAATTACTGGGCTGAGGGCTGTGGAAACCATGGTATCAGGCAACATCTACCTCAACTGGCATACATAGTTTATAAAGAAAATATTCTACATCCTACTATGGTGAATAGCATCTGGGGTCTTAAAAGGTTGTGAGTGGCCATCCAAGATATTCTACTGGTCCCACCCTCTCTGGAGCAAGGGAGAATGAAGAAAACCAAAGACAAGAAAAAGATTAGTTCAAAGGATGAATGGCCCCCAACTACCACAGCCTCCTCCAGACTGAGTCGAGCTCAACTAGATGGTGCCCAGCTACCACCACCGACTGCTCTGAAAGAGATCACAATAGAGGATCCCAGACAGAGCTGGAGAACATGCAATCAGGATGTACTGATAATCACTGGTGATTGGAATGCAAAAGTTGGAAACATAGCAAGGGTCAGTAGCTGGAAAATATGACCTTGGTGATAGAAACAATGCCAGAGATCACGTGATAGAATTTTTGCAAGACCAACGACTTCTTCATTGCAAATACCTTTTTCACCAGCATAAACAGTGACTATACACTTGGACCTTGCCAGATGGAATACACAGGAATCAAATCGACTACATCTGTGGAAAGAGATGATGGAAAAGTTCAATATCATCAGTCAGAACAAGGCCAGGGGCCAAGTGTGGATCAGACGATCAATTGCTCATATGCAAGTTCAAGTTGAAACTGAAGAAAATTGGAACAAGACCATGAGAACCAAAGTGTGACCTTGAGTATATCCCACCCCAATTTAGAGACCATCTCAAGAATAGATTTGGTGCGTTGAACACTGATTACTGAAGACCAGACGAGTTGTGGAATGACATCAAGGACATCATCCATGGAGAAAGCAAGAGGTCATTAAAAAGGCGGAGAGAAAGAAAAGACCAAAATGGATGTCAGAAGACTCTGAAACTTGCTCTTGAAAACAGACTAGCAAAAGCAAAAGTAAAAAATGATGAAATAAAAGAACCGAACAGAAGATTTCAAAGAGTGGCTGGAGAAGACAAAGTAAAGTATTACAATGACACGTGCAAAGAGCTGGAGATAGAAAACCAAAAGGGACGAACACACTCAGCATTTATCAAGCTGAAAGAACTGAAGAAAAAATTCAAGCCTCGAGTTGCAATAGTGAAGGATTCCATGGGCAAAATACTAAATGACGCAGGAAGCATCAAAAGAAGATGGAAGGAATACACAGAGTCATTATACCAAAAAGAATTGGTCGACATTCAACCATTTCCAGAGGTAGCATATGATCAGGAACCAATTACACTGAAGGAAGAAGTTCAGGCTGCTCTGAAGGCATTGGCAAAAAACAAGGCTCCAGGAATTGATGGGATATCAATTGTTTCAGCAAACGGATACTGGACTGAAAGTGTTCACTCATCTATGCCAAGAAATTTGGAAGACAGCTATCTGGCCATCGCTGATGTCAGATGGATCCTGGCTGAAAGCAGAGAATACCAGGAAGATGTTTACCTGTGTTTTATTGACTATGCCAAGGCATTCGACTGTATGGATCATAACAAATTATTGATAACATTGCAAAGAATGGGAATTTCAGAATACTTAATTGTGCTCATGAGGAACCTGTACATAGATCAAGAGGCAGTTGTTAGAACTGAACAAGAGGATACTGCATGATTTAAAGTCAAGAAAGGTGTGTGTCAGGGTCGTATCCTATTCAATCTGTACACTGAGCAAATAATCTGAGGAGCTGGATTGTATGAAGAAGAATGGGGCATCAGGATTGGAGAAAGACTCATTAACAACCCACATTATGCAGATGACACAAACTTGCTTGCTGAAAGTGAAAAGGACTTGAAGCACATACTGATGAAAATCAAAGACCACAGCCTTCAGTATGGATTACACCCCCACATAAAGAAAATATAACTCCTCACAACCAGGCCGATAAGCAACATATAATAAATGGGGAAAAGATTGAAGTTGTCAAGGATTTCATTTTACTTGGATCCACAATCAACAGCCATGGAAGCAGCAGTCAAGAAATCAAAAGACGCATTGCATTGGGCGCTACCAAAGACCTCTTTAAAGTGTTGAAAAGTAAAGATGTCACCTTGAAGGCTAAGGTGTGCCTGACCCAAGCCACGGTATTTTCAATCACATGATATGCATGCAAAAGCTGGACGATGAATAAGGAAGACCGAAGAATTGACGCCTTTGAATTGTGGTGTTGGCAAAGAATATCAAATAGATGATGCACTACCAAAGGAATGAACAAATCTGTCTTGGAAGAAGTACAGCCATAATGCTCCTTAGAAGCAAGGATGGTGACACTACGTCTTACATACTTTGGATGTGTTATCAGGAGGGATCAGTCCCTGGAGAAGGACATCATGCTTGGTAAAGTACAGGGTCAGCAAAAAAGAGGAAGGCCCTCAACAAGACGGATTGACACAGTGGCTGCAACAATGGGCCCAAGCGTAATGATTGTGAGGATGGCGCAGGACCGGGCAGTGTTTTGTTCTGTAGTACATAGGGTCGCTATGAGTTGGAACCGACTTGACGGCACCTAACAAGAACAACCATGCCTAAAAAGAGTCCTGGTGGCACAGTGGTTAAGTGCTTGGCTGCTAACCAAAAAGTTGGTGGTTCAAACATAGCCAGTGACTCCATGAGAGAAAGACCTGCCAATCTGATTCTGTAAAGCTTACAACCAAAAGGACAAATACTGTATGACCTCACTTACATAAAAAGTCAAGAAAAGGCGAATGTATAGAGGCCAAGGTTTATTAGTGGTTTCCAGGGGCAGCAGGCAGGAGGAGAGGGAGGGTCAATGACGATGAAAAAATTGCATTGATTAAGGGTGGCGTTGCACAGCCAATTATTGTAATGCTTGTCAAGAAGTTGTACAGCTGTAAAAAGTTGAATTGCAACAGTTGTGTGATAGATATATTTACAACATTTTAAAAAAACGTAGCTGCTGAGGCTGCTTATGTACAACCAAACACCTCATGGTATTTGGTTCCTTGATTTGGAGGTTTAGGAACATAGTTTCATGGACATCCCAGTTAATTGGCCTAATAATGTGTTTAGCGCTTCTATTCTACTTCCTAGTTTGTGGCATAGTGCCTGGGGTCTTAAAAGCTTGCAAGCAGCCATCCAAGGCACAACAATTGTTCTCTATTTGCCTAGAGCAACAAGAGAATAAAGAGAGTCAGGAATAGAAGGAGCATACAGAAGGTGTGGCTAACTGCCTCCATGAACAACTGCCTCCTTTGCCATGAGACCGGAAGAACTGGATGGTGCCCGGCTACCATTACTGAATATTTTGATAAAGGATTCTATGAAGGAACCCTGACCAAAAAAGGGGAAAATGCAGAACAGAATTTCTAATTCTCATGAACTCTTGACTTTCTGGAGCCATGGAGGGTGGATGAACCCCTGAAACTATTGCCCTGTGATACTCTTTAAATCTTATACCAAAAATATCTCTTGAGGTTTTCTTAAAACAATAGTTTAACTTAATTAGTTAAAAAAAGTCTGCCTTGTGCGTTATGTTCCTTTAAATACATATATATGTATGATCAAATTGACAACAGCAACTCAAAAGGATTAGATAGGAACCTTAGGGGACAATGAGTTTATGTTAATGGAGAGGAACAACTCAGAAAAGGAGAGTGAGAATGGTTGCACAACTCAAAGAATGTAATCAATGTCACTGAATCATACATGTAGAAACTGTTGAATTGGTGTATGTTTTGCTGTGTATATTCTCAAAAACAACAGCAAAATAAAGAAAACTAAAAACAAAGACTACAGCCAAGGAAATCTTATGGGGCAATTCTACTGTCATATGGGGTTGCTAGGAGTTGGAACCGACTCGACAGCACCCAACAACATCTATACTTAAGTAAAAACCAAGCCTGACACAACAGATTTGAAAATAAATGTAACTTCCAGAACTGGGGAAAAAAAAAAAATACAGTAAGTGAATTAAGAAACCAGTGGATGGGCTTCATAACACATACAGTGGAAGATAGAATTAGAAGAATGGAAGATAGGTTAGATGAAATTATGCAAAATGCAGCAAAAAGAGTCATAAAGACAGAAAATAAGGAAGAGAGAATAAGAGATATAGAGGATATGTTAAAAAGGTTAACATATTTTAATTGAAGTCCCAAAATCAGAGAAAGATTGCACAGATGTCATATCATATACAAGTAAAATTTTGTTGAAGATAATTAAAATATGTTTGCAGCAATACTTTTACAGGGAACTGCCAGAAATTCAAGCCAGATTCAGAAGAAGATGTGGAATGAGGGGTGTCATTGCTGGTGTTAGATAGATCTTGGCTAAGAGCAAAGAATACCAGGAGGATGTTTGCCTGTGCTTTATTGACTGTGTAAAGGCATTCAACAATGTAGATCATAACAAATTATGAATAATGTTGCAAAGAATGGAAATTCTAGAACAGTTAATTGTGCTCATGTAGAACCAAGAGGCAGTCATTCAAACAAACAAGGGAATACTTTGTAATTTAAAATCAGGAAAGGTGTGCATCAGGGTTGTATCATTTACCATACTTCTTCAATCTGTATGCTGAGCAAGTAATCCAAGAAGTTGGACTACATGATGAAGAATGGGGCATTGGGACTGGAGGAAGACTCATTAACAGCCTGCGTTATGCAGATAGCACAACCTTGCTTGCTGAAAGTGAAGAGGACTTGAAGCACTTACTAATGAAGATCAAAGACCACAGCCTTCAGTATGGGTTGCACCTCAACATAAAGAAAAGAAAAATCCTCACAACTGGACCAATAAGCAACATCATGATAAACGGAGAAAAGACTGAAGTTGTCTAGGATTTTATTTTACTTGGAGCCACAATCAACACCCATGGAAGCAGCAGTCGAGAAATCAAAAGATATATTGGGCAAATCTGCTGCAAAAGACCCCTTTAAAGCGTTAAAAGCAAAGATGTCACTTTAAGGACTAAGGTGCACCTGACCCAAGCCATGGTATTTTCAGTCACCTCACATGCATGTGAAAGCTGGACACTGAATACGGAAGACCAAAGAATTGATGTCTTTGAATTATGGTGTTGACAAAGAATACTGAATATACCATGGACTGCCAGAAGAATGAACAAATCTGTCCTGGAAGAAATACTAACCACAATAATCCTTAGAAGCAAGGATGGCAAGAATTCATCTCACTTACTTTGGACAAGTTATCAGAAAGGACCAGCCCCTGGAGAAGGACATCATGCTTGGTAAGGTAGAGGGTCAGCGAAAAAGAGGAAGACTTACAACGAGATGAATTGACACAGTGGCTGCAACAATGGACTCAAACAGCAATGATTGTGAGGATTGTGCAGGACCAGGTAATGTTGCATTCTGTTGTACATAGGGTAGCTATGAGTTGAAACCAATTCAACAACACCTAACAACAACAACAACAGCTGAAGGGAAGACAACTAAGAATATTTAGAACTGATGAAAGACAATTCAGAGATTCTAAAAATCCAGTGCATCTCAAACAGGAGAAATAAAAGGAAATCAATACCAAGACGTATCAGAGAAAACTGCAGCAAACACTAAAGATAAAAAATCTTAAAAGCTACCAGGGAAAAAAGGCAGATTACCTACAAAGCAGTGACAGGTTTACAGCTGACTTCTCAATGGCAACAATGGAGGTCAGAACGCAATGAAATGAAATCAGTGTGCTGAAAAAAAGTACCAACTAAAAATCCTATACTTAAATAGAAATATCTTTCAAGAATGAAAGTAAGACAGACTGGTACCATCACACAAGATGGCTGAGTAGGAAGTTATTGAGATCAGTCCCCCCACCAAAACAATTGAACTAGAATAGAACAATTGGAGTTTGCTCTTTTGGAACTCTGAATTGATCTGACACATATCAACCAGGGGAGTGCTTAATGAAAGGAAAGGCTGCTCATCTTTCATAAATGAGCCATGTGGCCCAACTGGCTAACATCCCCCACTCTGCAGCCCTGCTGTGGTGGTGGTAGGGATGGCTGTCACATTCCTAGAACATCCAGCTGGTGCCTCGGCAAGCAGTGGAAATCTTGTCCAACAATTTGAGGTTGCACAGTTTGCACAGTTGTTTTGGTCTGGCAGTTGCCCTGAGGGACCAGTGCAGACAATTGCTATGGTTTTGGCCCTCTCACAGTAGTGGCTTCTCCCAGCTACAGCAGCTCATTGGAATACACACAACTGGAATACACACTCTGCAAATATAGTTTGGAAAAGTCACTGAGCAAACAGATGACTGCACTCTTCATGAAGTAGCAACAGCAATCCCTGAAGAGTAGGAGACCCAGATTTCCAGAGCTACCACATTATAATACCCAGAATGTCCTGCTATCAACAAAAAGTTACAAAACATACAAAGAAACAGAAAAGTATGGCCCATGCACAGGAGAAAAAAAATGTACAAAAACTAACGCTGAGGAAGCCCAGATATTGGAATTACAGTCAAAGACATTAAATCAACTGTCTTAAATATGCTGAATGAGCTAAAGAAAATTATGAGAAAGGAATGAACGGAAATTAGGAAAATTATGCATCAAGAAAATGAGACTATCAATAAAGAGATAGAAATTATAAAAAGAAACCAAACAGAAATTCTGGAGTTCAAAAGTACAAAAACTGGAGGCAGTGTAAGGAGATGGAGTAGCTAGATGCTTCATAACATCTCTCTTGCAACAAAGACCCTATGTACCAACACTGCCCGGTCCTGCACCATCCTCGTGATCATTGTTATGCTTGAGCCCATTGTTGCAGCCACTGTGTCAATTTATCTCCTCTTTTTCCATGACCCTCCACCTTACCAAGCATGATGTCCTTCTCCAGTGACTGGTCCTTCTTGATAACATCCAAAGTATGTGAGACAAAGTCTCCTTGTCATCGCTTCTAAGGAGCATTCTGGCTGTACTTCTTCCAAGATGGATTTATTCCTTCTTTTGGCTGTCCATAGTATATTCAATATTCTTTGCCAACACCACAATTCAAAGGCGTCAATTCTTCTTCGGTCTTCCTTATTCATTGTCCAGTTTTCATATGCATATGAGGCAATTGAAAACACCATGGCTTGGGTCAGTGCACCTTAGTCCTCAAAGTGACTGCTTTTTAACATTTCTTTTGCAGCAGATTTGCCCAATGCAATGAGTCTTTGATTTCTTGACTGCTGCTTGCATGGGCGTTGATTGTGGATCCAAGTAAAATGAAATCCTTGACAACCTCAATCCTTTCTCCATTTACCACGATGTTGCTTATTGGCCCAATTGTGAGGATTTTTGTTTTCTTTATGTTGAGGTGTAATCCATACTGAAGGCTGTGGTCTTTGATCTTCATCAGTAAGTGCTTCAAGTCCTTTTCATTTTCAGCAAACAAGATTGTTCATCTGCATAACGCAGGCTGTTAATGAGTCTTCCTTCAATTCTGATGCCCCATTCTTCTTCATACAGTCCAGCCTCCCGGATTGTCTGGTCAGCATACAGATTGAGTAAGTACAGTGAAAGAATACAACCCTGACACACACCTTTCCTGACTTTAAACCATGCAGTATCTCCTTGTTCAG
The DNA here is from genome assembly GCF_024166365.1 of Elephas maximus indicus. NCBI lineage: Eukaryota > Metazoa > Chordata > Mammalia > Proboscidea > Elephantidae > Elephas > Elephas maximus. The sequence continues at coordinate 196,921,914 of NC_064822.1, read as the reverse complement.
TTCTAACAATTGCCTCTTGATCTATGTACAGTTTCCTCATGAGCACAATTAAGTGTTCTGGAATTCCCATTCTTTGGAATGTTATCCGTAATTTGTTATGATCCACACAGTTGAATGCCTTTGCATAGTCAAAAAAACACAGGTAAACCTCTTTCTGGTGTTCTCTGCTTTCAGCCAGGATCCATCTGACATCAGCAGTGATATCCCTGGTTCCACATCCTCTTTTGAATATGACTTAAATTTCTGGTAGTTTCCTGTTGGTGTACTGCTGCATCTGCTTTTGAATGATCTTCAGTAAAATTTTGCTTGCGTGTGATATTAATGATATTGTTCAATAATTTCCACATTCAGTTGAATCACCTTTCTTGGGGAAAGGCATAAATATGGACCTCTTCCAGTCAATTGGTCAGGAAGTGTTCTTCCAAATTTCTTGGCACAGACGAGTGAATGCTTTCAGTGCTGCATCCGTTTGTTGAAACATCTCAGCTGGTATTACATCAATTCCCTGGAGCCTTGTTTTTCACCAGTGTCTTCAGTGCAGCTTGAACTTCTTCCTGCAGTACCATTCATTCCGGATCATATGCTGCCTTCTGAAGTGGCTGAATGTCAACAATTCTTTTTGGTATAGCGACTCTGTGTATTCCTACGTCTTCTTTAGATGCTTCTTGCGTCATTCAATATTTTGCCCACAGAATCCTTCAGTATTGCACCTTAAGGCTTGAATTTTTTCTTCAGTTCTTTCAGCTTGAGAAATGCCAGGCATCTTCCTCTCCTTTGGTTTTCTATCTCCAGGTCTTTGCATATTGCATTATAATACTTTATCTTCTCGAGCTACCCTTTGAAATCTTCTGTTCAGCTCTTTTACTTCATCATTTCTTCCTTTTGCTTTAGTTACTCTGTGTTCAAGAACAAGTTTCAGAGTCTTTTCTGACATCGACTTTGGTCTTTCCTTTTTCTCCTGTCTGTTGAATGACCTCTTGCTTTCTTTATGTATGATGTCCTTGATGTCATTCAACAACTCACTTGGTCTTCAGTCATGAGTGTTCAATGCGTCAAATCTATTCTTGAGATGGTCTCTAAATTCAAGTGAGATATACTCAAGATCATACTTTGGCTCTCATGGACTTGTTCTAATTTTCTTCAGTTTCATCTTGAACTTGCATATAAGCAATTGATGGTCTGTTCCACAGCCTGCCCCTGGCCTTGTTTTGACTGATGATATTGAGTTTTTCCTTCATCTCTTTTCACAGATGTAGTTGATTTGATTCCTTGTATTCCATCTGGTGAAATCCATGTGTATAGTTGCTGTTTAGAGAGACCCAAATCAAAACCACAATGAGATATCACCTCACCGCCATTAGAATGGCAATGATCAGAAAAATGAAAAACAAGCGTTGGCAAGGTGGTTGGTGAGAATGTAAAACGTGAAAAACCGTTTGGTGGTTCCTCGAAATGTTGAACGTAAGAATTACCATATGACCCAGCAATTCCAATCCTAGGTGTAAACCCTGAAAAAGTGAAGGCACAAAAGCAAACAGAAATCTGTACACCAGTATTCACTGCAGTGTGTTTCACAATAGCCAACTGGTGGAAAAAACCTAAATGTCCATCAACAGATGAATGGAAAAATAAAATGTAGTGTAGACATGCAACGGAATATTACTTAGCCATAAAAAGAAATGAAGTCATGATGCATACTACAACGTGGACAAACCTTGAAAACATGCTGAGCAAAATAAGTCAGTCTTAGAAGGACAATTACTGTATGATTTCACTTACATGAAACAAGGAAATATATAGAAACCAAAGATTATGAATGGTTACTAGGAATGGGGGGAGGGAAGTTTTCATTGGGGGGCTTTGAGTTTATGTTAATGGTGGTGGAATGATTTAGAAAAGAATAGAGAGAAGGTGGCACAACATGAAAAATGTCATCGATGTCATTGAATTGTACACGTGGAAATTGTGCTGGTGGGTGTTTTGGTGGACGCTTTTTAAAAAAATTACGCATTCAACAAAGAAGTAACAGTTGAGAAAACAAACTCAATTCTATTTTTTTAGCAACATTTGGAACCAAAGTGGGGGCGAGGAGGAGGGATGCGTCCAGAGATGTTGATAATGTCGATGTCATACACACCATATATATTTAAGATTTGCAAAAAATAGAAAGTAAATTCAAAGAAAAACTAAATCTATTCCTTACCAATAAAACAAAAAATTTCACTGCTGATGAGCGAATTCTGACAAGTAATTAGACAAAAAGCGACCATCAGGAAAGACGAGAAGGCGCCAAGGGGTGCAGCATGTAGAGTGCGTCCTCTGGCGGTAGGTACTATGCATAAAGTCACCAAAAAAAAAAAAGCATAAAGTCGCCAAAATACAACAACTATATTCAGAAAGTTTACAGAGGGAGCTGCAGAAATACTGTTCAAACTTAATCTCAACTATTGAACGTTTTTAAGTGGCTATTTTAAAGCTGGATTAAAATTAATCTCTGTGGAAAACATACCCATGAATAATTCAAGGCACACCTGTCGATCAGCTGTGACACTCCAGTATGCCCCACCTCCCTGGTAATTTCCGCCATCAACAGGGAAAATGAATTAATTACAGCTGTATTTGGTTTGGTATCAAAAGTGGACAAATCTCGGGAAACATAATTCTGATTTTAAAAAACAAGTTGCACGAAGGAAATGCAAAGTGGCACAGCCACTCTGGAAATTATTTTGACAGTTTCTAACAATAAACAAATAAATACACCCTTACCATACAACCCCACAACCGCATTCCTGGCCATTTGTCACAGAGAAATGAAAACTTAGATCTACACAAAAACCTGTACGCAATATTTATAGCAGCTTTATGTTTAATAACCAAGCTATTTTTAGATTAACAATAGGAGTATTACACATCAAAAATTATCAGCTATAACTAAAACCGTATTTGGAGAAAAATTATGCCCATAGCTTTTAGTGTTCTTATAACTAAACAAGGAGTCCCTGGGTGGATTAAGTGTTCGACTATTAACTGAAAGTTTGGTGGCACCTCACGGGAGAGTCCTGGCGATCTGCTTCCAAAAGGTAGCAGCCTTGAAAACCCTGTGGAGCACAACTCATGGGATCCTCCTCCCGTTCAATCAAAGGCTTTTCTGTGGTCACTGCTGGAGGCAGGTGAGGCCAAACCAGTGGTCCAAAGCCCCAGAGGTGGGTAAGGCCAAGAAAATCTAAGATGATCTAAATTCTAAAAGATCTAAAATGGCACATAAGAGGTGTCTGGTGCAACAGCAAAAGTTTTTGTTTTTTTTTTAACTAACAGAAAGCAAATAAAAGAGTAATCAAAAGCAAGAATTAAATAGAAAGCAAAAATAAATGTTTTTGTATTTCAAAATATACAGGTTTTGAAAACAATAAATTAGGCAGTCGCTCTTTTTCCGGAAATCATGTGGTTGACGTGAAATGAATTCAGATAACTCACTTGAAAAGCATTTTTCACAGGGGAAAAAAATACTTTTTTAAAAATATTTTAAATAACTTGAAAAATGTATATTCCCACAGATGTACAAAATGTTATATAGATGCATAAATGCCACCGTCCCCCGTGTGATTTCTGAGTTCTCTTTTTCTTCTTTTCCCTTTTACTGGCTTCTGGCCCACCCTCCAGCCCCCACCCCAGCACCTGAGTCCAGGTGATGGTTAGTGTAAGGAGTCGTTGACTTTATTCCTTTAAATTTACTTTGTTTCTAATTTTACAGTATTTTCCCTCTCCTCACCCCCAGTTTTTTGGGGATTTTTGGTTTGCTTGTTTGTTTTTGCTGTTCTCTGGGCTTTCTTGCTTTTTAACAGGAAACTCTTCTGTACTTTCCCATTTCATTTGTCCTTGCTTTCTTAAATCAGACACTTAGGACTCTGCCATGGCTTATGAACAAGACCTTATTTTCATCTGTCAGACTTGGAGGCAGCATGATTCATTAGGGCTCAGGCATGAGAACCAGACAGTCTGGATTCAAATCTCAGTTCGACCACTTCCTGAACATGTAACCCTTTGTGCCTCAGTTTCTCTATCTATAAAGTTGGAAAAAATAATAGTGCTTAATTCAGAGGTTTGTTGTGAGGATTCAATAAGAGAACTTAGGTAAATCAGTATTCAGAGTAGTGCCTGGCACCTCATGAAGGCTCTGTAAACATCATTTGGCTGCACTGCTTAAAGGATTGACCCTAACTCTCATTAGCAAGAGTGTGCAGAAATGGGAACGCTCACAATCCAGTGACAAAAGTATAAATTCAAATATTCATCGAATACATGACCCCAATGGGATAAGAGGAGCCCTGGTGGCACCGTGTTTACAGTGCTACTAACCAAAAGGTCAGCAGTTTGAACCCACCAGCTACCCCATGGGAGAAAGATATGGTAGTCTGCTTCCTTAAAGATTTACAGCCTTGGAAACCCTTTGGGGCAGTTCCCTGTCCTGTAGGGTTGCTATGAGGCAGAATCGACTCCATAGCAGTGGGTTTGGTTTTTTGGTTTAATGGGATAAGGAGCCTTGGTGGTGCAGGGAGCAAAGGACACCCAGCTCCTGCCCTGCGGGGCAGCATTCAAGACAGGAGCTTGGACTTTTGTGGAGGCCATCAAGTACTATATGCCAAATTTTAGAATATGTGTCCCATTTGACCCTGAAGTCCTACATTTGGAAACGTATCCTACATAAGTTCTGGGGTAAATGCATGAAGATATATTTAGTTTTATTCACAGTACCTGGGATTATGTTGTTGGTAGGTGCCATTGAGTCGGTTCCGACCCATAGGGACCCTATGTGCAACAAAATGATAGCTGTTATGCTTGAGCCCATTGTTGCAGCCACTGTGTCAATCTATCTCATTGAATGTCTTCCTCTTTTTCACTGACGCTGTACTTTACCAAGCATGATGTCCTTCTCCAGGGGCTGGTCCCTCCCAATAACATGTGCAAAGTATGTGAGACATACTCTCGCCATCCTTGCTTCTAAGGAGCACTCTGGTTGTACTTCTTCCAAGACAGATTTGTTCATTCTTTTGTCAGTCCATGGTATATTCAATATTCTTTGCCAACACCATAATTGGAAGGCATCAATTCTTCTTCTGTCCTCCTTATTCATTCTCCAGTTTTCACATGCATATGAGGCAAATGAAAACACCCTGGCTTGGGTCAGGTGCACCTTAGTCTTCAAGGTGACATCTTTGTTTTTTACACTTTAAAGACGTCTTTTGCAGCAGATTTGCCCAATGCAATGCATCTGTTGATTTCCTGACTGCTGCTTCCACAGGTGTTGATTGTTGATCGAAGTAAAATGAAATCCTTGACAACTTCATTGTTTTCTCTGTTTATCATGACGTTGCTTATTGGTCCAGTTGTGAGGATTTTTGTTTTCTTTATGTTGAGGTATAATCCATACCGAAGGCTGTGGTCTTTGAACTTCATGAGTAAGTGCTTCAAGTCCTCTTCACTTTCAGCAAGCAAGGTTGTGTCATCTGCATAACACAGGTTGTTACCTGGGATTATAATTGTAAAAATTTGGAACAACCTAAAATAATAAAGATTGGCTAAGAAAGCACATACGTCAGTACAGTGGAAGTCCAGGCAGTGGGAAGGGTGTCCAGAAGCTCCTCTTCTTCCTGCCGTGTGCCTTTGTGTGGTCTGGCCTTGCGTGCAGCAGGATGCATGGCTTTTATAAGCTCTAGGGAAAATTAAGCTGTTTCCATGGGAGAAATAAAGGAATAGTTGGCTGAATTCAGTCCTTTAAAAGAAAAGGCAGATAGAAAAACTGCATGCCGTCTCCATCTATAGAAGCACCATGTCCTATCCCTCCACCCTCAGTCTCTGCACCACACCCACACCACTTCCCTGTGTCAGGTTCCCACCCTCCCTCAGTGATGGAGCCGCCTCTCTGTCCTCTTCCTTCCCACAGCCGCTCTCCTGCACCTGGTGACTGTGAGTCAAGCAGAGTCCCAGGCAGGTGGGGGGGGTTTTGGGTCAAAGGATAGCGGCCTGATCTGGACTTCTGCTGAGACCCTGACGCCACCTTCACAGGCCCTAGGTAGCCGATACCAGAGACCCCGGGACCCTACAACCCATCAACAGCCCTGCCAACTCGCAGACACCTCAGCCTGGGGGAATCGTTTGTTAACGCCTCCTCCTACAAGTCAACATGATTTTCCTAATCATCGTGTCATAATCAGTTGTTGTTAGTTGCCATTGAGTCGGTCCTGACTCACAGTGACCCAATGTACAAAAGAATGAAACAACACCCAGTCCTGCACCATCCCCACAATCGTTGTTATGCTTGAGCCCATTGTTGCAGCCACTAAGTCAATCCATCTTGTTGAGGGTTTGATTTCTTGACTGCTGCTTCCAGGGCTGTTCATTGTGGATCCAAGTAAAACGAAATCCTTGACAACTTCAATCTTTTCAATCTGTTTATCATGATGTTGCTTATTGGTCCAGTTGTGAGGAGTTATGTTTTCTGGTATTCTCTGCTTTCAACCAGGATCCATCTGACATCAGCAGTGTATCCATGGTTTCATGTCCTCTTCTGAATCTGGCTTGAATTTCTGGCAGTTCCCTGTCGACATACTGCTGTAGACACTTTTGAATGATCTTCAGCAAAATTTTACTTGCATGTAATATTAATGATATTATTTGATAATTTGCACATTCATTTGTATCACTTTTTTGGGAATAGGCATAATATGGATCTCTTCCAGTCAGTTAGCCAGGTAGCTGTCTTCCAAATTTCTTGGCATTCCAGTGCTGCATCTGTTTGTTGAAACATCTCAATTGATATTCTATCAATTCCAGAAGCCTTTTTGTTTGCCAATGCCTTCAGTGAAGCTTGGACTTCTTCCTTCAGTACCATTGGTTCCTGATCATATGCCACCTCCTGCAATGGTTGAACATCGACCAGTTCTTTTTGGTATAATGACTCTGTGTATTCCTTCCCTCTTCTTTGAATGCCTCCTGCATCTTTAATATTTTCCCTATAGAATCCTTCAGTACTGCTACTCGAGTCTGGAATTTTCTCTTCAGTTCTTTCAGCTTGAGAAATGTTGAGCACATTCTTCCTTCTAGTTTTCTATCTCCGGGTCTTTGCACATGTCATTATAATACTTTATTTTGCCTTCTCGAGCCATCCTTTGAAATCTTCTGTTCAACTTTTTTACTTTGTCATTTCTTCCTTTTGTTTAGCTACTCAACATTCAAGAGCAAGTTTCAGAGTCTCTTCTGACATCATCTTGGTCTTTTCTTTCTCCCCTGTCTTTTTAATGACCTCTTGCTTTCTTCATGGATGATGTCCTTGATGTCATTTCACAACTCATCTGGTCTTCGGTCACTAGTGTTCAATGCATCAAATCTATTCTTGAGATGGTCTCTAAATTCAGGTGGGATATCCTCAAAGTTGTACTTTGGCCCTCATGGACTTGTTTTTTTTTCTTCAGTTTCAACTTGAACTTGCATATGAGCACTTGATGGTCTGTCCCACAGTCAGCCCGTGGCCTTGTTCTGACTGATGATATTGAGCTTTTCCATCGTCTCTTTCCACAGATGTAGTCGATTTGATTCCTGTGTATTCCATTTGGCAAGGTCCATGTGTATAGTCGCCATTTATGTTGGTGAAAAAAAGTATTTGCAATGAAGAAGCCGTTAGTCTTGCAAAATTCTGTCATGTGATCGCTGGCATTGTTTCTATCACCAAGGCCATATTTTCCAACTACCAATCTTTCTTTGTCTCCACCTTTCACATTCCAATCACCAGTCATTATCAATGCATCCTGATTGCATTTTTGATCAACATCAGACTGCAGAAGTTGGTAAAAATCTTCAATTTCTTCATCTTTGGCCTTGGTGGTTGGTGCGTAAATTTGAAAAATAATCATATTAATTGGTGTTCGTTGTAGGCATATGGATATTATCCTATCACTGACAGCGTTGTACTTTGGGATAGATCTAGAAATGCTCTTTTTGACGGTGAACGCAACACCATTCCTCTTCATGTTGTCATTCCCTGCATAGTAGACTATATGATTGTCCAATTCAAAATGAGCAATACCAATCCCATTTCAGCTCACTAATGCTGAGGATAGTGATGTTTACATGTTTCATTTCATTTTTTGACGATTTCAAATTTTCCTAGATTCATACTTCGTACAGTCCAGGTTCTGGTTATTAATGGATGTTTGCAGCTGTTTCTTCTCATTTCGAGTCGTGCCATGTCAGCAAATGAAGGTCCAGAAAGCTTGATTCCATCCACATTATTAAGGTCGACTCTACTTTAAGGAGGCAGCTCTTCCCCAGTCAGATTTTGAGTGCCTTCTAACCTAACGGGCTCATTTTCTGGCACTGTATCAGATAATGTTGGCTGCTATTCATAAAGTTTTCACTGGCTAATGCTTTTCAGAAATAGACCGGCAGGCCCTTCTTCCCAGTCTGTCAGTTTGTCGTACTGTGGAGGCTTGTGTGTTGCTGTGATGCTGGAAGCTATGCCACCAGTATTCAAATACCAGCAGGGTCGCCCACGAAGGACAGGTTTCAGCGGAGCTTCCCGACTAAGACAGACTAGGAAGAAGGGCCCAGCGGTCTACTTCTGAGAAGAATTAGTCATAATCAGCAGTAATCATTATTCTTTTGACCCACTCTTTAGTTTTAATACATTGGCAATTTACAAAGAATAGTTTACCATTTTTAAAATATTCAAATTTAGTAAAATATTTCACACATGAAGTAAAGTTTACACTAACCAAACACAAATGTCACACCCTGAAGTTTGTTCTGCTCCACTATTTCAGTTTTAATCACAAAAACTCCAACACAGAGTTACAGAGGTAAGTTCTGTTTCTTCCTGTTATAATCCCTGTGCTATTGGCGTCCATTTCAAATCCATGGTTTCCCCCAAACTAGTCTGCCCAGGCCCAAGTCCCGATCCTTTGGCAGGGCAAGGGTCCTACCTGCGTCCCTCCTGCAGGAAGAGCCTAGAGGAAGGACCACAGCCCCAAGGGGCCGGGAGGAAGGGGGGGTGTCAGGAAGTGCCTGTGGTGGGGTCGGGAGGTGCCCCTCACGAGGTCAGGACTTGCACCCACCTGGCAGCAAGCCTACCTGTCAACACAGGCCTCCCGGCCACCTTCCCCTCCAAGGCCTTTGCCATGATCTTCCTCCTCAGCATGGCACCATGGCTCTGCTCCTGGTGCCAGAACCTCTGTTCAGTGGGAGCCCAGGCCGCAGCCTTGTAGGCTTTATGCATGGCTACAACTTTAAGGCTAAAAACTCAGAACCCACACCCCACACCACAACTCTGCTCAGCCTTACACCTGCATTCCCAGGAAACCCGGTCCTCCGAAGTGTTGTCGTCCTTGAGTTCCCTGTCTCTGTGTCGGCTCCTTTTCCATCCCCTGGGCCAACCCACCCTGTGAAGGACCAGCCTTCTCCACCCCTACTTCTGCCCCCAACTCATCCTACTCAGAAGTGTTGCTGTGAAGGTGGCATCCCCTCTGTGTGGCCAGGGTGTTCTTCCGATGTCCCCTCTCAGCTTCCAGGCCATCCTCACACCATGCCAGAAATAGCATCAGGTCACACATGAAGCTAAATTCCTTATGTGGTAAAATCTCGCGGGTTCCCTGTTGTCCACAGAATAAATTCCAGGCTTTTTTCCAAACTGAAAATAGATTTAATATTTTTTCTGATTATACAAATAAGACAGGTTCATTGAAAAGTGTTTAAACAATCAAAAAGAGTAACGGGGAAAAGCAAAAACCATTTGAAAGTGGCCCCACATGGAGACAGCCACCGTGAACACTTCACTCGCCTACCTCATAAGGAGTCTAGAGGGGGTGCAAATGGTTGACGTGCTTGGCTACTGACCAAAAGATTGGAGGTGTGAGTCCATCCAGAGGCACCTGGGAGAAAGGCCTGGCAATCTGCTTCTGAAAAATCAGCCACTGAAAATCCTAGGGGCACAGTTCAACTCGGACACCCAGGGGTCACCATGAATTGGAGTTCACGCCACAGCAACCGGTCTGGTTTTGGTTTATGATCATGTACAAGGTGCCCGGTGGACACCCTGGTGGCGCAGTGGGTAAGAGCTACGGCTGCTAACCAAAAGGTCGGCAGCTCGAATCCACCAGGCGCTCCTTGGAAACTCCATGGCGCAGTTCTGCTCTGTCCTAAAGGGTCGCTAGGAGTCGGAATCGACTCAACGGCACACAACGACAGCATGTTATATATCCGTAAGTATTATATATATGATATACAAACAGATAAATATCTGATTTCAGTACACACATACGGGGGGACATATTCTACCTCCTGTATTTTCATAAACATTCTTTGCTGCTATGTTTTTTCTTTTACTTTTTCTTACCTTCCTGCCCCCTTTCCTATACCCCACCCCTGACACACACACACAAGGTAACCACTGTGAGCATCTTCCTCCATAATCACACACAAACAGGGTATTTTATCACTGTTTGATTTTCCCAAACTGGAATCAGATTGTTTTCTTCAGTTAACGATCGATACATCATGAAACTCTCTGAGACGTTTGGTAAAAATCTTACTCTTTTTAAGCGCTACATGGTATTTCGTGGCAGGGACAGGTCACAGTTTATTTACTAAAAACAAAAAACACCATTGCTGTCGAACCACGTTCCGACTCATAGTGACCCTACAGGGCAGAGTAGAACTTCCCTGTGGGGTTTCCAAGGCTGTAAACCTTTTCAGGAGCAAGCTGATGCATCTTTCTCTCAAGGAGTGACTGGTGGGTTCAAACCGCTGACCTTTCGGTTAGCAGCCAAGCGCCTAGCCACTGTGTCACCAGGGCTCCTGTTATTTAGATGGTCTCTCCTTTTTTTGAGCAGCCAGCTTGGGAATTTATTTTGCCGTAAAAAGCATTTTGTAATAAACGCCCTATGCACACATCCTTACTTAATCACGCTTCTCTTTCTAAGGGACAGAGTCCTAAAACAGAATTTGGGGCCAAAAAAGCAGTGTTTTAATTTTCAATCAATATTGCCAGTCTGAGTTCCACAAGTGTCCTCCTTTGGAACTGCACCAGCCCTGGGTGCCTTTGCTTCTTAATCCTCATCCATTTGATGGGTGAGAAGTGACACCTCACTGTCACCCCGACAGATACAGCTTGTGGCCCCCCCCAATTTCCTACAATAGAAGCCCAAAATTTTAGCTTGACCCCTAGAATTCCACAAGAAAGACCACATCCCCAGCTGTTCTTGAAGCTGTAAGGCCAGTGACGAAGGTCTGCTCTTGGAGCAGGGTAGGTATCCCCGTTCAGTGGCTGGGCCGCCCTCCTCGCCCACTCCCCTGCCCTGGCTGAAATGTGGATGAGACAGGGAGAGCTGACAGAGCTGTCCTTCACCCTGAGAATGGCAGAGCACGAGGGGGCAGAAGCCGAGCCCTGGTGACAATGGGAGCAACTGTCACCAGCTCTGGGCAGTCAGCCAGATTGCTACATGAAAGATTAAAAGCGACTTTTGTTTTGTTTAAGCCGGTGTCCCTTTGGTTTCTCAATTTCAGTAGCCAGGCTTGTATCCCGACTGACATATCTGACCACTCCTGTGGCTGTTTTTTCAAGCGTGTTTCTCCATCTGGCTTCCCTCTTTGTAAAATTCCTTCTCTTACTCGATGCCCATTTTTATTTGTTTGTCTCTTGCTTATCAATATGCCAGCACATTTATATAATATAGATATTAACAGTTATATGGATTACAGGTATTTTTCTCAAATTACATTTCTTTAATTTATGGTATCTTCTGCCACATCAAAATACTAAAATTTTACGTAGTCAAATACGACTGTGTTTTCCGGTGCAGTTTCTGAGCTTCCTGTTTTGTTTAAAAATGTCTCTCTATATAGAAGATGGACAGAGATAGATGGGCAGGCAGGCAGGCAGGCAGACAGATATAGATGATGTATACATTCAAGTAATATTTTATCTAAATATTTTTATTATATTTTACATTTAAACCAGTAAATAATTCATCTGGAATTCATTTTTGTGAATACATGAATAGAGACTCAGTTGTGACATCCTTCCCGTTAAACTGAATGACACCCTCTCCTTCTTGTGTGTTAATTCCAAATACACAGGGTCTCAGTGAATATCTGCTCTACCAAAGCCAGACAATTCTGATTTAAATGCCTTTATACGATTTGTTGTTGTTGTTGGGTTGCCGTCCAGTCAATTCCAGCTCATACTGATACCGTGTGCAGAGCGGAACTGCGCTCCACAGGGCTTTCAAGGGTGTGAGCTTTCAGAATCACATCACCAGGCCTTTATTCCAAGGTACCTCTGGTGGGGTCAAACCGCCAACCTTTCAGCTAGTAGTCGAGCACTTAACCATTTGTGCCGTCTAGGGACTACATTTATATGATTTAAAAAAAAAAATTACCATGGAGTCAATTCTGACTCATAGCCACCCTATAGGACAGAGGAGACCTGTCCCACAGGATTTCCAAGAAGCAGCTGGTGGATTAGAACTGCTGACCTTTTCGTTAGCAGCCGTAACTCTTAACGACTGCTCCACCAAGGCTCCTCATATGATTTTGTATCTGTTAAATAATGCCCCTTTTATTAGTTTTATGTTTTAGAATTTTCTGACTACTGTAATAAAATAACAAAATAGACTTTAAAGTAAAATCCACCACAAAGGATAAGGAAGGACACAATATAATGATTAAAGGGACAATATACAAGGAGGATATAACCATATTAAATATTTACACACCCAAAGACAGGGCTTCAAGATACATAAAACAAACTCTAACAGCATTGAGAAGTGAGATAGACAGCTCCACAATAATAGTAGGACACTTCCACACACCACTTTCAGTGAAGAACAGACCATCCAGAATGAAGCTGAATAAAGACACAGAAGATCTAAATGCCACAATCAACCAACTTAACCTCATAGACATATACAGAACACTCCACCCAACAGCAATCAAGTATACTTTCTTTTCCAACGCACATCGAACGTTCTGTAGAATAGACCACATGTTAGGTTATAAAGCAAGCCTTAGCAGGATCCAAAACATCGAAATACTACAAAGCATCTTCTCTGACCATAAAGCCATAAAAGTAGAAATCAATAATAGAAAAAGAAATTGAACACTTGGAAACTGAACAACACCCTGCTCAAAAACAACTGGGTTATAGGAGAAATTAAGGATGGAATAAAGAAATTCATAGAATCCAATGAGAATGAAAATACTTGCTATCAGGGTCTTTGGGACACAGCTAAAGCGGTGCTCAGAGGTCAATTTATATCAATAAATGCACACATACAAAAAGAAGAAAGGGCCAAAATCCAAGAGTTATGCCTACAACTTGAACAAGTAGAAAGAGAGCAACAAAAGAAACCCTCAGGCACCAGAACAAAGCACATAATAAAAATTAGAGCAGAATTAAATGAAGCAGAGAACAGAAAAACAATTCAAAGAGTCAACAAGATCAACAGCTGTTTTTTGAAAAAATTAACAAAATCAATAAAACATTGGCCAAACTGACAAAAGAAAAACAGGAGAGGAAGTAAATTACCCAAATAAGGAATGAAATGGGTGATATCATAACAGACCCAAAAGACCCAACTGAAATTAAAAGAATCATATCAGATTACTAAGAAAAATTGTACTCTAACAAATTTGAAAACCTAGAAGAAATGGATGAATTTCTAGAAACACACTACCTACCTAAACTAACACAAATACAGGTAGAAAAACTAAATAAACCCATAACAAAAGAAGAGATTGAAAAGGTAAGTAAAAAAACTCCCAACAGAGGCCTCACTCTATCTGATTTTAGAACATATTATACAGCCACGGAAACCCTGGTGGCATAGTGGTTAAGTGCTATGGCTGCTAACCAAGAGGTCAGCAGTTCGAATCTGCCAGGCGCTCCTTGGAAACTCTACGGGGCAGTTCTACTCTGTCCTATAGGGTCGCTATGAGTCAGAATCAACTTGATGGCAGTGGGTTTGGTTTTTGGTTTGGTTTATACAGCCACAGTAGTGAAAACAGCCTGATACTGCTACAACAACAGGCACACAGACCAATGGAACAGAATCGAGAACCCAGATATAAATCCATCCACGTATGAGCAGTTGATATTTGATAAAGGCCCAGTGTCAGTTAATTGGGGAAAAGATAGTCTTTTTAACAAATGGTGCTGGCATAACTGGATATCCATTTGCAAACAAATGAAACAGGACCCATACCTCACACCATGCACAAAAACTAACTCCAAGTGGATCAAAGACCTAAACATAAAGACTAAAACGATAAAGATCATGGAAGAAAAAATAGGGACAACGTTAGGAACCCTAATACAAGGCATAAACAGAATACAAAACATTACTAAAAATGACGAAGAGAAACCAGATAACTGGGAGCTCCTAAAAATCAAATACCTATGCTCATCTAAAGATTTCGCCAAAAGAGTAAAAAGACCACCTACAGATTGGGAAGAAATTTTCAGCTATGACATCTCCGACCAGCGCATGATCTCTAAAATCTATATGATTCTGATAAAACTTAACCACAAAAAGACAACCCAATTAAAAATTGGGCAAAGGATATGAACACACACTTCACTAAAGAAGATATTCAGGTGGCTAACAGATACATGAGAAAACACTCAAGATCATTAGCCATTAGAGAAATACAAATTAAAACAACGATGAGATTCCATCTCACACCAACAAGGCTGGCATTAATCCAAAAAACACAAAATAATCAATGTTGGAGAGGCTGCGGAGAGATTGGAACTCTTATACACTGCTGGTGGGAACGTAAAATGGTACAACCACTTTGGAAATCGATTTGTTGCTTCCTTAAAAAGCTAGAAATAGAGCTACCATACGATCCAGCAGTCCCACTCTTTGGAATATATCCTAGAGAAATAAAAGCCTTTACAAGAGCAGATATATACACATCCATGTTCACTGCAGCACTGTTTACAAGAGCAAAAAGATGGAAGCAACCAAGGTGCCCATCAAAGGATGAATGGATAAATAAATTATGGTATATTCACACAATGGAATACTACGCATCAATAAAGAACAGTGATGAATCTGTGAAACATTTCATAACATGGAGGAACCTGGAAGGCATTATGCTGAGCGAAATCAGTCAGAGGCAAAAGGACAAATATTGTATAAGACCACTATTATAAGATCTTGAGAAACAGTTTAAACTGAGAAGAACACATTCTTTTGTGGTTACGAGAGTGGGGAGGGAGGGAGGGTGGGAGAGGGTTATTTACTGATTAGATAGTAGATAAGAACAACTTTAGGTGAAGGGAAGGACGATACCCAATACAGGGAAGGTCAGCTCAACTGGACCGGACCAAAAGCAAAGAAGTTTCCTGGATGAACTGAATGCTTCGAAGGTCAGTGGAGCAAGGGCGGGGGTTGGAGGACTATGGCTTCAGGGGACATCTAAGTCAATTGGCAAAATAAATTCTATTAAGAAAACATTCTGCATCCCACTTTGAAGTGTGGCGTCTGGGGTCTTAAATGCTAACAAGCGGCCATCTAAGATGCATGAATTGGTCTCAACCCGCCTGGATCAAAGGAGAATGAAGAACACCAAGGACACAAGGTGATTACGAGCCCAAGAGACAGAAAGGGCCACATGAACCAGCGACTACATCATCCTGAGACCAGAAGAACTAGATGGTGCCCGGCTACAACCGATGACTGCCCTGACAGGGAACACAACAGAGAACCCCTGAGGGAGCAGGAGAACAGTGGGATACAGACCCCAAATTCTCATAAAAAGACCAGACTTAATGGTCTGACTGAGACTAGAAGAATCCCGGCGGTCATGGTCCCCAAATCTTCTGTTGGCCCAGGATAGGAACCATTCCCAAAGACAACTCATCAGACGTGGAACGGACTGGACAGCGGGTTGGAGAGAGATGCTGATGAGGAGTGAACTACTTGTATCAGGTGGACACTTGAGACTATGTTGGCATCTCCTGTCTGGAGGGGAGATGGGAGGGTAGAGAGGGTTAGAAACTGGCAAAATTGTCACGAAAGGAGAGACTGGAAGGAGGTAGCGGCTGACTCATTAGCGGGAGAGTAAATGGGAATATGTAGTGAGGTGTATATAAGTTTATATGTGAGATACTGACTTGATTTGTAAACTTTCACTTAAAGTACAATAAAAATTATTTAAAAAAAAAAAAACTGCCAACAACAGCAACAACAAAAAAAGCCCTGGCCCTGACAGCTTCACAGGAGATTTCTACCAAATTTTTGGAGAAGAGTTAACACCACTACTACCAAGCGTGTTTCAGAACATAGGAAAGGATGGAACACTCCCAAACTCATTCTATGAAGCCAGCATATCCCTGATACCAAAACCAGGTAAAGACATCACAAAAATAAGAAAATTACAGACTTATATCCCTCATGAACTTAGACACAAAAAGCCTCAATGAAATTTTAGCCAATAGAATTCAACAACATATCAAAAAAGTAATTCACCTTGACCAAGGGGGATTCATACCAGGTATGCAGGGATGGTTCAACATTACAAAAACAACTAATGTAATCCATCATATAAATAAAACAGAAGGCAAGAAACCACATGATCTTATCAATTGATGCGGAAAAGCATTTGACAATGTCCAACACCCATTCATGATAAAAACTCTCAGCAAAATAGGAATAGAAGGGAAATTCCTCAACATAATAAAGGGTATTTATACAAAGCCCACAGCCAACATCATCTTAAATGGAGAGAGTCTGAAAGCATTTCCCTTGAGAATGAGAACCAGACAAGTACGCCCTTTATCACCACTTTTGTTCAACATTGTGCTGGAGGTCCTAGCCAGGGCAATTAGGTTAGATAAAGAAATAAAGGGCATCCAAATTGCTAAGGAAGAAGTAAAAGTATCTCCGTTTGCAGATGACATGATCTTATAAACAGAAAACCCTAAAAAATTCTCAAGAAAACTACTGAAACTAATAGAAGAGCTCAGCAGAATATCAGGATACAAGATAAACATACAAAAATCAGTTGGATTCCTCTACACCAACAGAGAGAACATGGAAGAGGATATCACCAAATCAATACCATTTACAATAGCCCCCAAGAAGATAAAATACCTAGGAATAAATCTAACCAGAGACATAAAAGGCCTATACAAAAAAAATTACAAGACACTACTGCAAGAAACCAAAAGAGACCTGCATAAGTGGAAAAACATACCTTGCTCATGGAAGGAAGATTAACATTGTAAAAATGTCTATTCTACCAAAAGTGATCTATATATACAATGAAATCCAATCCAAATTCCAACAATATTTTTTAATGAGATGGAGAAACAAATCACCAACTTCATATGGAAGGGAAAGAGGCCCTGGATAAGTAAAGCATTACTGAAAAAGAAGAACAAAGTGGGAGGCCTCACACTACCTGATTTTAGAACATATTTTACCGACAGAGTAGTCAAAACAGCCTGGTTCTGGTACAAGAACAGATACATAGACCAATGGAACAGAATTGAGAATCCAGACATAAATCCATCTACATATGAGCAGCTGATATTTGACAAAGGCCCAAAGTCAGTTAAATGGGGTAAAGACCATCTCTTTAATAAATGGTGCCTGCATAGCTGGATATCCATCTGCAAAAAAATGAAACAAGATCCATACCCCACGCCATGCACAAAAACCAACGCAAAATGGATCAAAGACCTAAATATAAAATCTAAAATGATAAAGATCATGGAAGAAAAAATAGGGACAATGCCAGGGGCCTTAATACATGGAATAAACAGTATACAAAACATTACTAACAATGCACAAGCACCAGAAGAGAAACCAGATAACTGGGAGCTCCTAAAAATCAAACACCTATGCTCATCCAAAGACTTCACCAAAAGAGTAAATAGATTACCTACAGACTGGGAAAAAGGTTTTAGCTATGACATTTCTGATCAGCGTCTGATCTCTAAAATCTATATGATGCTGCAAAAGCTCAACAACAAAAAGATAAATAATCCAATTAAAAAATGGGCAAAAAATATGAACAGGCACTTCACCATGGAAGACTTTCAGGCAGCTAACAGATACATGAGGAAATGCTCACGATTGTTAGCCATCAGAGAAATGCAAATAAAAACTGCAATGAGATACTATCTTACTCCAACAAGGCTGGCATTAATCCAAAACACACAAGATAATAAATGTTGGAGAGGTTGTGGAGAGATCGGAAAAGAACACTTATACACTGCTGGTGGAAATGTAAAATGGTACAACCACTTTGGAAATCGATTTGGTGCTTCCTTAAAAAGCTAGAAATAGAGCTACCATACGATCCAGCAGTCCCACTCTTTGGAATATATCCTAGAGAAATAAAAGCCTTTACAAGAACAGATATATACACATCCATGTTCACTGCAGCACTGTTTACAATAGCAAAAAGATGGAAGCAACCAAGGTGCCCATCAAAGGATGAATGGATAAATAAATTATGGTATATTCATATAATGGAATACTACGCAACGATAAAGAACAATGATGAATCCATGAAACATCTCATAACATGGAGGAATCTGTAAGGCATTGTGCCGAGTGAAATTAGTCAGTTGCAAAAGGACAAATACTGTATGAGACCACTATTATAAGAACTCAAGAAATAGTTTAAACAGAGAAGAGAATATTCTTTGATGGTTACCAGGGTGAGGAGGGAGGGAGAGAGGGGGTATTCACTAATTAGATAGTAGACAAGAACTGTTCTAGGTGAAGGGAAAGACAACACACAATACAGGAGAATTCAGCACAATTGGACTAAACCAAAAGCAGTTTCCTGAATACAACCAAACACTTTGAAGGCCAGAGTAGCAGGAGCAGGGGTCTGGGAACCCTGGTTTCAGGGGATATCTAGGTCAATTGGCATAACAAAATGCATTAAGAAAACATTCTGCATCTCACTTTGGTGAGTGGTGTCTGGGTTCTTAAATGCTAGCAAGCAACTATCTAAAATGCATCAATTGGTCTCAAACCACATGGAGCAAAGGAGAATGAAGAACACCAAAGACATAAGATAGTTATGAGCCCAAGAGACAGGAAGGGCCACATAAATCAGAGAACACAACAGCCTGAGACCAGAAGAACTAGATGGTGCCTGGCTATAACCGATGACTGCCCTGACAGGGAACACAACAGAAAATCCCTGGAGGAGCAGGAGAACAGTGGGAGGCAGGCCTCAAATTCTCATAAAAAGACCAGACTTAATGGTCTGACTGAGACCTTCTGTTAGCCCAAGGTTAGAACCATTCCCGAAGCCAACTCCTCAGACAAGGATTGGATTGGACTATAAAACAGAAAATTATACTGATGAGGAGTGAGCTTCTTGGCTCAAGTAGACACATGAGACTATGTGGGGAGCTCCTGTCTGGAGGGGAGATGAGAAGGCAGAGGGGGACAAGAGCTGGCTGAATGGACACGGGGAATACAGGGTGGAGAGGAAGAATGTGCTGTTTCATTAGGGGGAGAGCAACTAGGAGTACATTGCAAGGTATATATAAATTTTTGTATGAGAGACTGACTTGATTTGTAAACTTTCACTTATAGCACACTAAAGAAAAAAAAAAAGATCTATCCTGAAGTATAACAATGTCAATGATAGGCTAATACCCATAAGCCTACAAGGAAGACCAGTTAATATGACTATTATTCAAATTTATGCACCAACCACTAAGCCCAAAGATGAAGAAATGGAAGATTTTTTTTTTACCAACTTCAGCAGTCTGAAATTGATCAAACATGTAGTCAGGATGCACTGATAATAACTAGTGATTGGAATGTGAAAGCTGGAAACAAAGAAGAAGGATTGGTAGTTGGAAAATATGCCCTTGGTGACAGAAATGATGCCAGACATGGCATGACTGAATTTTGCAAGACCAACGACTTCTTCATTGCAAATACCATTTTTCACCAACATAAATGGCGACTATACACATGGACCTCGCCAGATGGAATACACAGGAATCAAATCGATTACATCTGTAGAAAGAGACGATAGAAAAGGTCAATATCATCAGACAGAACAAGGCCAGGGGCCGACTGTGGATCAGACCATTAATTACTCATATGCAAGTTCAAATTGAAACTGAAGAAAATTAGAACAAGTCCATGAGAGCCAAAGTATGACCTTGAGTATATCCCACCTGAATTTAGAGACCATTTCAGGAATAGATTTGAGGCGTTGAACACTAATGACCAAAGACCAGACAAGTTGTGGAATGACATCAAGGACATCATACATATGGAAAGCCAAGAGTTCATTAAAAAGACAGGAGAAAAATAAAAGACCTAAATGGATGTCAGAAGAGACTCTGAAACTTGCTTTTGAATGTCAGGTAGCTAAAACAAAAGGAAAAAATGATGAGGTAAAAGAGCTGAACAGAAGATTTTAAAGGGTGGCTCGAGAAGACAAAGTATTATGATGACATGTGCAGAGACCTGGAGATAGCCAAAAGGAAAGAAGACGCTCAGCATTTCTCAAGCTGAAAGAACTGAAGAAAAAATTCAAGTCTCTAGTTGCAATAGTGAAAGATTCTACAGGGAATATATTAAACGATGCAGGAAGCATCGAAAGAAGATGGAAGGAATACAGAGTCACCATACCAAAAAGAATTGGTTGACATTCAACCATTTCAGAAGGTAACATAGGAAGAAGTCCAAGCTGCACTGAAGGCATTGGTGAAAAACAAGGCTCCAGGATTGACGGAATATCAATTGAGATGTTTCAACAAACAGATGCAGCACTGGAAGTGCTCACTTGTCTATGCCAAGAAATATGGAAAACAGCTACCTGGGCAACCAACTGGAAGAGATCCATATTTATGCCTATTCCCAAGAAAGGTGATCCAAATGAATGTGGAAATTATTGAACAATATCATTAGTATCATAGGCAAGTAAAATTTTCCTGAAGATCATTCAAAAGCAGCTACAGCAATATATTGACAGGGAACTGCCAGAAGTTCAAGCCAGATTCAGAAGAGGTCATGGAACCAGGAATATCATTGCTTATGTCAGACCGATCCTGGCTGAAAGCAGAGAATACCAAAAAGATGTTTACCTGTGTTTTATTGACTATGCTAAGCCATTCAACTGTGTGGATCATAACAAATTATGGATAGCATTGTGAAGAATGGGAATTCCAGAACACTTTAATTGTGCTCATGAGGAAACTTCACATAGATCAAGAGGCAGTTGTTCAAACAGAGCAAGGGGATACCGCATGGTTTAAAGACAGGAAAGGTGTGCATCAAGGCTGTATCCTTTCACCATACCTATTCAATCTGTATGCTGAGCAAATAATCCAAGAAGCTGGACTATATGAAGAATAATGGGGCATCAGGATTGGAGGAAGACTCATTAACAACCTGTGTTATGCAGATGACACAACCTTTCTTGCTCAAAGTGAAGAAGGCTTGAAGCACTTACTGATGAGGATCAAAAGCCACAGCCTTCAGTATGGCTTACACTCAACATAAAGAAAACAAAAATCCTCACAACTGGACCAGTAAACAACATCATGATAAGCGGAGAAAAGATTGAGGCTGTCATGGATTTCATTTTACTTGGATCCACAATCAACACACACAGAAGCAGCAATTA
Organism: Elephas maximus indicus; assembly: GCF_024166365.1. Taxonomy (NCBI): domain Eukaryota; kingdom Metazoa; phylum Chordata; class Mammalia; order Proboscidea; family Elephantidae; genus Elephas; species Elephas maximus. The sequence continues at coordinate 196,900,239 of NC_064822.1, read as the reverse complement.
AGTAATCAAAAAAGTACTGCATTGGGCAAATCGGCTGCAAGAGAGCTCTTTGAAGTGTTAAAAAGCAAAGATGTCACCTTGAGGACTAAGGTGCGCCTGATCCAAGCCATGGTGTTTTCAATCACCTCGTATGCAAGCAAAAGCTGGACAACAAATAATGAAGACAAAAGAATTGACACCTTTGAATTGTGGTGTTGGCGAAGAATATTGAATATACCATGGACTGCCAAAAGAATGAACAAATCTGTCTTGGAGGAAGTACAAGTGGATTGCTCCTTGGAAGCAAGGATGGCAAGGCTTCATCCCACATACTTTGGACGTGTTTTCAGGAGGGATCAGTCCCTGGAGAAGGACATCAGGCTTGGTAAATACCGGGTCAGTGAAAAAGAGGAAGACCCTTATCAAGATGGATTGACACAGTGGATACAACAATGGGCTCAAGCATTGCAACTATTTTGAGAATGGCGCAGGACCGGGCAGTGTTTTGTTCTGTTGTACATAGGGTCACTATGTGTTGGAACTGAGTCGGCACCTAACAACAACGTTAGTATGTCATTTTCTCATTCTTAATTTTGTATAATTTTGCATTTCCCCCTTGATGAAGCTCACTGGCGCACTTATCTACTTATTTGTCTTCTTTTAAAAATAACTATTGCATTTATTTATCGTTTCTATTATTTGTGTTAGTTCCTGCTTCAGTCTTTTAGTTTATATGATGATTCTTTTTCATAATGTTTGTAAGATAAGTACTATATTCCTTTATTTTCAATTTTTCTTCATTAATAGTAAAGTCATTTGAGGCTATACATTTTCCTCTGAACACAGCTTTAGCTGCATCCTGTAGAGTTGGGTATGAAGGTATTCACCTTTGCAATGCTGTATAGATAATTTGTAACTTCAGATTTTAGTTTCTCTTTGATCCAGGGCTTTATATATATACAAATACACAGAGGGAGAGGACTTGTCGTTTTCTAAACATATATGTGATGGAAGCATGTGTTCTATTATATCTTTTGTATTCAACTTGTATGACTTTTTTGCAGCCAGAGAATTTTGCAAATATTCTATGGGTTTAAAGAGATGCAAAGTTCTCCCTCAACAAATATCAATTTAACTGAGCTTGCTGGCTGAATTTTTCAGTTCCTTTATTCTCAAACTTATACTTTATCTACCATACCAAACCTGTTGTGGCTGAATGGATTCCGACTCATAGTGACTCTATAGGACTGAGTAGAACTGCCCCATAGAGTTTCGAAGGAGCGTCTGGTGGATTCTAACTGTCGACCTTTTGGTTAGCAGCCATAGCACTTAACCAAAACGCCACCAGGTTATCCTTTTTATCTACATATCTGTTCAATTCTGGAATGGGTGAACTGAAGCCTAAGGAAAGTTGAGGCTGAACCTTCTGCTCTGCGGCCCAGCCTGAAGGACGCCAAGCAGCGCCATGGAACCAGGGTAGAGTCCCCGCCAAAGATGGTGCAGGAAGTGGGGGCGGAGCCAGGTTAGGGCGCAAAGCGGGTCAGTCCCGTTGCCAGGAAGCGGACGGGGACACAATGGGGTCTGGGAGTAGGGTTGGGCGGCGGCGGAAATCCAGCTTAGAGTCACCACCCCACCTTGCCTGCCAGCACCACCACCCCACCTTGCCTGCCAGCACCGGGAGCCATCCGAGCAGGTCAGTCCATCCATTCGGACGTCAGGGCTTTCTCTCCGGGGCTCCGAGTACCCCAAGCGGCCCCTCCCCAGGCTATCTTCGCCCGACGCCCTAGATCTCCCGGCCTCCGGAAACTCGGGGGATTCTCTTCCCGAAATCCACCCTACTGAAATCGTTTTGGAGACAGGAGACAGGGGATGGCCTTGAAGCTCTGTTCCCGCCCCGTGCCCCGTCACCAAGCCTGGAAAGCTGCCGTTTGTTTTCCTGGCGCCTGGGATACCGGGTGGGCCCCGCCCCCGTAGTCGGGCTAAGCGGGAGGGAACTGGAGAGGGTGAGCTCCGCGGCGTATGCGGGGTGGAGGGCCGGGGCTCCCAACCCTCCGTCCACAGGTGCCGCGGGCCGCAGGTGCCAGCCCTTCGAGCTATGGGTTCGGACGTCTGGGTCGGCCCTTGGCGGCCACACCGACCCCGCGGGCCCATCGCGGCGCTCTACAAAGGCCCGGGGCCCAAGTACAAGCTGCCTCCGAACACCGGTACCTGGGCGGGGGTTACCGGGGGAGGGGGCCTTGCAGGAGGTCTGTGCCAGAGGTGGGAGGGGTCTATGCATCCAGAGGTGCGAGGTCTGCGGGCTGGGACCTAGGGAAGGACCTGTGCGGGCGACTTGAGTCTGTACTGTGGGGGTTGTTAGGGATGCAGGACCCGGACTATGCCCGGGGGAGGGGGAGGAGGAGGGGTGTCTGTGTCCCGGGGGCGGGGAAGTCTGGCAAGGGGGAGACGGGTGGGGACCCTGTGCCCCGGAGGGGGTGGAGGGAGGCGCACCCGGCGCTGACGCTGGGACACTCCTGCAGGTTACATCCTCCACGACCCGTCACGGCCCCGCGCCCCCGCCTACACCTTCGGTGCGCGCCTCCCCACGCAACAGCAGTCCTGCAGCCCCGGGCCTGGCCACCTAGTGCCCGCCCGCATGACCGTGCGCGGCCCCGACGGTTCCCCCTCCTACTCCATCTACGGTCGCCCACGCGACGGGGCGCGCTTCCTCACTCCTGGACCGGGTCAGGCTCCCTGCGACCCCGGCCTCCCCAACTCCGAGCCGCCTCCCGGGAGCCCCGCCCAAGAACCCCCGCTGAACCCCTAACCCCTTTCAGGGACCGTAACCTCCCAGATTTGGGACCCCCTTTTCTGAAATGTCAAAATCCAGTACCCCGACTCCCACGTGGCTTTGAGAAATCCTGAGTCCAATCTCCCCCAGTCCGGGTCCCCACCAGGCCCTCCCACGCGGTTCCGGCCCACACCCTCTGTCCGCCCCGCAGGCAGATACTTCCCGGAGAGAGCCGGGAACTTGGCATACCCCAGCGCGCCTCGGCACACCATCGCTCCTCGAAACTGGGGCGTCCAACCTGAGCAACAAACCCCAGGTGAGGCCAGAAGGTCCCAGCGCCGTGGAAATGCCCCTTTCCTCTCTACAGTCCTGGACCCGCACCGGGTCCACCCTTCAGAGTGCGCACTGCAGGCGCTGGGATCACCCGGCCCTCGGACGGCTGTGGGGACCCTGGGCCTATTCGCAAGAATTCATCCCCAGCTCGGCCCCACGACTGCCCCACCCTAGGCCCCGGGACCTACACGGTGCCCTCACTCTTGGGCTCCCGCGTCATCGGCAAAGTCTCGGCTCCAACTTACTCAATCTATGGCCGCAGCGCAGTGGGCACCTTCTTCGAGGACCTCAGCAAGGTGGGAAAGGTGCCACGAGGGCTCATTGTAGTAAGGGGTCAACAGAGGGGTTAGAGGGCAAGGGCAGAGTTAGTGGTCTGCGCAGAATGAAGCCAGGCCCAGTGGCTCTCCTGCCCTCCCGTAGACCCCGGGCCCCTGCGCCTACCACGTGGTGAACCCCGGTGTCTACAAGTCCCGGGCCCCCCAGTTCACGATGCTGGCCCGGACTTCGCTCCCCGAAGACAACACCTTGAAGCCCGGGCCCGCGGCCTACAACGTAGACAAGGTGGCCTGGAGTTCAGGGGCAGGGGGCAGAGGCGGGAGCTCAGGGTTTGGCTCCTGGACCGAGGGTCTGAGGTCCGGAGCACGCAGAGCCAGATGGCGGTTCTGCGCGGTCAGCGGCCTCTCCCGCCCACAGCACCGGAAGCCCCGTGGCTGGAGCTTCGGAATCCGGCACTCCGACTACCTGGCTCCGCTGGTGACCGACGTGGATGGCTGACCCGCCGGGCGGGCGCGGCCCCACAAATGTTTGCTTAAAGTGTCACATGCAGCCGCGTGTCCGCCTCTGTGTGCGCGCCTGCGCAGTCGGCATCCGAGGGGGGTAGGGGAGGTATCCCACCCACCGAGAGCTCCGCTCCGCCCCGGATCCTCCCGCGTGACCCTCAGAGCGGCCTCGAGCCATTGGCCACACGCGGACCTTGCCCCCTGCCGCGGTCGGTGCAAGAGTCTGCTGACCCCGCGGTCCAGATCCCGTGGCCAGGCGCGCGGCGGGAGACACTGGGCTGGAATCCGGAGCAGGACAGGCGCGGGCCGCTACTGCGGGACAGGTATGGGGTGGGGGTCAGGTTGTGAGACAGAAAAGTGGAGACAGACACCAAGAGAGACAAGAACAGGGGTCAGAGGGTCTGACAGAGGTGAACGCAAGAGACACTCGTGAGCAGGATCGGGATGGGGCACGTGGCCGCGGAGACACCGACACAAGGCGGTGGCAGGTTCCAGGTGTGTCTCGAACCCCTGCAGGCCTAGAGCGATGGAAGCTCCAGGGACCCCACGACCTCCTGGTCTCCTCGCGGGCGGAGGGAGTCAGGGCCCTGCTAACCCCGCTCCCGAGCCGAAGCAGGTCCCCGAGCTGATCCGCCTGAAGCGAGACGGAAGCCGCCTGAGCGAGGCGGACATTAGGGGATTCGTGCGCGCCGTGGTGGACGGGAGTGCGCAGGCCGTGCAGATCGGTGCGTGAGGAGGGCTGGGCAACCTCACTCCGACCTTGACTCTGACCCCCAGGTTGGCAGAGACTGCCCACCCTGGGGACTCCACAGCATCCCACCACAGTCACTGCCCCGGGATCACTGGCTTTATGCGGGCCCCAGGGGCCTCCCCACCCTGCTGCCCACACACCACCCTACACCTAGGGGCCATGCTCATGGCCATCCGACTTCGGGGCATGGACCTGGAGGAGACCACAGCGCTGACCCGGGCCCTGGCCGAATCGGGGCAGCGGCTGGAGTGGCCAGAGGCCTGGCAGGGGCAGCTCGTGGACAAACATTCCACCGGGGGCGTGGGTGACAAGGTCAGCCTGGTCCTGGCACCTGCCCTGGCTGCCTGTGGCTGCAAGGTTAGAAGCCACCTCCTCCCCAGACCAAAATCTCTGGTCCCAGAAAGCCAGCAACCCAACCCACCCACCCACCCACCAGCAGCTCCCAACCCCCAGCCTGGCCCAGACTCCCAAGGGCAGGACCCAGGCCTCTCCCCCCTTTAGTACCCAGCCTGGCCCCAGAACCTGGCTCCCTCACCCCCTCTGTCCCCCAGGCTAGACCCCATAGGACAGGACCAAGAACCCCTCTTCTTAGTACGCTAGATAGGATGGGGCCTGAAAAGGGCTGGATTCTCTCCATCAGTCCACCAGGTTTGTGGCCCCTAAGGACAGGTACCAGCCTCCTACCCCAATGACCACCCACCTCACCCCCGACCCAGGACAATCTCTTTTCCATTCCTTGGGCACCTAGCACAACTGCTTAATAAATGCGTCCTAACTCCCGCTGAAGTCCTAACCAGGGGGCACGCTAGAGGTGGGGCACTGTGCAGGTGTGCTCAGCATCCCTGCCCACCAGGTGCCAATGATCAGCGGACGTGGTCTTGGGCACACGGGGGGCACCCTGGATAAGCTGGAGTCTATTCCTGGATTCACTGTCATCCAAAGCCCAGAGCAGGTAGGGGGAAGGGAGGAACAGTTGTTGATTGAGGTTATAGGTGGAACGTTACCCTGAGTGACTGCTGGGCCGATGATGCGCCATTAATCAGGGCCACTAATGAGTATATTGATCTAAATTCGTGAGCCATGGATGGTAATCAGTGGATCTCGATCAGGGTCGTTAATGGAGAATTGGTCAAAATCGCCAATGGGCCGTTTTTCAATCTATGAGCCATAGGACATTGATCAGGGTCTTTGATGGATCAAAGATCAGAGTCATTGATGAGAATTTATCACAATTGCTTATGGGTCACTGATGGTCACTGGTCACGGTTTTGGACATATGTCAAGGTTGCTGATGAACAGTTGGTCAGGGTCAGTGATGGAGTCATCAGAGTCCTAATGTGTGTGTGGGGGGGGGCTGACCAGATGCAAGAGCTCCTGGAGCAAGTGGGCTGCTGTATCGTGAGCCAGAGTGAGAAGCTGGTTCCTGCAGACGGAATCCTGTATGCAGCCAGGGATGTGACCGCCACTGTGGATAGCCTGCCCCTTGTCACAGGTGACCTGACCTCAGACCCCAGGGTTGGCCTCCTGCAGATTGTAGATCTCTGACCTCCGACCTCCAGAGTCAGGGTCCTCTCACCACAGGTGGCAATCAAAATTAGGGTCCCTTCATCACAGGCAACCTGATTCCAGAGCCTGCCTCCCCCAAACCAGGTGACCTACACTCAACCCCTGGGGTCAGCCACCTTCCCATCACAAGTGCTCTGACCTTCATAATGTGCCTAGACCCCTACCAGGGCCCGGACCAGGGCCCCTGCATCACAGAACACTTGACCCTCAATTCACCGAGGGTGATCTACGGCTTGGCCCACTGGGGACCCCCAATGCCCAGGGCCCCTGACTGACCCCTGACCTGAGTCATCATCCCTACATCCTGGGGGCAATGACCCCCTCCCAAGCTCTCCATCCCCCCAGCCTCCATCCTCAGTAAGAAGGCAGTGGAAGGACTCATGGCTCTGGTGGTGGATGTGAAGTTCGGGGGTGCTGCAATCTTCCCCAGTGAGGTCCAGGCCCGGGAGCTGGCAAAGACTCTGGTGAGCACCTGTGCCCACCAGAGACTGTGAGGTGTTGCCTCACTTTGGGGGGTTCGGTGTAGTGCAGCCCTTCTGTGGGGTCTCCATGTGTGGTGTGGAGACTATCTGTGGGGTTAGTCTCCTCATGTAGGCCCACCATCCACTCCAACCTGTGCTCTGCGGCCCGGTCAGCCTGTCCACTCACAGCCATGTCTGGCCCAGGCCTCCCCTATACCCTCTGCCACTCCCTTCTGCCGCCCCAGGCCAGGACCCTGCCAGGTTAGGCAGATGCTGCTCGAGGTGTCTCCCTCTCAGCGTTCCCTGACCCCTCAGCTCCTGAGGGCCAGGACCAAGGAGCAGCCCGTTGTCGGAGCACACTTTTCAGAGTTTGGTGAGCTGGGTCCTTGCCAGACGGAGTCCACCTTCAACGTGTCTCCACAGGTGGAAGTGGGGGCAGGCCTGGGGCTTCGGGTCGCGGCCGCCCTGACCTCCATGGACACCCCTCTGGGCCGAAGCGTGGGCCACACGCTGGAGGTAGAGGAGGCGCTGCTTTGCATGGACGGCGCCGGGCCCCCAGACCTGCGGGACCTGGTCACCCGACTAGGTGAGCTGCGCGGCCTCCAGGGTCAGAGCCGCCCCGACCGGAGCCCTGGGCCCCGCCGCACCTAACCCTGCCGTCCGCAGGGGGCGCCCTGCTCTGGCTCAGCGGACGCGCGCAAAGCCAGGAGGAGGGCGCAGCCCGGGTGGCCGCGGTACTGGACGACGGCTCCGCCCGGGACCGCTTCCAGCGGATGCTCGCGGCGCAGGGCGTGGACGAGGACCTGGCTCGAGGCCTGTGCTCCGGGACCCCAGCGCGGCGCCGAAAGCTTCTGCCCCGCGCCCGGGAGCAGGAGGAGCTGCGCGCGGCCGCCGACGGTGAGCGCGGGAGGGGCCGGGGACCCCCGCCCGCCCGGCCCTCCCGGGGCCCAGCCCGTCTCGGGGACCCCCGGCGTCTCCCCAAAGACCCCAACCTACTTTGCCCCCACCTCCCCGAGCCTAGCCGCTCTCCGGGGATTCCTGCGCGCTGCGGGGACCCCGTCCCTCTCCGAGCCCAGCTCCCCGCCGCGGCGCCCCGGCCCGCCCAGCGCCCTCTCCCCGCAGGCACCGTGGAGCTCATCCGGGCGCTGCCGCTGGCGCTTGTACTGCACGAGCTCGGGGCCGGACGCAGCCGCGCTGGGGAGCCCCTCCGGCCCGCCGTGGGCGCCGAGCTGCTGGTGGGCGTGGGCCAGAGGCTGCGCCGCGGTGAGCTTGCCCCGGCCCCCGTCCGCCCGCCGCCGGCCCCGGCCGCCTCCCCGCGCGCCCCGCCGCTAACCCCGCCGGCGCGCCCACCCGCAGGGACGCCCTGGCTCCGCGTGCACCGGGACGGGCCCGCGCTCAGCGACGGCCAGCGCCGCGCCCTGCAGGGGGCGCTCGTGCTCTCGGGCCGCGCGCCCTTCGCCGCGCCATCGCCGTTCGCGGAGTTAGTCCTGCCGCCGCCCGCGCGCGCTCCCGGGGAGCCGCAGCAATAAAGTTCGAGAGCCGCGACCCCGTGACCGCGTCCCTTGTCGCGGTCGATGCCCGGCGCGCGGGGGGAGGGGCGGGGACGTGAGGGGCGGGGCGAGGGGAGGATGGGGTCCAAGCGAGGCCGTCACGACCCGACACGTGCCCTGCGGCGGCCCCTCCTCCCGCCGGCGACCGTTTTGCACATGCGCAATGCTGAGCCTGCCAGCCGCCGCGCCCGCCTGCGCCTGCGCGGCGCCGTTGACGCATGCGCTTGGGCGTCGAGCGTGGCACCCGTAGGAGCCCGGCGACCCCCGCCGAGCCGCGTGGGGGCTTCGGGGACGGCGAGACGGCCGCGCGGTGCTGGGTCCTCCCGAGGCCTCGTCCTGCTGACGCGGCCGCGACCGGCTGCCCACAGCCCCTTCCTGCTGCGAGGTCTGCGCGCGGCCGCCGGGGAAGGGGAAGGGGCTGGCTCCGGGCCGGGGCTCTTGGCCTGTGCGCGCGGCGAGGGCGCCCCAGTCCTCGGACGTGGCCGGCCGACCGCGCGCGCCGTCCCCGGGGCGGGAGCCGGGGGAGGGGCTGCAGGCGCGGGGTCTGCAGGCGCGGGGCCTGGCCCCCCCGAGGCCTGCTTTCCCGAGAGCAGCCCCGACTTAGGTCCAGCGCGCACTGCTGCTCGGGGTCCCGGCTCCGCTTCGGGAACGGGGCGCGCAAGGGCGGGGCCGCCCGGTCGGCGAGGCGCCTGCGGACGCGGGTGCCGTCGGGAAACCTCGGCGGCAGAGGGCGGGCTTGGTCGCCAGCGGAAGCCGGTGAGCCAGGACCCGACTACCGGGACAGGAGGGGTGGCCGTGGAGGGCGTCAGCCGGGCTGGGCCGACTCACACTACTCAGGCGGGTTGGAGGGGCCGCTGCCGGGCTGCATCAAGGCTGAGAGCTGGGTTAGTCTTTGGGGTTGCAGGCTAGAGACTCATCCACTTCCTTCCAAGAAGTGGGGTTTATTACAGGTAGATAAGCATACTCGGAAACCCAGGAGATGATCGTACTGGGATGCCTTCCATTCTCAGGCGACAGGATGCTCGGCTCTGAGGTGCAGGCAGAAGGCAAGCGGCTGGCTAGGCTGTGCCAGGGGGCGGGCACAGGACAGCAGCAGGACCAGACGGTGGGCAGGTAGAACGAGGCCAACAGAGGCTATCAGGTTAGAGCAGGTCAGGTGCAGAGGTTTCAGAGGTGAGCATTGTAAGTGTGGGACAATACCTGGGGCACATTCTCGGGCAGTGGCTAACCTTGACTGTTGGGTAGGTCCTTCACGTTGAGTGGCGAGGCTTCTCTAGACGGGCAGTTGTGGACCAAAGCAACTTCTTGTTCTCTTTTAGGTTCCTGACACCCTTGTTCTTCTACAGGTGTGTCAGATCCATGCTGCTGCCAGCTCGGGCACCCAAGGCTTGGCAAGGGCTTTCCCGGCTCAAGCTGCTGGCCTCAGCCCCTCCTGGAGCTCCTGGAGGCAAGGCCCTGCATCTGAGGCCCTGGCTCTTGTCAGGGCAGGGCCCTGCAGGAACAGGAGGGCACAGCCGGACCCAGGGCCCTGGGCTGCGGACAAGGCTGCTTATCACGGCCCTATTTGGGGCAGGGCTCGGAGGGGCCTGGCTGGCTGCTCGGGCCGAGAAGGAGCGGTGGCGGCAGCAACAGCGGACAGAGGCCCTGCGCCAGGTGGCCGTGGGCCAGGGTGACTTTAGCCTGTTGGACCACAGGGGCCAGGCCCGCTGCAAAGCCGATTTCCGGGGTCAGTGGGTCCTGATGTACTTTGGTTTCACCCACTGCCCTGACATCTGCCCCGATGAGCTGGAGAAGTTGGTACAGGTGGTGCAGCAGCTGGAGGCCGACCCCAGCCTGCCACCCATGCAGCCCATCTTCGTCACTGTGGACCCAGAGCGGGACGATGTGCCAGCCATGGCCCGCTATGTGCAGGACTTCCATCCACGGCTGCTGGGTCTGACTGGCTCCACCGAGCAGGTAGCCCAGGCTAGTCGCAACTACCGTGTATACTATAGTCCTGGTCCCAAGGATGAGGACCAGGACTACATCGTGGACCACTCCATTGCCATCTACCTGCTCAACCCTGATGGTCTCTTCACCGACTACTATGGCCGGGGCAGGTCGGCCGAGCAGATCGCAGACAGTGTGCGACGCCACATGGCTGTATTCCGTAGCGTTCTCAACTGAGCTGCATCTCCTGTGTGTCATTAAACGGGAGCCAGGGAGCAGTGTGTGTGTGGTCTGGAAAACAGCAGCTAGTGGAGGCAGGACAGGAAGGGCCCGAGCTGGTCACCTGTCGGGGGGCAGCACTGGGCAGTCTTTCTCTCTGCACAAGGGTTTTAAGATTGTTGTGGTGGGTAGGTGGGATGGTAATGTTACTTTATTATGCCGGGCCAGCCAAGAAGCAGGTGCTCTGTGTCCCAGCACACATGGGGCAAGGAAGCTGGCAGCCCCACCCACCCCGGCTGAGTGTCTCATCAGGGCTGGGCCATCGAGGGGGCTTCGTAGGTCTGGAAGCGCTTGTAGGCCCGCTGGTGTGTGAGCAGGCGCAGGGACATGGTGTCCACGGCAGCCTCCAGCCCTGGCTGCTGGGCAATCTCCACCGTGTAGTCATTGGCCTGAGAGGAAGAGGTGTCAGGCAGGGTCCTGGGATCACCACCCCTTACCCCCACCCCACCCCAGGGCTACTCACCAGCTGCAGGGAGGCCAGCATGGAGCGACACACCTCGAAGGCAGGCTGGCCAGCCACTAGCTTGGCAAAGGGACACCACTCGTTGAGCTGGCTGAACTGTGAGACCAGCTGATCCCCGTAAGTGTGGATGTCAAAGGGCGTGTGCTGCTCCTGTGTCAGGGAGAGGGTCATGCTGTCCACAGGGCAGGGCCAGCCCTGGGACAGGCACCCCCAGAGCCCAAGTGGGCAGGAGACTCCAGGCCTTAACCAGGAGCTGCCTCTGGGGAGGGGACATGCTCCTATAGACCCACAGCGCCCACTGACCTGCTCCTGGAGCAGGGGCTGGATGGTGTCCTCCCAGTCTCGGATGCGCTGGCTCAGCTCCGTCTCCTGGACGAACTTCTGGGAGGTGGCTATGAAGAGTTCCTGGGGAAACAGATGGAGATTACGGCCTTCTGTGCAGGGTCCTGGGCACTCTGTTCCTACTAGCTCTGACCCAGACCTACCACGTTCCTTTGAACCAGCTCTTCGTAGCTCAGAGACGGGGGCCTGGCTGCTGCATCTGGGAGAAGGACAACTGTGAGCTGGGGTGAACTCCAGAGCCCCTCACTGCCCTCCTGGCTAGCTGCCCACTCCCAGACTGACCTAGGTCATCAGCTTCCCCAGGCCTTGTCCCCTCAGGCTCCAAGTAGTCCTCAGGCTCCAGAAAATCATCTGGGAAACAGGAAGGCTGTGAGCAGGAGGCCCCACCAGCCAGGCAGGGGAGCTGCGCCCCATCCCACCCAGCAAGCAGGCACCCACCTGCTTCCCCAAGGTGCTCTAGGGAGTCTTCCAGCCGCTCCTCCTCCTCAGGCCACAGCCCCTCCTCAGCCCTTGGCAGCCACTGCTCACCTGTCTGTCCAGAGGGGGCATCTGTGAGGGGTGCCACAATCTCCCACCCAGGGCCCACTGGGCATGCGGGGCTGTGTGGGCTGACCACGGCCAGAGTGGATGGTACTCGCCTCCCTCCTCTGCAGCTTCCGGAGGGTCTCCAGCTGCTCCTTCACGTGTCTCCAGTACAGAACTTCCATGTCTGTGGACAGAGGCCTCGGGCAGAGGGGCTCCTGTGTCTTTCAGGCCAACCCTGTCCACCCCAGCCAGGCAAGCAGCAGAGGGAATGGCTGTCACCCCTCAGGACTGCCTGCCTGCTAGACCCCAGCCTCACCTGTGAAGGATGGGCCCTTCCTCCGCAGCCTCCTGCTGTCAGCATGGTCGGCATCTGGGAAAGCACAGTCAGCAGGACTCTGGCCAAGGCCCTGCTGCCTCCCTCCCCTCAGCAATGGCCTCACCCACCTCCCTGGCCCCTCAGAACCACTGCACCTACTCACAAGCGGCTAGGTACCACTGGTGGAAGTCTTGCAGCTTGGTGGCACGCTTCCTCTTGCGCTTCTGTCCTGGAGCTTCCTCCACGCAGGGGGGCACAGAGAAGGGCCTACCTGGGGGAAAACGGGGACACTGTCCTGGAGCTGAACTGCAGGGCCCTGGCAACCTCAGGAGGTGACCTTGGGCAGTGACTGCGAAGCCTAAGATTACATGATCCTTGCTCCCACCCCTCCTCCCCTAGAAGCGAGTGAGGGAAGGCAGTCCCCACCAGATACCAGCTGGGACACAGCTCACCTCCACCCCTATTACCTTTCTTGAAGGGCTTAGAATCCAGGGAGTCGAAGGGGTCCAGGCTCTGCCAGGGGTCCAGGGCCTTTTGAGCACAGAGCACAAGCAGACGCTGGGGGGGATGTGGGAGAAGGTACCCCACACTGTGCAGGAGGGGGCTCTAATCTGAGGGAAGAGCACTCCTTGGAGGAGGAGGAGGAGAAGACAAGTGCGAAGGACCTGAGGTGCTGAGAGGCTGGCCAGCAGGGGGGGAGGCAAGCCAGGTGAGCACAGCAACAGCACGTGAAGGGAGGGCGGGGGTCCTCACACACCTTCAGCCGGGACATGGGCACAGGGGCCTCCGCTCGCTCACGCAGCATGTACTTCCGGGGCAGGTCGACACTCTGCAGAGACACCCACATAGCCTGCCTCACTCCTCCACCCCAGGCCCTGAGCCCTTGGCCTGCTGGCATCCAGCAGCTTTACTCTGGGGCAGGAAATCCAAGTAGTTCAAGGACTAAAGTGTAAAAAGTAAAACAAAAAATCTAAGAAACCCTTAAAAAAAACAAACCCATTGCCGTCGAGTCCATTTTGACTCATTGTGACCCCATAGGACAGAAAAGAACTCCATAAGGTTTCCAAGGAGCGGCTAGTGGGTTGGAACTGCCAACCTTTTGGTTCGCAGCTGTAGCTCGCGGTAGCTCTTAACCACGGTGCCGCCAGAGCTCCAGAAAACTCTAGGAGGCCCGTTTATACACTAGTGGACTCGTGGTAGTACAGTACTTATGGAAACATGAAACGTGTCTACCAACCATAACTAGCAAACGTTCACATTTTGCTCCTTTACACTTCAGCATTTTCAGTAAGAGAGCAGAAGGGCTTTCCTCAGCCATGTCTCAAGCACAGCCAACCCTGGGGGAGTTGAGGAGGCACAGGCCTCCAAGGCCTGTCCCTTTCTGGCCAGCCTGATCATAGGGGAGCTGGCCAGGGGCACCAGCTGCCCTCCAAGGAGGCTGTGAGCTCTGCAAAGCTCAAAACCTCAAACACCAACCACCCTCCAGGGGAGTAAATGCTGTGCCCAGGGAGGGTGTGAGGTGTGGGGTCGCAGCAGAGGGCTGGTACAGGACCACGTCTGGGCCAGTGGAGAAGACTGGGCTTCCGGGCAAAGCCCCCCCACTCCCTGCAGTTGAGGCGCCAAGAAGGGCAGAGGCTACCCAGCTGGGGAGCACAGCCACTCCCCATATGAACTCAGGGCAGCTCCACCTGCCTCATCCTGTCTCAGGGTGCACTCACCTGGGCTCTCGGGCCTCAGTGGGGTCCTACCTGCTGTGGGCTCGGCTCCAGAGGGATCTCGGGGACCACGGCCTCTGGGAGCTCTGCCGCTGCCTGGTCCTCCTCTTCGTCATCCCTGTCATCCCCCCCACCTCCAGGCATCAGGCCTTCTGGAGAGTGCAGGGCAGGAGAGCAAGACCCTCAGCCCCAAGGAACCTAAAGACCCAAACTGTGAAGGAAGGGGCTGCCCCTGGGGAGAGGTGGGGGTGCCCAGCTGCCCTTGGCCAGACACCAGGAGACCAGACTCTCAGGTCCTCTAATTAGAGCCTAGAGATCATTAAGTCTGCATTATAAATACTGGTCTTCACACTTGTATGGTTTGTCTGTTTCTTGGCAAGTGTTCCTCTATTAAACTGGGGGTGCAGCCCCCACTGAGCACCACGGCCCTGCCCCACTGGGATGTTCTCACCTGGCTCCGGGGAGAAGCAGGGCGCAGGGGCAGGACTCCTGCACACAGAGACTTCCAGTGGCTGCTCCTCAGCCCTCCCGGTGTCTGCAGAGATGGGGCGCAGGGCAGGGTCAGCCCAGCCCCTCCCACAGATGTTCACCCTGCTGTCACAGAACTAAGCAGGTCCCATGTGTCAGGTACCCCAACTGAGGACAGTTCTGACCCTGCCAGCTTACAGTGAAGGTCAGGGGGACATGGGACAAGGCCCAACAACCCATCCAGAGTAGAGCAGAAGGCCTGGGGAGGGAGTGAGGTCACCTGTCCCAGGTGATAGCTGGGATCGATGCCTCAGGGGCTCCCTCCCTGGGGAAGGCAGGCACGGGGAAACGGACAGTGCAGTCCACTCCAAGACCCCATGTCCAGCCCCTCACCTTTCTGGGTCCTCTGCAGCAGTGTCTCCTGGGGGCACATGCCCACAGGTTCCAGCATGAAGGCCCCTCTGGGGTGGGGGGTGCATGTGTTCATCCTAAAATCCTTCCGGCTGGCCAAGACCTCCCCCTGACAGCTGTGCTAGCAAAAACACACCTGCTGTAGAGACCTTCTCAGGCAGCCCGCCCAACCGCCTGGCTTGGGCCCATACCTGTACAGAGGGTGGCTGTTCTTCTCCACCTCGTCCGGGGCCACCAGGGCCATAGGCATGAGGGGCACAATGACCACTTCCTGCGCGGAGACCAGGGGCTGGTGTGAGCAATGTGTCTGTCCCTCAGGCCCTGAGGCAGGGAGCCCACACTGTCCAGCACCCCTCCCAACAGCAAGACACCCCAGGAGAGCCCTGAGGGGCTGCTTACACTGGAAGCCTGGCTGTTCTTCAGGTCCACACAGGCCCGGGCATCAGGCAGCTCATCCAGGGACAGGAACTATGAGAAAAATGAGTCATGGACGCACCCAGAGCCAGGAGCTGCAGCGCCAGGCAGGGCCACCCGCCAAGATGCCTCACCTCATCCTCTGGCTCTTGGGGGGCCCCAGAGCCAGCAGCCCCAGCAGCCCCGTCCTCCTGCACCGAGGAGAGCTGCTTCGCCTGTCTGGGAAAGAGGGTCCTTGTGTGGGCTTCAGAGGAGGCATGGGGCCTCCCCAGTCACCACCTCCAGTATCACCCACAGTACTCACTTCTTGCCAGAGATGAAGTCGAGGGCCTGGTAGACCAGCGAGTAGAGGTACTCCACCTGCCGCCAGAGCACAAGTGAGGAGGCAGAAGAGCGGGCCCACTCCAGCCACCCCACCCTAGTCCCTGGGGCCTCCTATACCAGGACTGTGCGCACCCAGAGGCCTGGCCTTATCTCCAAGACCCTGAGCACAAGTCCTACCAATTCTACTGCCGAAACTACATCTGAAATCGAACCAGCATCTCCAGCTAATTACTGATGGCTGGAGGCCCCCGCCCCTCCCACCACCACTGCACACAGCAACCAGTGAGGCCTTCTGAAGGCAGACTCAGTCCAGCCCTGGCTCCCCCAGTGCACTCCCTCACTGGCAGCGCCCCTCACAGCCACGCCCACCCTCCTTGCCCCTCCCACCAGGAGCCCGAGGTCAGCTCCTGCTGTTCTCCTGCCCCCTCAGGCCTCATGCCACCTCCACAGCAGCGCCTGTGAGTCTCTGCTGGCACCGAGGCAGCTCCAGCCACAACCTTGTTTCCTGTCTAGAATAGGAGGACCCACTGAGTAGGGGGAAGGGGCTCGGGCCTTTGAGATGCCACGACGAGACTGCCGGATGACAGAGCAGGGCGCACAGGTGCCACCCTATGTGCAGTATACCCTTGCCTTAGGTGTTACTCGTACAGGCAGTAACGGCGCCAACAACACACGCACCCTCTCTTCTTGGCCACATGAAGCCATTTTAAATCCAAGCTTGCTCTTTAGTGTTACAAGGACTCGGGAGTGGAGGCTGGGATGCTGGGAGGTCAGGTCAGAGGAGGACAAGCCCCTGGCCTGCCGCACATCCCAGCCCGTCCCAGCGCAGGCTCACCTTCTTACTGTAGACACAGGCAGAGCCCTGGATCAGCAGCGCTGCCTCAATGAAGTTCATCGTAGTCTTGCCTTCATCAAAAGAAATGCAGATCTGGTCCAGCTGCAAGACATCCGCAGGGGTGGGCAGGAGCCCCATGCTAGTGTGGCTTCCCCTGCAGTGCCCCCCTCCCCTCCCCCCTCCTCCCCTCGGCAGCCCCCCTCACCCCCTCCTCTCTGCAGCCCCCCATCTGCAGGCCCCTGCTCCCTCTGCAGCCCCCTGCAGCCTTCCCTCTCCCCCTCTGCAGCACCCCCTCCATCTGCAGCCCCTGCCTCTCTGCAGCCCTCTGCTCCCTCTGCAGCCTTCCCTCTCCCCCTCTGCAGCACCCCATCCTCTTCTGCAGCACCCCCTAGTGATTCTGACAGCGCTGGATGGAGAGCAGACCACCCCTCCGCTGACAGATCTGACTCCACTGTGTGTTCACCTTTTTTGTCATTCACCTACTTCCTGTAATCTCTGGGACCTAGCGTATTTAAAAGGGAGGCTCCCAGAGTTGACTGTCTACCAAATGGCCAGAGCCACTCACATTCCTGTGAGGCACGGGGAGGGCGTTCTATGACACTCCCCCAAGTCAGAGCCCCACCCTAACAGTCCCAGCACACAGACCCCCCACCCTAAGAAAAGAGAAACCCCGGGGGTAGGGAACACAGACGTAGAACAACAGGGTCTCCATCCTTGGAGCAGAGAACCCAGGAGACACTTCTGGTAGGTTATCTTCCTTCCCCTTCCACCACGCCGGCCTTCTCTAAGCCCTTGTTCCCCTGCTCACCCAGAAACATTAGCGCCCAGGGCTTGCCTTGGCCCTCCTCTCTTCATGACTCATCTGCTCACCTGTGAATCCACCACCCATCTACCAGACTGCCAGGCTTGCACTCATGATTCTCAGACCTCACCTCCAGGACCCTCTCCTGCTGCTTACTGGATGGCTCCACCAAGATGTGTTCCTGACCCTCCATCTCCAGGCCTGACTCACTGTCCCCCCAAGCTGGCCCTCCACTGTGCACCTCTCTGTGATGGACACTCTGAAGGCTCCCTGGTATTTCCTCAAGCCTTTCTGCCCTTGCTTTGCCATAGGGCACCTTCCCCCAGCTATCCCCCAGACACAGGTACCCCCAACTCTGCTCTAATGTGAAAGATTCTGCAGCCCCCCCCCCCACTTGCTCCCGCAGACGCAGACCCAGCTCTGGGCACCCTTGCACGGCTCCATCACCAGGGTAGGCTCACGCACTGGAGCCGTCCCCTGCCTCTTGTCCCCTCACTGGGCTGGGAGCTGCTTTAAATTCCAGCCCCAGGTTTGGAGCCTGACACTGGTATCAATAAATATCTGATGAACATGTCAAGTAGTGATGTCAGAGCTCAGCCTAAAAAATGGACATTTGCCAAACAAACGAAGGGAGACAGCCCGGCAGGAAGAGTGGCCACCATGCAAGGGCAGTGAGCCAAGAAGGGTACAGCTGCTTAGGAGAACAAATACTATTCAAACACAGCATCACAAAGAAGGGGGAAAGCCTGGGAAGATGCCACCAAAGGGAAGATGCTTCTACTGACTCTTGAGGGGAGAGAGGAGTGTGTAGGGTCAGGGGGAAGGAGGACAGAGGAGCGCCATTGTGGGGGAAGCACAGCATCAGGACACGGGGAAGGGCCCGCAGGGTGGCAGGCTGGAGCACCTACACCACCTGTCTACGCTTCCGATGGCTCCCAAATACAGCTCCAGTTTGGACTTCCCTTCTGCGCTAAACCCACAAGTCCAGCGCCCACTTCAGATGTCCATCGGATGTCTTAATGGGAATTCATACTAAACAAGTCCACGCTGAAGTCCAGATAACCTCTGACACAAACCACCTGCCCAGAAACCCTGGAGTCTAACTCCTTCTCACCTCCTGATCCCACCTGTCCCAGTTCCTTGTCAATGCCCTGCTGTGCCTGTACCCTGACCATGTCACTCTGCTCTGGGTGACAGCCCTGCTCTTGCCCAGCCAGCTCCACTCTGGCCTGGACCACAGAATCCAACAGGGCTCTCCTACCCTCTCTTCCCTTGCCTATGCTCAGCACTCTAGCCAGCACTTGTCCTAAAGTGGACCACAACGTGCCCTCAGAACCCTAATGGAAAACCCCAAATTCTAAACAGAGCCATGTGACCACGCAGGCCTGCTTAGAACCTTCCCACACCTGTCCCTCTGCCTGGAATCTTCTTCAGCTCACTTAACTAGGCAGCTGGTTTCATCATAAAAGAGAGAGATCCCCAGTCAAACTCTTCATGGAACCTCAAACGTTTCTTTCAGAACTCAGGTAGCCTGTGACTATACGAAGGTGCTGTGCAGTGGCTGGGAACACAGACTCTGCTCTGCCCCTTGCCAGTCGTGACTGGGCATGGCTAACTTTCCCATGCCTCGTCTTCCTCATCTGTGAGAAGGGGAAGAACCACCTACACCAGTAGGGGTTTCGTGAGGATTAAATGAGCTCATATGCACAGAGCACAAAAAGCACTAACTACAACACCGTGTGGCTACTTCTTTAAGACTCATCTTCCCCACCGACTGGGGGTCCTATTAAAGCAGGAGCTGTTGTCTGGTCTGCTTCCCACTATTCCCTAGGGTCTAACACAGCTAGACACTGAACAACGCCACACTACAGCGGATCAGTTTTACATGGCCTTTCTCATCCATGGTCTTGTAACTCCCACCAAATGGCTGAATGGGGCTGTGCAAATAAGGTGCTTGTGTCCCACCAAGAGGACTGGATAGCTTGATAATAATGCAATAATAGGGCATGGCACCCTTGGCAGGGGGTATGGGACCATGCAAAGAAGGTGTATGGAACCCTAATGAGGGAGTTGGCCAGTTTTGCCATCCCGCTAGGCTTAAAATGAGCCATCCCATAAGCAGAAAGAGGGGACCTGACTACCACCAAGAATGACAGGATGGGAGCACATCCTTTGGACCTGGAGTCCCTCTGCTGAGAACCCCCTAGACCCAAGACAGAGAGAGAGAGAGCTGTAACACCAGAGATGGTGCAAGACAGTGAGAGGCAGCAGCAGAGAAACGGCCGCAGCAGTAGCAGGAGACCAGCAAGAGACGGTGTGGTGGGCTTCCTGGCCCACAGAGCAAGGCGGTTACAGCGGGTGTGCCGACCCATGGAGCAAGAGAGCTGAGCGCCTTCACACAGAAACGTTCCTGATGGAGTGGGATGCCCCAGGCACTTATTGGCGGAGCTAGGCTTGCTGACCCACGGAGTGAGAGAGCGGAACACCTTCAGGGTGAAGCTTGCTGGCGGAGTAGGGTGCCCCCCGGTACTTATTGGCAGAGCTATGAGGGCTTTGTAACACTTGCCTGAGCAGGGCAGAGGCTAAGGCAAGGGTCCGAGAGGCCAAGGACCAAAGAGAGGCCTGCCAGTGGGTACAGGTGAGAAGAGGTTGTCCTGATCTTGAAGAGCTGTATCTTGAGTCATTCCTGACCCTGAATTGAAACCTGTTACTTCCCTAATAAACCCTAATAATGGTCTCTGAGTTCTGCGTGACCCTTGCAGCGAATCATCAAACCCAGCAGAGAAGTAGAGAGTGCCGCAAGGAGAGAGGTGGCATGTCTGACCTCCACCTCGTAACAATCAGCCTCGGGGCACTGAGGCTGATAATGATTCACCTCCTGCCTTATGAAGCTGGTGGTTACAGGCACCGAATAAATAAATGGATGAAACAGGACAGCAACATGGCATGTCAAAAAAGAACGTTCTGTTAACTATGTGGAAGGTAAAAAGAAGGGAAAAGGCAAAACTAGAGGCTGGAGATCATGACATCAGGGCCAGAGGTTTGTGAGCACAGAAACAGGCAGGAGGGCAGCAGGAGGAAGCAGATTTACCAGGTGTCACCAAGGCCTTGCTCAGTGTGGAAACCTGAATCCACAGTAACTCCACCTGGCACAGTTCTCCACATTTTCTCAGCAGGCTGAATGTCAGGGCAGAGAAGATCACTCACCAGATCAGTGTTCACACAACAAATATTTATTCCACTCCTACTGTGAGCCAGGCATTCAATAAGGCAGAGAGAAGAGGGCAAAGACGTGGCCCCTGCCCTCACAGAACTTACACACTAGGATAGATACAGACCACAAACAAGTAAATAAGTTAAAGAGCAGATCACAAAAAGTACTCTAAAATGCATAAGGTACATGCATAAGGTACCCTGGGAGACTGAACTTTATTAGATAGTTGTCAGCTGGCACTGAAGCTGAAATCTAAAGATGAGAAAAAATTAGTCATACAAAGAACTGGGGAAAGATTGTTCCTTAGTTAGAGCAGAACATATGAAGGCCCTCAGGCAGGAAGAAGCTAGAAGGTGTCAGGTTGACTGACATGAAAGAGTAAGGCAGAGAATGGCCTAAGATGAGGCTAGAAAGGTAGCAGGGCCAGACCCAGAGGGGCCTGGAAGCCACAGGGAGGAATTTGGGTTATATTCCAAGTGCAGCGGAAAGCAGGGATGGGCTTTAAGCAGCAAGGTGATGTAGCTGGATTTTATTTTCTAAGAGCCACACTTGCTGCTGGATGGAACATGGATTGCGGGGGGTCAAAGGCAGAGGTAAGGAGCTGCTGGGAAGATTTCACATGATTCAGAGATGCTGGTGGCCTGGACCAGTGAAAATGGAGAGCAGGTGAATTCAAGCAATACTCTGGTGGTATAGGAGACAGAATCCATGGATAAACGGGGTGCACTGCATGGGGTTTCACCTGAACAGCTCTTACCTTTCACTTTCAGTAGCTGGTTGAACAGTGGTGCCATTTACTGAAATCAATGACTGAGGTTTGAGCAGAAAAATGAAGAATTGCACTTTAAATACCTTAAATATTTATGTGACAAATCAGCGGAATGTCATATGAGCAGCTAGAAACACAAAAATAGATTCAGAAGAAAGATCTGGGTGGAGATATAAATTTCGGAGTTAAAATGATGCAGATGTTTTTTAAAATCGTGGAAATAAATGAGATTGTTTAAGGGCGGAAGTGCCAAAATATGGCTGGCCCTTGCCCTGAGGAGCGATTAGACAGGAGAAAAAAGGAGCCAGTGGCATAAGAAGGAAATCAGAATGCCCTGTCAAGGAACCCAAAAAAAGACACCCTTTCAAGTAAAAGGGAGCCATCAACTCCAACAAAGGCTGCCGCTGGAGTAAGCTAACACTTTTAGCGTCCCTTGGATTTGGTACAATGAAAGTCGTTGTTGATCAAGAAAAGAGCAGTTTAAGTGTAGGGGAAGCCAGGCTGGGCGGGCTGAGGAGAGGGAGGTGCAAAAGTGGAGCCGGCGGCTCCTTAGTGGAGGTGGCACTGCTAACTGAAAGGTCGGTCATTCTAACCCACCAGCCTCTCCGCAGGAGACGTGGCAGTCTGCTTCCGTAAAGATTAAAAAAAAAAAAGATTACAGCCTTGGAAACCCTATGGGGCAGCTCTACTCTGTCCTATAGGGTCGCTATGGATCCGAATTGACTTGATGTTAAAGGGTAGGCACGGCTGTCAAACACGGAAGAACGATTAATGCTGGCAGGATGAACATGGCAGTGGCTGAAAAGCGGTCTGGAAACCCACTGCAAGAAACCCTTTTGCACAGTGATCCAAGTTTCTCTCTCACATACACATACACAAATATGCACACAATAACTAAAACAAAATGAACTTTAATAGTTTCTAGTCTGCTCTATTTCATCTGAGAAAACTGCTTGTCACAACTCACGAAATCGACTTCACGGCTCACCAAAGAGCAGCGACCTGCAATTACGACTCCTGGCGAACCTCACGAGGAGGTGACTTCGGGAGGCAATGATGCGGTTGGGAAAAGGAAGCAGTAAGGAGCCTGGGGACGAGCGAAGCCGGGGCGCCGGAGGGCCGCCGACCTGGAGGCTCACGCCGCGCCACTCCCCCGCCGCCCTTACCTCCTCCAGATACTCGCCCAGCTGGGCCGCCACGTCCACCTCCCAGTTCTTGGTGAGGTCCCGGATGGGCTGCAGGAGATGGGCAAAGCGCGCCTCTACGTCCTCCATGTCCGGGAGGGGCCGGGCGCGCGGCAAGAGCGGGCCGGGACAGCAGGATCTGCTTCCGAAGGGGACCGACCAGTGCCCTCAGCCCGCCACCAGTTCTGGCGCCATTTTGCTGTTCCCGCCCAGGAGAATACGTCGCACGCGTCGCCGCGCGCAGACCTATGACGTCACTCGAGGCAAGGCGGGGGAGGGAGGAAAGCCGCGGCGCGCGCTGGAGGTGGGGCAGGCGTCGAGGCGGGGCGGGGCGGAGCCAGCAAAGGGACGGGGCTTGCAGTTTCCCTCCGCGTGCTGGGGCGGGGCGGAGCCTGGAGGCTCGGGGCGGGGCCCGGTGGGCGGGACGGGGCCTGCCGGGCGGGGCGGGGCCTGCCGGGCGGGGCGGGGCCTGCCGGGCGGGGCGGGGCCTGCCGGGCGGGGCGGGGCCTGCCGGGCGGGGCGGGGCCTGGCGGCCTAGCGGCCTTGGCTGGCTCGTCTCCAGCCGGCCGCGTAGCGGACATGGCGGCCTCCAGGCTCCCGCGGCAGCTCTTCCTCCAGGGCGTGGCCGCCGTCTTCATGTTCGCCTTTGCTTCCCTCTACAAGCAGATCCCGGGTGAGGGTGCCGAGGGCGGGACACCCCCCGATCCGCGCTCGGGGCCTCGCGTCCGCTCCTCGCCTGGCCTGACCCTCTGCTGTCTGGGGGCGGGGGACAGGAGTGAGGTTCGGGCCTTAGTGCGTGGGGTGGGGGCGGCGGTCCGTATCCTGCGGGCCGCGGGGATGCTGGGGGCGGACGTGAGAGCAATGGTCTGCTTTCCACGTGGTTCCGGGCTCTGATTTGAGGCGGGGGGGGGGGGGCAGAACTGACGTGGGCGGGAGAAGCCTCTGCCCAGACGTGGTAGGGCAGGTAGAAGGGGAGGGCTCTGACCAGGAGGGGAGGGGAGCTGGGCTCTGCAGGGTGGGACTTCCCGACCTAGGGTGTCAGGTAGGCGCTCTGGGTCCTGGGGGGTGGGATCTGCAGGTTTGAGTGGAGGGTTCTGCAGACCCTGACCTGGGGTGGGGGACCTAGCCTGCAAAGACGGTGCCCCGGCCCTGATGTGCCCTCTCACAGGCCTATATGGTGCTGAGGGCATCCTGCCGGCTCGGAGGATGCTGCGGCCACAGGGCAAGGGGCGCTGGCAGCAGCTGTGGGAGATGCCGACGCTCCTGTGGGAGGTGCCAAGGCTGGGGCTGGACACTGCCCAGGGCCTGGAGCTGCTGAGCCTGCTGGGCACGCTGCTGGCTGTGGGCGCTGTGCTGCTCCGCCCACTGCGCCACCGCCTCACCTACCTGCTGCTCTGGGCTGCCTATCTGTCGGCCTGCCAGGCAAGTGGGGCCACCCTCTGTTCCCCGCCCCCACATCTCTGCCCTGCCCGGTGCCCAGACACACCCCTTTGCCCCCTGACAGCCCCTCTCCCTGCAGGTGGGCCAGGTGTTCCTCTATTTCCAGTGGTGAGTGGCTCCGGGCTCGGGCTGCAGGAGGGCTGGGCAAGTGTGTCTCACTCTGCAGGAGGCCCCTTTGAGGGCAGCGACTGGTGAGGGGGGCCCTTTGTACTCTTTTCTCTCCAATAGGGATTCCCTGCTTCTGGAGACTGGCTTCCTGGCTGTGCTGGTGGCCCCGCTGAGGCAGCCCCCGGTTCGCAAGCAGGACTCCCAGGGCAGGCTGACGGGAGCTGCGCCCCACGAAGACCTCCCCTTCTGGCTAGTGCGCTGGCTGCTGTTCCGGCTCATGTTCGCTTCGGGTGTGGTCAAGCTGACCAGCCGCTGCCCCGCATGGTGGGGGCTCACCGGTGAGGATCCTGGCCTGGAACCGGGGTGATCTGGGAGCTCCAGCTGGCCCTGATTGTCTGCCCCCCCACCCTGCAGCCCTCACATACCACTACGAGACACAGTGCCTGCCCACACCCGCTGCCTGGTTCGCCCACCACCTGCCTGTCTGGCTGCACAGGCTCAGCGTGGCAGCTACCTTCCTCATCGAGATTGCAGTGCCACCTCTGTTCTTCTCCCCACTCCGCCGCCTGCGCTTGGCAGCCTTCTACTCCCAGGTGGGTGGGGCTCAGCTTTGGAGACCCAAGCAGGGCTCAGCTCTGCTCAGCACTTCCAGGCAGGAAGCAGCAATGGCAAAGAATAGGGGTGTGGAGGGGTAGGCCCGCAGTGGGAGGATTACAGCCATGTTGAGGATATCGGTGTCTAGGTCAGCAGGAGCCAGGTGGGGAAGGACCACTTGCCATGTGCTGAGATCACGAGAACTGTGGAAGAGTCAAGCACTGGCTGAGGGCAGATGAGGTGGAAACGAGCTGGGGGATGGTGAGGGGTGTGCTCCCAAGCCACAACAGGGAGGGCTGTCTGCAGTGGAGACCAAGACAGATGTGGTCAGGGTGCTTGTGGTGGGGCCAGGCGCAGCAGGCTTTGAAGGGCTCCAGGGATGGCTTTCAGAAACTCTGAGTGCAGACCCCCCTAGGTCCTGCTGCAAGTCTTGATCATCATCACAGGCAACTACAACTTCTTCAACCTGCTCACCCTGGTGCTCTGCACTGCCTTGCTGGATGACAAGCATCTAGGTGTTGAGCGGGACCGCAGCCGCCGCAAAAAGATGCCTGCCTGTAAGTTCCCCCCTGTGGCCCCGGCTCTAGCTCCCCCATGGCCCGCCCACCCCCATCCCCAGTCAACCATGACTGTCCTCCCCATAGCCTGGCCCAGGGCCCTTCTGACCATGCTGGCCCTGCTGCTGGAGCTGGCTGTCTACGGGCTGCTGGCCTATGGCACTGCTCACTACTTCAGCCTGGAAGTGGACTGGGAACAACGTACCATCCACTCTAGAACCAGTGAGCACTGGCTGGGAGGGAGGGTGGGCTGCTCCCCTCACACCCGTCCTCACACCTGCCCCCAACTCCCCCTTCCCCACAGACTTCACTTTTCACCAGTTCTCCCAGTGGCTGAAGACAGTGACCCTGCCCACCATGTGGCTTGGTGGGGCCTCCCTTGCCTGGGAGCTGCTGGCTGCACTCTGGAGGTACATGGGCCAGAGTCAGGGAGGTAGAGGTGACAGCGGTATGCCCATAGGCCTGACCACCCTTAGTTCCCCCCAGGTGGACACAGGTGCGCGGGTGGCTGTGGAAGCTCTGGTCTGCGGTCCAGCTGTCCGTCTTTGGCACGGCCACAGTGGCCTTATTCACTGTCAGCCTGGTGGGTAGCTAGGGGAGGAGGGCGTGGGGAAGCTGGGGTGCACTGCGGGTGCTCAGAGCCGCACTGAGTCTCTGTTCATCTGTCTTCAGGTACCCTACTCCTACATGGAGCCGGGCACCCATGGGCGCCTCTGGACCGGGGCCCATCGCCTCTTTGGCGCCGTGGAGCACCTACAGCTGGCCAACTCCTATGGCCTCTTCCGCCAGATGACCGGTCTGGGTGGGCGGCCCGAGGTAGTACTGGAGGGCAGCTACGATGGAAACCACTGGACAGTAAGCCCCTGCAGGTGGGCCTCACGGTGGGTGGCCGAGTGGGCGTGGACCCAGCTGGCCACTGACTGTGGCACCATCTGGCAGGAAATTGAGTTTATGTACAAGCCTGGGAACATGAGCCGGCCTCCGCCCATCGTGGCACCTCACCAGCCACGCCTCGACTGGCAGATGTGGTTTGCGGCACTGGGGCCACACACACACAGCCCCTGGTTCACTGGCCTGGTCCTCCGACTGCTGCAGGGCCAGGAGCCTGGTGAGGGGGGGCCGGGCCA
This sequence comes from Elephas maximus indicus, assembly GCF_024166365.1. Taxonomy (NCBI): domain Eukaryota; kingdom Metazoa; phylum Chordata; class Mammalia; order Proboscidea; family Elephantidae; genus Elephas; species Elephas maximus. The sequence continues at coordinate 196,874,234 of NC_064822.1, read as the reverse complement.
GGGTGAGGGAAGGTTGGAGGGAGGGGTGGGATGGGATGGAGAGGGGGTGGTGCTAGATGGGGGTGATGTGCAGGTGGGGCCGGCATGGAAAGAGCGCAGGGATGTGAAGGAGGACAGCCAGTCGGCCAGTCACTGGTGGGGATATGGGGCGGCCAAGGCTGAGCCAGGCTCTCCATCCCACAGTGATCCGCCTGATACAGGATGATCTCACCAGGTACCCCTTCCACAAACAGCCGCCCACCTACATTCGCGCCCAGCGCTACAAGTATTGGTTCTCACAGCCTGGGGAACAGGGGTAGGTTGGTGCACGAGGCGGGTGGGGGGGCCTGGGTCTAGACACGCACTGACCGCCAGACCTGCTGCAGCCGGTGGTGGCGCCGCCAGTGGGTAGAGCAGTTCTTCCCGCCCGTGGCGCTGGGGGACCCCACGCTGGACACACTCCTCACACAGTTTGGGCTTCAGGTAGGAGGTGTCAGTTGGCTGGGGGGGCTCAGGTGACTGCCCTCCGTGGACCACCCTCACTGTGTTCCCCCCCATGACAGGATAGGAGCCCACCGCGACCCCGCAGCACCAGCAGCTCCCTGCCCCAGGCCCTGCACTGGGTGCGGACCCAGCTATCTTCCGTGGGGGCCCCCGCCCTGCTCTGGGGCCTCCTTGTGGCCATAGGGGCCATCAGGGTGGTCCAGGGCCTGCTATCTGCCCACTCCCCACCCACCAGCAGGGAGGAGAAACACAGGACAGCCTCCAAGAAGGAGCCAGGAGCTGCCAGTGAACAGGCCAACCCCACCCCTGACAGCTGCAGCAGCGGGGCACGGACCCCCCGGCGAAAGAAGTAGCTGTGCTTCGTTGAGATGGGTGTCCCCAAGGGGGCAGGGAGGGTCCCCCAGCAGCGCAGGCCTCCCCTCAGCAGCACACGGCTAGCCACGAGTGCCTTAACCAACACTGCTGTGGCAGACGCAGATTGGCGTGCTGCCCCCCACCCATGAGGCTCTCCTGGGTGACCCTGGCTCCCTGTGGCTTCAAGGATCACTTGTCACCCCCATGCCTCCCATATATTCCTTGGTCTCAGCAATGAGCCCAGGGGGCGGCCCATGGCCCAGCAGCCCCATCACAGCCCTTCCCTGGACAAACCTTGCAGCTGGCAGGCAGGAGCCCCTTCTCCTCTGGTCCTCTCATGAGGGTCTGGGTCTGGAGTCCCCAAGAGGCAAGGAATGAGGCTGACTTGCTGAAAAAAGAGGCGGAATAGGTATTTGGATCTGTAAACCAATAAAGGTGTCTTTTGTGCCAAACCATGTGTCTAGTGGTCAAAGTAGCCCCTTCCCTGCTATGGAGTGGCCAGCCAGAGCTCTGTCCAGCTGGGCAGTGGCCTCAAGTCAGGTAGCTCTGCATCCCAGCCTAGCATTCTCCGCACAGACTGATGGATGCCCTCAGGCCTCCCAGCTCCATCCTGCAGGGCGCAGAGCCAGGCGGTGGGATGTGGGGCCAGACTCGTCCAAGGGAACACAAGGGCTGGGGGACCTGCCAAAGCCCAGCCCTTTTCTTCCACTCCAGCAAAGCCACGGCACTGGACCGACTTAGGCAAGGCATAAAGGGAGGTTGGGGGCAGCCACCATGGGGCATGTGGTCCAGGTGGATGGGGGGGCCCAAGGAAGGTGCCCACCCTGGATGCTCCGGCGGATGGGGGGAGGGAGCAGGAAGGTGGATGGAAAGAGAGAATATGTCTAGCAACCTCTGCCCTCCAGTTTGGAGACCTAGGCAGGCAGAGGCACTGATTCCTGGGAAGAGGATGCGGGGAGCCTGGGGTGGGGGCTAGGTCCAGACTTCTGCTGGGTCCTGAGGTCTGTGGCTCTCGCCGGGGGTCACCCCTCTGTGGGAAACTCACAGCCCAGCTGCCCTGCTCCTACTCTGTCCTCGGCTCCCAGGCCCCCTGCTTTCCCTCACAGACCCCTGGAGTGTCCCGTATGCCCAGCTTCTCCTACCCCACTCCCTGCTCCCTCCAATGGACCCTGTGCCCCCACAAGGCATGGTTTCAGGGGGCCTGAGCCTAGAGCTTTTGGATGCCTTCAGGGGTTCTCGTTGGCTGCCTTAGACTTGACGCCCAACTAAGGGCAATCCCATGCACAAGGGAACAAAAGGCTGCCTGGTCCCGTGCCATCTGTATGATTGGGCTCTTGAACACTGAAAATACGACCTACAGGTCTGGCTTTACTTTAAAACAGTTGTTGTGTGCCATCAGGTAATTCTGACTCATAGCAACCCCAACACGTCTGTGAGTTTGTCCCACTGCAGGGGCTTGTGTGTTGCTGTGATGCTGGAAGCTATGCCACCAGTACTCAAATACCAGCAGGGTTACCTACGGAGGACAGGTTTTAGCAGAGCTTCCAGACTAAGAGACTAGGAAGAAGGACCTGGCAAACCACTTCTGAAAAGAATTAGTTAAAACCTTATGAATAGCAGTGAACATTTTCTGATACTGTGCCGGAAGATGAGCCCCCCAGGTTAGAAGGCACTCAAAAGACTACTGGGGAAGAGCTGCCTCCTCAAAGTAGAGTCGACCTTAATGACATGGATGGAGTAAAGCTTTGGGACCTTCATTTACTGACGTGGCATGACTCAAAATGAGAAGAAACAGCTCCAGACATCCATTAATAATCAGAATGTGGAATGTAAAAAGTATGAATCTAGGAAAATTGGAAATTCTGAACAATGAAATGGAAAGCATAAAGACCTGTATCCTCGGCCTTAGTGAGCTGAAATGGACCGGTATTGGTCATTTTCAACTGGACAATCATATGGAAACCCTGGTGGCGTAGTGGTTAAGTGCTACGGCTGCTAACCAAGAGGTTGGCAGTTCGAATCCACCAGGCACTCCTGGGAAACTCTATGGTGCAGTTTTATTCTGAAAAAAAAAAAAAAAAAAATTTTTTTTTTTTATGGGGTCGCTATGAGTTTTATGAGTAGGAATCGACTCAACAGCAGCGGTTTAGTGGGTTATGGTCTCCTATGCCAGGAATGACAACTAGAAGAGGAATGGTGTTGCAGTCATCATCAAAAAGAACATTTCAAGATCTATCCTGAAGTACAACACTGTCAGCGGTAGGATAATATCCACACGGCTACAAGGAAGACCAGTTAAAATGACTATTATTAAAATTTACGCACCAACCACTAAGGCCAAAGATGAAGAAATTGAAGATTTTTATCAACTTCTGCAGTCTGAAACTGATCAAACATGCAATCAGGATACCTTGATAATTACTGGAGATTGGAATGTGAAAGCTGGAAGCAAAGAAGGATGAGTAGTTGGAAAATATGGCCTTGGTGAGAGAAACAATGCCGGAGATCACATGATTGAATTTTGCAAGACCAATGACTTCTTCATCGCAAGTAACTTTTTCTACCAACATAAACAGCAACTAAACACATGGACTTCACCAGATGGACTACACGCTAATCAAATCAACTATATCCGTGGAAAGAGATAATGACGAAGCTCAATATCATCAGGCAGAACAAGGCCAGGGGCCGACTGCGGGTCAGACCATCAGTCACTCATATGCAAGTTCAAGTTGAAACTGGAGAAAATTAGAATAAGTCCATGAGACCCAAAGCACAGCCTTGAGTATAAACACCTGAATTTAGAGACCATCTCAAGAACAGATTTGATGCGTTGAACACTAATGACCGAACACCAAACGAATTGTGGAACGACATCAAGGACATCATACATGAAGAAAGGAAGAGGTCATTAAAAAGACAGGAGACAAAGAAAGACCTAAATGGATGTCAGAAGAGACTCTGAAACTTATTCTTGAACCTTGAGTAGCTAAAGCAAAAGAAAAATGATGAAGTAAAAGAGCTGAACAGAAGATTTCAAAAGGCAGCTCTAGAAGACAAAGCAAAGTATTATAATGACATGTGCAAAGACCGGAGGTAGAAAACCAAAAGGGAAGAACACACTCAGCATTTCTCAAGCTGAAAGAACTAAAGAAAAATTCAAGCCTCAAGTTGCAATAGTGAAGGATTCTATGGGGAAAATATTAAATGACACAGGAAGCATCAAAAGAAGATGGAAAGAGGAGGTGGAGCCAAGATGGCGGAATAGACAGACTCTTCCCTCGAGCCCTCTTTACAACAAAGACCTGAAAAAACAAGTGAAATGAGTATATTTGTGACAAGCTGAGAGCCCTGAGCATCAAAGGCAAGCTTAGACAACGAACTGAGGGGCAGGGGGAGGGAGAGGCCGTTCAGAAGTGGAGAGGAGTTACCGGACCTGAATTGCGGGGAGCCCTCAGGCACCATTCCCGGGGCAGCGGTGGCAGGCTGGTACTAGCATGTGGCTGAAGTTTCCTCAGGGAGAAGCAGCAGCCACACAGCCCACTCATACCTCCCGAACCTGAGGAGAAGGGCGCTCTAGGCAAAAGCTAAGTACTTGTGGATATTTTACCGCACCACACCCCCACCCCCAAGCCGGCTTCAGCGGCTGAATCCCTAGGCCTGAGATAGACCCTGGTGAGCACCTAGAGTCGTCTGTCCGGCCTTGGGGAAGGAAAAAGTTTGCAACTTGGGGGGGGAAAGATAATTTGCTAGCTCCATTAACCAGGGAAGCTCAGGACAGAAGCAGCTCCTGTCCAGGCATAAACCATCTGTGGACCTTGAGCACCTTTCCCTTCTGCATGGACCTGTGTGGGCCTATTTCAGGAGAATAAGCCCTTGTTGGCAAACTCCAACCATTTCAGCTGTGCAGTGGGGAGGTGGGTGTTTGACGTTTGACATTGCTTTGCCTATTAAACAAGGTCCTCACCTACCCACAATAGGGACCTAAGGACTGGTAGCTCCACTCAGATCACCCAGCCAGGGGTCAAAAGATAACTGGTACCTCCCAGTCCTTACTTTGGGTGCCCATGGCCCCTGTGCAGAACCCACCGACCAGCACGCTGTAGGGAACAGAGATGCGTTTTCCTCAGAGACACTTGGGGGTCGGTTCTCAGCCCCCTGCCTTGTTCAGAGCGTGACCCCCTGCTGCAATCAGATACTGGTATACACGCCAATCACCCCTGCCCCTCTAAGACTGTAGGACACAGCCTGTACCACACACTTGATATCAGCTACCTAGAAACCTGAGCTGAATTCATACAAGAAAACTGAATGGACTCCTAGACTGATATACCTGGTAAAAGCTCTAGCCAGCTGGGGACAGGACGCCAGAGCTCCAAAGGTGAAAATAATCAAGACAGCTCACTCAAGCAACCCATAGGGGTATACCAAAACAAAACAAAGCAAGCAGCTACAACACAGTAAACAAGCATAAACTAATACGATAACTTATAGATGGCTTGGAGACAACAGTCAATATCAAGTCACATAAAGAAACAGGCCATGATCACCTCAACAGGCTCTCAAAACAAAGAATCCAGGGATCTTCTAGATGAAAGTGCATTCCTGGAACTACCAGATGCAGAATACAAAATTTTATATACAGAACCCTTCAAGACATCAGGAAGGAAATGAGACAATATGCAGAACAAGCCAAGAACACACAGATAAAGCAACAGAAGAAATTAGAAAGATTATTCAGGAACATAATGAAAAGTTTAATAAGCTGGAAAAATCCATAGACAGCAATCAGAAATTCAGAAGATTAACAATAAAATTACAGAATTAGATAACTCAGTAGAAAGTCAGAGGAGCAGAATTGAGCAAGTAGAAGCTAGAATTTCTGAACTTGAAGATAAATCACTTGGCACTAATATATTTGAAGAAAAATCACATAAAAGAATTTAAAAAATGAAGAAACCTTAAGAATCATGTGGGACTCCATCAAGAGAAATAACCTACGAGTGATTGAAGTACCAGAACAGGGAGGGATAACAGAAAATACAGAGAAAATTGTTGAAGATTTGTTGGCAGAAAACTTCCCTGATATTGTGAAAGATGACAAGATATCTATCCAAGATGCTCATCAAACTCCATATAAGGTAGATCTTAAAAGAAAGTCACAAAGACATATTATAATCAAGCTTGCCAAAATCAAAGATAAAGAGACAATTATAAGAGCACAAAACAAAAGCAGCGAGGGATAAAAGAAAAGTCACCTACAAAGGAGAACAATTAGAATAAGCTCGGACTACTGGGCAGAAACCACGCAGGCAAGAAGGCAATGGGATGACATATTTAAAAAATTGAAGGAAAAAAATAGCCAGCCAAGAATCATATATTCATCAAAACTGTCTCCTAAATATGAAGGTGAAATTAAGACATTTCCAGATAAACACAAGTTGAGGGAATTCGTAAAAACCAAACCAAAACTGCAAGAAATACTAAAGGGAGTTCTTTGGTTAGAAAATCAATAATATCAGGTATCAACCCAAGACTAGAACACTGGGCAGAGCAACCAGAAGTCAACCCAGACAGAGAAATCCAAAAAAACAAAGCAAGATTAAAAAAAAAAAAAAAAGCCCAGCACAGGGTAACGGCGATGTTACTATGTAAAAGAAAAAAAAAATGTAAAAGAAGACAACACTAAAATAATAAAGAGGGACTAAGAAATGTAATCACACACCTTCCATATAGAGAGGGAGATATGGCAGTACAAGGAAATAAAAGTTAGTTTTAAATTTAGAAAAATAAGGGTAAATAATAAGGTAACCACAAAGAAGACAAACTATCCTACTCAACAAACTAAAATACAATGGAAAAATACAGACTCAGCAGAAACAAAATCAATAACAACAAATAGGAGGAAAGGACAATATGTAAAGATAATCCACTCAGCACATAAAATCAAGTGGGAAAAAGAAACGGTCAACAGACAAAAGACATCAAAATGTTAGCACTAAATTCATACCTATCCATAATGACCCTGAATGTAAATGGACTAAACACACCAATAAAGAGACAGAGAGTGGCAGAATGGATTAAAAAACAAGATCCGCTTATATGCTGCCTACAAGAGACACGCCTTAGACTTAGAGACGCAAACAAACTAAAACTCGAAGGATGGAAAAAAAATATATCAAGCAAACAACAATCAAAAAAGAGCAGGAGTGACAATATTAATTTCTGACAAAATAGACTTTAAAGTTAAATCCATCAGAAAGAATAAGGAAGTGCACTATATAATGATTAAAGGGACAATACACTAAGAAGATATAACCATATGAAATATTTATGCACTCAATGAGAGGGCTGCAAGGTATATAAAACAAACTCTATCAGCATTGAAAAGTGAGATAGACAGCTCCACAATAATAGTAGGAGACTTCAACACACCACTTTCGGTGAAGGACAGGACATCCAGAAAGAAGCTCAATAAAGACACGGAAGATCTAAATACCACAATCAACCAACTTGACCTTGTAGACATATACAGAACACTACACCCAACAGCAACCAAGTATACTTTCTTTTCTAGTGCACATGGAACATTCTCTAGAATAGACCACATATTAGGTCATAAAGCAAGCCTTACCAGAATCCAAAACATTGAAATATTACAAAGCATCTTCTCTGACTATAAGGCCATAAAAGTGGAAATCAATAACAGGAAAAGCAGGAAAAAGAAATCAAACACTTGGAAACTGAACAATATCCTGCTCAAAAAAGACTGGATTATAGAACACATGAAGGATGGAATAAAGCAATTCATAGAATCCAATGAGAATGAAAACACTTCCTATTAGAACCTTTGGGACACAGCAAAAGTGGTGCTCAGAGGCCAATTTATATCAATAAATGCCCACATCCAAAAAGAAGAAAGGGCCAAAATCAAAGAACTATCCCTACAACTTGAACAAATAGAAAGAGAACAACAAAAGAAACCCACAGGCACCAGAAGAAAACAAATAATAAAAGTTAGAGCTGAACCAAATGGAACAGAAAACAGAAAAACAATTGAAAGAATTAACAAGGCCAAAAGCTGGTTTTTTGAAAAACTCAACAAAATTGATAAACCATTGGCCAAACTGACAAAAGAAAAACAGGAAAGGAAGCAAATAACCCGAATAAGAAATGAGATGGACGATGTTACAACAGACCCAACTGAAATTAAAAGAATCGTATCAGATTACTATGAAAAACTATACTTAAACAAATTCGAAAACCTAGAAGAAAAGGATGAATTCCTACAAACACACTACCTACCTAAACTAACACAAACAGAGGTAGAACAACTAAATAGACCCATAACAAAAGAAGAGATTGAAAAGGTAATCAAAAACTCCCAACAAAAAAAAGCCCTGGTCTGGAAGACTTCACTGCAGAGTTCTACCAAACTTTCAGAGAAGAGTTAACACCACTACTACTAAAGGTATTTCAGAGCATAGAAAAGGATGGAATACTACCAAACTCATTCTATGAAGCCACCATATCCCTGATACCAAAACCAGGTAAAGACACCACAAGAAAAGAAAATTATAGACCTATATCCCTCATGAATGTAGATGCAAAAATCCTCAACAAAATTCTAGCCAATAGAATTCAAAAAAATATCAAAAAAAAAATTCACCATGACGAAGTGGGATTCAAACCAGGTATGCAGGGATGGTTCAACATTAGAAAAATGATTAATGTAATCCACCACATAAAACAAAAGACAAGAATCACATGATTTTACCAATTGATGCAGAAAAGGCATTTGACAAAGTTCAACACTCGTTCGTGATAAAAACTCTCAGCAAAATAGGAATAGAAGGAAAATTTCTCAACTTAATAAAGGGCACTTATACAAAGTCAACAGCCAACATCACCCTAAATGGAGAGAGCCTGAAAACATTCCTACTGAGATCGGGAACCAGAGACGGATGCCCTTTATCACCACTCTTATTCAACATTGTGCTGGAAGTCCTAGCCAGAGCAATTAGAAAAGAAATAAAGGGCATCCAGATCGGCAAGGTTGAAGTAAAAGTATCTCTATTTGCAGATGACATGACCTTATACACAGAAAACCCTCCAGAAAATCCTCCAGAAAACTACTGAAACTAATAGAAGAGTTCAGCAGAGTATACGGATACAAGATAAACATACAAAAATCAGTTGGATTCCTCTGCACCAACAAAAAGAACATTGAAGAGAAAATCACCAAATCAATGCCATTTACAGTACCCCCAAGAAGATAAAATACTTAGGAATAAATCTTACCAGAAATGTAAAAGACTTATACAAAGAAAACTACAGTATACTTCTGCAAGAAACCCAAAGAGACTTAAATAAGTGGAAGAACATACCTTGCTTATGGATAGGAAGACTTAACATTATAAAAATGTCTATTCTACCAAAAGCAATCTATACATTTAATGCAATTCTAATTCAAATCCCAACGACATTCTTTAATGAGATGGAGAAACAAATCACCAATTTCATATGGAAGGGAGAGAGGCCCCGGATAAATGAGGCATTACTGAAAAAGAAGAACAAAGTGGGAGGCCTTACTTTACCTGATTAAAAAACCCCAGTGCCGTCGACACCTGATTTTAGAACCTATTATACCGCCACAGTAGTCAAAACAGCCTAGTACTGGTACAACAACAGATACATGGACCAATGGAACAGAATTGAGAGTCCAGACATAAATCCATCCACATATGAGCAGTTGATATTTGACAAAGGCCCCAAAACTGTTAAATGGGGAAAAGAGAGTCTTTTTAACAAATGGTGCTGGCATAACTGGATATCCACCTGCAAAAAAATGAAATAAGACCCATACCTCACTCCATGCACAAAAACTAACTCAAAATGGATCAAAGACCTAAATATAAAATCTAAAACGATAAAGATCATGGAAGAAAAAATAGGGACAAGGTTAGAAGCCCTAATACATGGCATAAACAGTATACAAAACATGAAGAATGTAGAAGAAAGACCAGATAACTGGGAGCTCCTAAAAATCGAACACCTATACTCATCCAAAGTCTTCACCAAAAGAGTAAAAAGACTACCTACAGACTGGGAAAAAGTTTTTAGCTATGAAATTTCTGATCAGTGCCTGATCTCTAAAATCTACATGATGCTGCAAAAACTCAACTGCAAAAAGACAAGTAACCCTATTAAAAAATGGGCAAAAGATATGAATAGACACTTCACTAAAGAAGACATTCTGGTAGCTAACAGATATATGAAATAAGAGCCTTTACACGAACAGGTATATGCACACCCATGTTTATTGCAGCACTGTTTACAATAGCAAAAACACGGAAGCAACCAAGGTGCTTCCATGAATGAATGGATAAATAAATTATGGTATATCCACACAATGGAATACTACACATCGATAAAGAACAGTGAGGAATCTGTGAAATATTTCATAACATGGAGGAACCTGGAAGGCATTATGCTGAGTGAACTTAGTTGCAAAAGGACAAATATTGTATAAGACCACTGTTATAAGAACTTGAGAAATAGTTTAAACTGAGAAGAAAACATTCTTTTGTGGTTACGAGAGGGGGAGAGACAAAGAGTGGGAAAGGGGAATTCACTAAATAGATAGTAGATAAAAACTACTTTAGGTAAAGGGAAAGACAACACACAATACAGGGGAGGTCAGCACAACCGGACTAAACCAAAAGCAAAGAAGGTCCCTGAATAAACTGAATGCTTCGAAGGCCAGCGTAGCAGGGGCAGGGATCTGTGGACCATGGTTTCAGGAGACGTCTAAGTCAATTGGCATAATAAAATCTATTAAGAAAACATTCTACATCCCACTTTGAAGAGTGACGTCTGGGGTCTTAAACACTAGCAAGCAGCCATTTAAGATCAATTGGTCTCAACCCACTTGAATCAAAGGAGAATGAAAAACACCAAGGACACGAGGTAATAATGAGGTCAAGACACAGAAACGGCCACATGAACCAGAGACTACATCATCCTGAGACCAGAAGAACTAGATGGTGCCCTGCTACAACCGATGACCCCCCTGACAGGGAACACAACAGAGAACCCCTGAGGGAGCAGGAGAGCAGTGGGATGCAGACTGAGACTAGAAGGACCCCTGTGGTCATGGCCCCCAGACCTTCTGTTGGGTCAGAACAGGAACCATTCCTGAAGCCAACTCTTCAGACATGGATTGGACCGGACAATGGGTTGGAGAGGGATGCTGGTGAGGAGTGAGCTTCTTGGATCAGGTGGACACTTGAGGCTATGTTGGCATCTCCTGCCTGGAGGGGAGATGAGAGGGTGGAGGAGGTTAGAAGCTGGCAAAAAGGACACGAAAAGAGAGAGTGGAGGGAGAGAGCGGGCTGTCTCATTAGGGAGAGAGTAATTGGGAGTGTGTAGCAAGGTGTATATGGGTTTTTGTGTGAGAGGCTGACTTGATTTGTAAACTTTCACTTAATGCACAATAAAAATTATTTAAAAAAAAAAGATGGAAGGAATACAGAGTCATTATACCAAAAAAAAAAAAATTGTCAATATTCAACTATTTCAGGAGGTAACATATGATCAGGAACCGATGGTACTGAAGCCAGAAGTTCAAGTTGCACTGAAGGCATTGGTGAAAAACAGGGCTCCAGGAATTGATGGAATACCAATTGAGCAACAAACAGATGCAGAGGTAGAAGTGCTCACTCGTCTATGCCAAGAAATATGGAAGACAGCCACCTGGCCAACTGACTGGAAGAGATCCGTATTTATGCCTATTCCTAAGAAAGGTGATCTAACCGAATGTGGAAATTATCAAATAATATCATCAATATCACGCACAAGTAAAATTTTGCTGAAGATCATTCAAAAGCAGCTGCAGCAGTTTATCGACAGGGAACTGCCAGAAATTCAAGCTGGATTTAGAAGAGAATGTGGAACGAGGGATATCATTGCTGATGTCAGATGGATCCTGGCTGAAAGCAGAGAATACCAGAAAGATATTTGCCTGTGTTTTATTGACTATGTTAAGGCATTCAACTGTGTTGATCATGACAAACTACGGATAACATTGTAGAGAATGAGAATTCTGGAACACTTAATCATGCTCACGAGGTTTCTCTACATAGATCAAGAGGCAGTTGTTCAAACAGAACAAGGGAATACTGCATGGTTTAAAGTCAGGAAAGATGTGTTTCAGGGCTGTATCCTTTCACCATACCCATTCAATCTGTATGCTGACCAAATAATCCAAGAAGCTGAACTCTACGAAGAAGGGCAGGGCATCAGGATTGGAGGAAGACTCATTAACCCGTGCGATATGCAGATGACACAATCTTGCTTGCTGAAAGTGAAGAGGACTTGAAGCACTTATTGAAAAAGATCAAAGACCACAGACTTCAGAAAGGATTACAGCTCAACATAAAGGAAACAAAAATCCTCACAACTGGACCAGCAAACATCATGATAAACGGAGAAAAGATTGAGGTTGTTGAGGATTTCACTTTAATTGGATCCACAATCAACACCCACGGAAGCAGCAGTCAAGAAATCAAAAGATGCATCGCGTTGGGCAAATCAGCTGCAAGAGATCTCTTTAAAGTGTTAAAAATCAAAGATATCACCTTGAGGACTAAGGTGCGCCTGACCCAAGCCATGGTGTTTTCAATTGCATCATATGCATGTGAAAGCTAGACAATGAATAAGGAAGACCCAAGAAGAATTGACGTCTTTCAATTGTGGTATTGTCAAAGAATATTGAATAGACCATGGACCACCAAAAGGACGAACAAATCTGTCTTGGAAGAGGTACAAGCAGAATGCTCCTTAGAAGCAAGCATGGCGAAGCTACATCTCACATATTTTGGACATGTTGTCAGGAGGGATCAGTCCCCGGAGAAGGACATCATACTTGGTAAAGGAGAGGGTCAGTGAAAAAGTGGAAGGCTCTCAGCAAGATGGATTTACATAGTAGCTGCAACAATGGGCTCAAGCACAGAAACAATTGTGAGGCTGGTGCAGGACCAGGCAGTGTTTCATTCTGTTGTACATAGGGTCGCTATGAATCGAAATCGACTCCACAGCACCTAACAACAACAACAGCATAGCAACCCCGTGTAGAACTGCCTCACAGGGTTTCCTAGACTATAATCCTTATGGTCACTCATCTGTCAGTTTGTAGCACTGTGGTGGCTTGCATGTTGCTGTGATGATGGAAGCTATGCCACCGGTATTTCAAATACCAGCAGGGTCACCTAGGGTGGACAGGTTTCAGCGGAGCTTCCAGACTAAGCAATACTAGGAAGAAGGATCTGGCAGTCTACTTCTAAAAAAATTGGCCAGTGAAAACCTTATAAATAGGAGTGGAACATTGGTACAGTGTGGGGAGATGAGACTTTCAGTTTGGAAGATGCTCAAAATACAGCTGGGGAAGAGCTGCCTCCTCAAAGTAGAGTTGACCTCAATGACTTGGATGGAGTCAAGCTTTAGGGACCTTCATTTGCTGATGTGGCCTGACTCAAAATGAGAAGAAACAACTGCAAACATTCATTAATAACCTGAACATGGAATACACAAACTATGAATCTAGGAAAATCAGAAGTTGTCAAAAATTATATGCAACAATTAAAGATAGATATCCTAGGCATTAGCAAGCTGAAATGGACTGGTATTGAACGTTTTGAATCAGTCATGTGGTCTACTATGCCGAAAATGACAAAATGAAGAGGAATGGCATCACATTCATTGTCAAAAAGAGCATTTCAAGATCTACCCTGAAGTACAACGCTGTCAGTGATAGGATAATATCCATACGCCTACAAGGAAGACCAGTTAATACGACTATTACTCAAATTCATGTATCAACCACTAAGGCCAAAGATAAAGAAATTGAAGATTTTCACCAACTTCTGCAGTTTGAAATTAATCAAACATGCAATCCGGATGCACTGATAATTACTAGTGATTGGAATGGAAAAGTTGGGAGAAAAGAAGGATTGGTAGTTGGAAAATATGGTCTTGGTGATAGAAATAAAGCTGGAGATCACATGATTGAATTTTGTAAGACCAACATAAACAACAACTGAGTATACAAGTGGACCTCACTGGGTGAATTACACAGGAATCGAATCAACTACATCTGTGGAAAGAGACAATGGAGGAGCTCATATATCACCAGTCAGAACAAGGCCAGGAGCCGACTGCGGAACAGACCATCAATTTCTCATACGCAAGTTCAAGTTGAAGCTGAAGAAAATGAAAACAAGTCCACGAGAGCCAAAATACAACCTCGAGTGTATCCCACCTGAATTTAGAGATCATCTCATGAATAGATTTGATACATTGACCACTAATGACCGAAGTCCAGACAAGTTGTGGGATAAACATTGGGACATTATACGTGAACAAAGCGAAAGGTCATTAAAAAGGCAGGAAAGAAAGAGAAGACCAAAATGGATGTCAGAAGAGACTCTGAAGCTTGCTCTTGAACATAAATCTTGTGTTATTCCTAAAACCAAATTCTGTCTTAGTTAAGATAACTAAGAAAGACTACGAAGAGGGACATGGCAGTCTACTTCTAAAAAATTGGCCAGTGAAAACCTTATGAATAGGAGTAGAACATTGTTATAGTGTTTTATAGATTTCTATAACAGAAATACCACAAGTCAATGGCTTTAGCAAACAGAAATTTATTCTCTCACAGCCTAGAACGCTAGAAGTCTGTATTCAGTGTGCCAGCTCCAGGGAAAGGCTTACTGTCTCTGTTAACTCTGGGGGGAAGGTCCTTGTCATCAGACTTGCCCTGGTCTAGAAGCTTCTCACCACAGGACCCAAGGTTCAAAGGACGCGCTCCTCTCCTGGTTCTTAATTCTTGGTGGCATGAGCTCTCCCTCCTCTCTGCAGGATGCTCTCTTTTATATCTCAAAAGAAATTGACTCAAGATACTACCTAATCCTATAGATTAGGTCCCCCTTCATTGACATAACTGCCTCTAATCCCGCCTCATTAACATCATAGAGGTAGGATTTACAACACATAGGAAAATCACATCAGGTGACAAAATGGTGGACAATCACACAATACTGGGAATCATGGTCTAGACAAATTGACCCAGATTTTGGGTGGACGCAATTCAATCCCTAACATTCCACACTTCGCCCCCCAAAATTCACATCCTTGCCACATGCAAAACACATTCACCCCATCATAGCATAATAAAAGTCTTAAATCAACTCCATGTCCAAAATCCAAAAATTCCTCCTCATCTGTGAAATCTAGAATACAAGTTACCTGCTTCCACAGTGCAACAAGCTAGACGTTTCCATTACAAATGGGAGAAAGTGGAGGGAAAGAAGGGATAACAGGTGGTTTAAACCGCTGTGTGGTGTAAAATCAGGAAAGGTGTAGGTCAGGGTCGTATCCATTCATCACACCTATTCAATCTGCATGCTGACCAAATAATCCAAGAAGCTGGACTCTCTGAAGAAGGATGGGGCATCAGAATTGGAGGAGGACTCACTAATAACCTGCGTTATGCAGATGACACAATCTTGCTTACCAAAAGCAAAGAGGGCCCCAAGCACTTACTGATGAAGATCAAAGGCCACAGTCTTTAGTATGGGTTACACCTCAACACACAGAAAACAAAAATCTTCACAACTGGACCAATATGCAACATCATGATAAATGGAGAAAAGACTGAAGTTGTCAAGGATTTCATTTTCCTTGGATCCACAATCAATCCCCACGGAAGCAGCAATCAAAAAGTCAAATGACACATTGCATTGGGCAAAACTGCTGCAAAGGACCTCCTTAAAGTGTTAAAAAGCAAAAATGTCCCCTTGAAGACTAGGGTGCACCTGACCCAGGCCGTGGTGTTTTCAATTGCCTCATACGCATGTGAAAGCTGGACAATGAATAAGGAAGACCCAAGAACTGATGCCTTTGAATTATGGTGTTGGCGAAGAAGATTGAGTATACCGTGAACTGCCAGAAGAACAAAGAAATTTGTCTTGGAAGAAGTGCAGCCAGAATGATCCTTAGAAGCAAGGACGATGAGACTTTGTCCCATATACTTTGGACATGTCAGGTAGGGATCATTTCCTGGAGAAGGACATCATACTTGGTAGAGGATCAGCGAAAAAAAGGAAGACCCTCAATGAGATGGATGGACACAGTAGCGGCAATGATGGGCTCAAGCATAACGACGATGGTGAGGATGGCACAGGACTGGGCAGTTGTTTCGTTCTGTTATACACAGGGTCACTATGAGTCGGAACCGACTTGACAGCACCTGACGAAAACAATAATCTTTTTTTTTATAATTTTTATTGTGCTTTAAGTGAACGTTTACAAATCAAGTCAGTCTCTCACACAAAAACTTATATACACCTTGCTATACTCCCAATTACTCTCCCCCTAATGAGACAGCCCGCTCTCTCCCTCCACTCTCTCTTTTCATGTCCATTTTGGCAGCTTCTAACCCCCTCTTCCCTCTCCTCTCCCCTCCAGGCAGGAGATGCCAATATAGTCTCAAGCGTCCACCTGATCCAAGAAGCTCACTCCTCACCAGCATCCCTCTCCAACCCATTGTCCGGTCCAATCCATGTCTGAAGAGTTGGCTTCGGGAATGGTTCCTGTTCTGGGCCAACATAAGATCTGGGGGCCATGACCACCGGGGTCCTTCTAGTCTCAGTCAGACCATTAAGTCTGGTCTTAGGAGAATTTGGGGTCATCCCACTGCTCTCCTGCTCCCTCAGGGGTTCTCTGTTGTGTTCCCTGTCAGGGGGGTCATCGGTTGTAGCAGGGCACCATCTAGTTCTTCTGGTCTCAGGATGATGTAGTCTCTGGTTCATGTGGCCGTTTCTGTGTCTTGGCCTCATTATTACCTCGTGTCCTTGGTGTTTTTCATTCTCCTTTGATTCAAGTGGGTTGAGACCAATTGATCTTAAATGGCTGCTTGCTAGTGTTTAAGACCCCAGACGTCACTCTTCAAAGTGGGATGTAGAATGTTTTCTTAATAGATTTTATTATGCCAATTGACTTAGACGTCTCCTGAAACCATGGTCCACAGATCCCTGCCCCTGCTACGCTGGCCTTCGAAGCATTCAGTTTATTCAGGGAACTTCTTTGCTTTTGGTTTAGTCCAGTTGTGCTGACCTCCCCTGTATTGTGTGTTGTCTTTCCCTTTACCTAAAGTAGTTTTTATCTACTATCTATTTAGTGAATTCCCCTTTCCCACTCTTTGTCCCTCCCCCTCTCGTAACCACAAAAGAATGTTTTCTTCTCAGTTTAAACTATTTCTCAAGTTCTTATAATAGTGATCTTATACAATAGTTGTCCTTTTGCAACTAAGTTTACTCAGCATAATGCCTTCCAGGTTCCTCCATGTTATGAAATATTTCACAGATTCCTCACTGTTCTTTATCGATGTGTAGTATTCCATTGTGTGAATATACCATAATTTATTTATCCATTCATTCATGGAAGCACCTTGGTTGCTTCCATGTTTTTGCTATTGTAAACAGTGCTGCCACGAACATGGGTGTGCATAGATCTGAAAAACAACAATCTTTACAGGAGCCAATTGTCAGGTCTTTTCTCCCACAGAGGTGCTGGTGGGTTTGAACCAACAACCTTTCCGTTAGCAGCTGAGTGCTTAACCATGGCACCACCTGGGCCTAAAAACATTAGTAATGCATTTAAAATTCAAAAACCATTTTTTTAGGTTTTCAAGCTCAGTCCATGAATCTCTCTCCTTTTTTTTTTTTTGTTTTTATAACAGCTTTATTGAGATATAATTTGTATACTGCACAATTCATCCATTTAAAGTGTGCAATGCAGTGGTTTCTAGTATATTCACAGGGTCGTTCAACCAGCACCACAATCGATTTTAAAACTTTTCGCACCAAAAAGAAACCTTTTGGCCATCACCCCAACCACCCAGTCCTAAGCAGACACTCATCCACTTTCTGTCCCTATACATTTCCCTACCCTGGACATTTTATATAAATGGAACCATACAATGGGTGACCTTTTGTGACTGGTTTCTCTCACTGAACATGTTTTTAAGGTTTGCCCATGTCAGCGTGTATCAGTGCTTCACTCCTTTTCATGGCTGAATGATATTCTAGTGCGTGTTGTTAGGCGCCATCGTTGAGTCGGTTCTGACTCCTAGCAACCCCGTGCACAACAGAATGGCGGTCGTGTGCCCTCCTCACAGTCGTTACGCTTGAGCCCATTGTTGCAGCCACTGTGTCTGTCCCTCTCACTGAGGGTCTCCCTCTTTTTCTCTGGCTACCACATTTCGCTTATCCGTTTGTCAGTGGATGTACATGATGCTCACTACAGCCAAAGGTGGAAACCACCCAACTGTCCATCAGGCTTTTGTGTGGACAAGTGTCTTCGTTTTCTCTCTTCTGTTTTATATCTAGCAGTTTTTAATGATAACTCCAAAGGGACCAACGGATATTTGGTTCCATTTACAAATTTTAAATGCCTTGAATATTTTAACTGCTCTCATACATTTAATTTTGTCCGTTTCTTTTCTGGGTGTTCAGTCATCTTACCAAAGACAATCTTTCCAAGCACCAAAAAACCTCACATAAATAAATAAATTAAATGCACAAATCTAGTGAGCCCACATCCCCTGTTTCTGCACTTACACGTGAATTGGGTTTGGCATCGTTGGCCAAATCCAGTCCTCACACAGTTTAAACTGGAGACACTGACAGGCTGCATTCTACTAAACATCGAAAAACACCAAATGTGCAGACATGGCTTGTGAGTACCTTTTCAGACGTCATCCCAAATCTTCCCCGGGTCACATGTAGCTGTGGGGGTGTCATCGGCCAGGGATCCTCCCATCCCTCTCCCACTAGGAACAGTGTCTTTCCACCCCTCCTGTCTGCTTGGCAGGCTTTGCTGTTTGTTAGCTCTCTCCCTTTCCTGCTTTAAGGCCTTGAATGTGACAGGACCTTATACGGAGTGAGTGCACCTTCTCTGACACACCGGCTTTTCCTCAGAGTCCGCCCCTGATTCAGTGGACAGCTAGCTGGGCGTCTGCACTGGGTTGGGGCTATGGAGAGACAGTGGTACACAGCACAGACACTTCAGTGCAGAAGACAAACTGTAATAAAATAAACACGTGAACATACAGCAGGCTGTCCTTAGTGTGCCCTCCCTAAACCAGCTCCCGCCCAGTCCTGCCTCCCTGAGCTCTGAGCAGCGATGCAGCCCCTTACCAAAGGCCTGATAGGCGACCCCCTCCCTGTTGTCTTCCCTGTCTGCATGCGGCAGCCCCACATTCCAGTTGCTCAGCCCTGACCTTCTGGAATCTTTCCCTCTCAGGCCTCATCTGGTCCACCCTCAAAACACCTCCTGATTCTGCTCACCTTTCTGCTGCCTCCCTGGTCTCTCAGCTGGAAGACGGGGCCTCCCTGTCCTAACCACCTCCACGGGGCAAGAGGGATCCCATTCAATGTCAGTGAGATCCTGCTTCCTCCCTGCTCCCGCTCTCTCTGCCCCAGCCTGGCTGGCCTCCTGCTGCTTACTCGCCCAGCCTGGCCTCCAAGGTGCCCACCTCAGGGCTGTGCAGTGCCCTTCCCTTAGCCTGGAACTCTGTCTCCCCGGATAGTTGCGTGGCTTCTCCTTCCCACCTTCGGGTGAGCCCTACCATGCCCACCTGTGAAAGCTGCTAGCACCCACTCTCACGCCTGCTCACCCAGCTTTACACCCTCTGTAACACTCAGCACAAGAGGCGATCACCTGGTAAGCAAGGGATGCACGGGTTTGCTTGTACTTGCTTACTGACCTGTAGTGCAGTTTCACATGGGTCTCACCATAGGTGAAATGGTATGCTACAGATTCGTAAGTAACCACAGGTAAGCCCATGCGTACCTTGCTTATTGGGTAATCTGTCCCTGCTTAGCACCTCATAATGTGTCCTGTAGCTCACTGACTGGTTTTATTTCGTCTGTTCGGGATGGAGTAGGCTCTCCGATGGCAGGGTCAGTTTTGCTTCCACCGCACCTACGGTGACACACCACTACTCCCTTACTGCTCTTAAATGGTTCTTGAAGGAGTCAACAAACCACGTAACATCAGAAACTGAGAAGTGGACAAGCAGCGATGCCACGGTGGGGGGCAGTGGGAGGGCCAAGGAGGGCCTGGCGTGGTGGGCAGGTGTTCTCTGGAGAAAGAGGGAATCAGGCAGAGGAGCAGCAAGTGCCAAGGCCCTAAGGCAGGAGCACCTCGGAGAGGAGGAAACCGCAGGAGACCAGGGGCAGTGGGGGAGGAGAACAGTAAGGGGCCCTGATGGCCCTTCCCTGTGCCCACTGTCCGCACATCCCCACCTGGGAGACTGACTTAAATTCAAGAACCCAGGACACCGTGAGGCAGCCACAGGTCTCCAACAGTGAAGTGCCTGCTGGCACAGCCAGGCCTGTATCTGCGTGTGTGTGGTACATGCCGGGTCTATGGAGGTCGTCCCCAGGGGCCTTGTCCATGCATGGTGTAAGAGGGGGAAACACCACATAGGCGTGGTGGGTGGGTAGGAATGCCTCAAAGCTGACCCCACAGCCAGTGAGGGGCCCTCAGAGTGGGACAGGGGCTGGGGAAACAGCCATGAGTCCAGCAGCTCCCCTTCCTCCTCCCGGGCCCCAGGCGCCCCTCTCTACCCAGCCCTTCTGAACATCAGGGCACCCCAAGTGCTGACTGCTGCCCCCTCCCTGGAGGCCCTCCCTGAGCAGCATCCACCTGTTGGTGCAGGTCAGAACGTCCCCCTGCCTTCTCCCTGCCCTGAGTCCCCCTCAACCAGGGAGACCCACCCATGACCCCCCTCACCCCCACGCACCTTGGGTGGGGGGTCAGCCTGCCTGAGTTGGTTCTGCTCTGTGACCTACAACCAGGTGACCTCATCAGGTCACCACCCTGAGCCTCAGTTTCCAGGTCACAGAAAGGAGCAGACCAGAAAAGCAGCACCTGTGGTGATGGCGTCATAGGTGATGGATGAGAGAGGGTGCATGGGGCTGCAAGTGGCAGATGCGGGCCCAGCAGAGACCGTGATTGAGGCAGTCACAGCACAGATGGAGGACAAGGAGACAGGCCTGGAAAGTCAGCAGCCTCCCAGGGGTCCAGGCATCCAGACCTCGGGGCCTGGTCAGGTCCCGCTGCCGTTGTGGACACGGGGCTGTGTGGATGCCCAGGGGGCATGGCCGACACTCACTTCAGATCTAGGGCCCTGGACGGCCCCCTCTGGCTGCCAGGGTAACACCTAGTTTCTTGAGCTTTTGGCTTCTGGGTGGTACAAATGGTGAACACACACAGGTGCTGACAGATAGGTGGGAGGTTTGAGTGTCCCCAGAGGCACCTTGGTTCCGGAAAACCAGCCACTGAAAGCCCCACGGAGCACAGCTCTGCTCTGACACACGTGGGGTTGCCAGGAGTCAGGGTCAACTCCACTGGAACTGACTTGGT
The DNA here is from genome assembly GCF_024166365.1 of Elephas maximus indicus. NCBI lineage: Eukaryota > Metazoa > Chordata > Mammalia > Proboscidea > Elephantidae > Elephas > Elephas maximus. The sequence continues at coordinate 196,852,907 of NC_064822.1, read as the reverse complement.
TCTGGATTTCTTTTGGGGGGTGAGGTTACTTCTTGCCTGAGTTGGTCCTGCTCTGCCACCTACAATCAATTGACCTTGTCAGGTCACCACCCTGAGCCTTGGTTTCTCTGTCACAGAACGGAGCAGAGGGATGTACAGCCCTGCCTCCCACATAGACTCAGGAAAAGGTGGTTCCCCAAGTATTGCTAGGGGGTTCAAACACAGCCCCCCTTTATTGGGGCACCAGGATCCTTTTGAGTCCATGAGTCCATATTTATGCCCCTTCCCTCAAAACAATGCTCTCACTTAACGCAACTTGGTGATACTTCTTCCCCCACAAAAGGCCCTCGCCCGTTGCTGAAACGGTGGTGGGGTGAGGGCTGGGGGCAGGGGTGGGATGGTGGCGGGAGTGGCGGTAAGCAGTGGGGGGCGGGGGTGGGGCAGGGGCACCCAAAGCGCATTTGCTCCTGCATCCAGCACCATTTCCAGGTTTGAGATTGATGCTCACTCGGCAATAGTCCACACAGTCCCATTGCGATGCCATTCACAGCTGAACTATGCTGTTAGCCGCCACGAAGTTGGCCCCCAGCTCATGGCAACCCCATGCAGAAGGAATGAAACACTGTGCCATCCCCATTTCATCAGCTGGGCATTGGACCGTTGTGATTTATAGGGTTTTCATTGGCTGATTTTCAAAAGTAGATGGCCAGGCTGTTCTTTCCAGTCAATCTTAGTCTGGAAGCTCTCCTGAAATCTGTTCAGCATCATAGCAACAGGCAAGCCTCCCCTGACAGACAGTGGTGGCTACCCACGAGGTGCACTGACCAGGAATCAAATTGGGTTTTCTGCATGGAAGGCGAGAATCCTATCATTGAACCACCAGTGACCACAAACTGTGCAATTACCCACAACCAGGGGGAAAAAGGAGAGAAAAGAAACAGAAAATTGATTCACATAGAAAGGAAATAAAAACAGTGGTGCTTGTTTCTCCAACTGGTCACAGGACATGGCTGGTGTCCCTGGTGCCCTCCAAGCCCTGTCTGAGGGGCACTGGGGTCTTCCAGTCACCCTTGCTGCAGTTCTAGGACTCGTCTGGAGGTCGCTGGAGTCTGACCTGGCCTTGTCCCCCAGCACCCTGCTAGGTGCCAGCACCCCTGTCTCCTTGTAGTGGTCAGCATCGGTCACTCCAGGGGGCACTTTAACCCTTCGCTTGCCTGCTCCTCTTGTAGCATGAGGTGCTCAGAATAGCTGCGTGGCAGGGCTGTGTCCACGTAATGGCCAGTAATGCTGGAGGGATGGTGGCCGGCAGGGCTGTGTCCACGTAGTGGCCAGTGATGCTGGTGGGATGCTAGCGGGCAATGTTGTGTCCACATAGTGGCCGGTAACACTGGAGGGATCATGGTGGGCAGGAAAAACCAGTCCAAGTCCACACACAGGACTGCATTCCTGGCAGCATATCACAGCCACTGTCAAGGAGTGTCCACTGCTGATTGGTCCCAGGCAGGAGGCGTCCATGCTGGGGGCTCTGGGCTGGCTGCAAAGGTATCTTGTGACTTTGGGGTGAGGGTATACACACTGTTACACCCACACATGTCTCCATATGGCTCTGCCCCCTAGAGCTCCTGGGGCAAGCACTGGGACTCCCGTTAAAGGAGGCTAAAGACAGCGATTGAGGACCCCAAAGAGCTTTTGTTTGAGGGTTTAAACCCATTACATGTTGCCATAACATAGTTTTTCATGAAAAATTGCTGTATTCCAAAGGAAAAAAAATGAGTGAGAAGAATGGCACTGTCTTACATCTCTGCGAGTTCCTTAAACCCCCAGCTTAATACAAGACGGCAGGGCTCTCCTATTTGCTCTGCGGGCAGTCTCTAGCAATGGGTTGTTTTGGTTGAAGCATAGGAAGAAAATCCATCCACACACAGGTATGTGGTTGGAAAAGGGTAGAGTAATTTAAACGCCTTTCAGATCATGGTGGTTATTCTTTGAGGCCACATCAAACTCTGTAAGCAGTAGTTTCTTTGAGGTCCTTTGCAATTTGAAATCCGAAACCACACCAAGGAACTTTTCGGTCCTCTCTTACATGAAAATACAGCAATCTTTTTTTTTTTTTTAGCTGGCACTCTGAAAGGGTTATTTACTTATGGATGAATTTGGAACATCACATATTGATCATTTGGAAAATATTGGTTCATTAAGTTATGCAGATCTTCACTGTACGATATAAAAAACTCACTTTTTTAATATCACCACCAATCTCATCAGAAAAGTCTTAATTATCAGAAGACTGTCAAGCTCACGGTGGTGAATACCGGTTTCCCCAAATCCTAATTTTTGCTTCCACCGCTCATCTGTCGGCCTGTCGTCCTGGGGTGGCCACTCGTCTGTCGGTCTGTCTTCCCGGGGTGGCCACTCGTCTGTCGGCCTGTCGTCCTGTCGTCCCGGGGTGGCCATTCGTCTGTCGGCCTGTCGTCCTGTCGTCCCGGGGTGGCCACTCGTCTGTCGGCCTGTCGTCCTGTCGTCCTGCGGTGGCCACTCGTCTGTCGGCCTGTCATCCTGTGCTGGCTGCTGTGATGCTGGAAGCTTTGCCACTGGTATTTGAAATACCGGCAGGGTCACTCACAGTGGACAGGCTTCAGTGCTAAAGACTAAGAAAGACTAGGAAGAAGGACCTGGCAGCCTACTTAAAAAAAAAATTGGCCAGTGGAAACCTTATGAATAGCAGCAGAACACTGATGTAGTAAGGGAAGATAATCCTCTCAGGTTGGAAGGCAGCCAAAATAGGACTGGGGAAGAGCTGCCTCCTCAAAGTAGAAGGGACCTTAATGACATGGATGGAGTAAAGCTTTCAGGACTTTTGTGATACGATGTAAAATGAGAAAAAACAGCTGCAAACATCCACTAATAATAAGAACATGGAATGTATGAAGTATGAACCTACGAAAATCGGGAATTGCCAAAAAGGAAATGGAATACTTGACGATCAATATCTTGTGGTTGTTGTTAGGTACCATCGAGTCAGTTCCGACTCATAGCGACCCTATGCACAACAGAAGGAAGCACTGCCTGGTCCTCCGCCATCCTTACAATCGTTGTTATGCTTGAGCTCATTGTTGCAGCCACTGTGTCAGTCCACCTTGTTGAGGGTCTTCCTCTTTTCTGCTGACCCTGTACTCTGACTAGCATGATGTCCTTCTCCAGGGACTCATCCCTCCTGACAACATGTCCAAAGTATGTAAGACATAGTCTCGCCATCCTTCCTTCTAAGGAGCATTCTGATTGTACTTCTTCTAAGACAGATTGATCTCTCTTTTGGCAGTCCATGCTATATTCAATATTCTTCACCAAAACCACAATTCAAGGATGTCAACTCTTCTTCCATCTTTCTTATTCGTTGTCCAGCTTTCACATGCATATGAGGTCATTGAAAATACCATGACTTGGGTCAGGGGCACCTTAGTCCTCAGGGTGACGTCTTTGCTCTTCAACACTTTGAAGGGGTCCTTTGCAGCAGATTTGCCCGATGCAATGCGTCTTTTGATTTCTTGACTGCTGCTTCCATGGCTGGTGATTGTGGATCCAAGTAAAATGAAATCCTTGACAACTTCAATCTTCTCTCTGTTTATCATGATGTTGTTTATTGGTCCAGTTGTGAGGATTTTTGTTTTCTTTATGTTGAGGTATAATCCATACTGAAAGCTGTGGTCTTTGATCTTCATTAGTAAGTGCTTCAAGACCTCTTCACTTTCAGCAAGCAAAGTTGTGTCATCTGCATAACAAAGGCTGTTAATGAGTCTTCCTCCAAGCCTGATGCCCCGTTCTTCTTCATATAGTCCAGCTTCTCGTATTATTTGTTCAACATACAGATTAAATAGGTATGGAGAGAGAATACAACCCTGCTGCACACCTTTCCTGACTTTAAACCAATCAGTATCCCCTTGTTCTGTCCAAACAACTGCCTCTTGATCTATGTAAAGGTTCCTCATGAGCACAATTAAGTGTTCTGGAATTCCCTTTCTTTGCAGTGTTATCCATAGTTTGTTATGATCCACACAGTCGAATGCCTTTGCATAGTCAATAAAACACAGGTAAACATCCTTCTGGTATTCTCTGCTTTCAGCAAGGATCCATCTGACATCAGCAATGATATCCCTGGTTCCACATCCTCTTCTGAAACCGGCCTGAATTTCTGGCAGTTCCCTGTTGATATACAGCTGCAGCTGTTTTTGAATGATCTTCAGCCGAATTTTGCTTGCGTGTGATATTAATGATATTGTTCTATAATTCCCACTTTTGGTTGGATCACCTTTCTTGGGAATAGGCATAAATATGAATCTCTTCCAGTCAGTTGGCCAGGAAGCTGTCTTCCATATTTCTTGGCATAGATGAGTGAGCACCTCCAGCGCTGCATCCGTTTGTTTAAACATCTCAATTGATATTCCATCAATTCCTGGAGCCTTGTTTTTCACCAATGCCTTCAGAGTAGCTTGGACTTCTTCCTTCAGTACCATTGGTTCCTGATCATATGCCACCTCTTGAAATGGTTGAATATCAACTAATTCTTTTTGGTATAATGACTGTGTGTATTCCTTCCATCTTCTTTTTTTTTTTTTAATAATTTTTATTGTGCTTTAAGTGAAAGTTTACAAGTCAAGTCATTCTGTCACATACAAGCTTATATACACCTTACTCCATACTCCCACTTACTCTCCCCCTAATGAGTCAGCCCGCTCCCTCCTTCCAGTCTCTCCTTTTGTGACGGTTTTGCCAGTTTCTAACCCTCTCTACCCTCCCATCTCCCCTCCAGACAGGAGACGCCAACACAGTCTCAAGTGTCCACCTGATACAAGTAGCTCACTCTTCATCAGCATCTCTCTCCAACCCATTGTCCAGTTCCTTCCATGTCTGATGAGTTGTCTTCGGGAATGGTTCCTGTTCTGGGCCGACGGAAGGTTTGGGGACCATGACTGCCGGGATTCTTCTAGTCTCAGTCAGACCATTAAGTCTGGTCTTTTTATGAGAATTTGGGATCTGCATCCCACTGTTCTCCTGCTCCCTCAGGGGTTCTCTGTTGTGCTCCCTGTCAGGGAAGTCATCGGTTGTAGCCGGGCACCATCTGGTTCTTCTGGTCTCAGGATGATGTAAGTCTCTGGTTCATGTGGCCCTTTCTGTCTCTTGGGCTCATAGTTATCGTGTGACCTTGGTGTACTTCATTCTCCTTTGATCCAGGTGGGTTGAGACCGATTGATGCATCTTAAATGGCCGCTTGTTAGCATTTAATACCCCAGACGCCACAATTCAAAGTGTGATGAAGAAAGTTTTCATAATAGAATTAATTTGCCAGTTGACTTAGAGGTCCCCTAAGGCCATAGTCCCCAAACCCCCACCCTTGCTCCACTGACATTCGAAGCATTCAGTTTATCCCGGAAACTTCTTTGCTTTTGGTCCTCCAACTTCTTTTGATGCTTCCTGTGTCATTTAACATTTTTCTCATGGAATCCTTCACTGTTGCAACTCGAGGCTTGAATTTCTTCTTCAGTTCTTTCAGCCTGAGAAATGCAGAGCATGTTCTTCCCTTGTGGTTTTCCATCTCCAGCTCTTTGCACATGTCATTATGATACTTTACTTTGTTTTCTCAAGAGGCCCTTTGAAATCTTCTGTTCAGTTCTTTTACTTCATCAATTCTTCCTTTTGCTTTAGCTGCTCAGTGCTCAAGAGCAAGTTTCAGAGTCTCCTCTGACATCCATCTTGGTCTTTTCTTTCTTTCCTGTCTTTTCAATGACCTCTTGCTTTCTTCATGGATGATGACCTTGATGTCATTCCACAACTCATCTGGTCTTCGATCACCAGTTTTTTTGGATCAATATCTTACACATTAAAAAATCCAAAACCAAACTTGTCGTCAAGTCAGTTCTGACTCATAGTGACCCTGTAGGGCAGAGTAGAACTGCCCCATAGGGTTTCCAAGGAGCAGCTGGTGGATCCGAGCTGCAAACCTTTTGGGTAGCAGCTGAACACTTAACCACTGTGCTACCAGGGCTTCATCTTATGCATTAGTAAGCTGAAATGGACTGACTGGTATTGGCTTTCTTGAATCAGAAAATCACATGGTCTACTAGGCTGGGAATGACAAATTGAAGAGGAATGGAGTCACATTCACTGTCAAAAAGAACGTTTTTAAGATCTATCCTGAAGTACCCCCATGTGTCTGTCAGTTTGTTGTACTGTGGGGGCTTGTGTGTTGCTGTGATGCTAGAAGATATGCCACCGGTATTCAGATACCAGCAGGGTCACCCATGGAGGACAGGTTTCAGCTGAGCTTCCAGACTAAGACAGACTAGGAAGAAGGACCTGGCAGTCTACTTCTGAAAAATATTAGCCGGTAAAAACCTTATGAATAGCAGTGGAACATTGTCTGATAAAGTGCTGGAAGATGAGCCCCCCAGGTTGGAAGGCACTCAAAAGATGACTGGGGAAGAGCTGCCTCCTCAAAGTAGAGTTGACCTTAATGATGTGGATGGAGTGAAGCTTTTGGGACCTTCATTTGCTGATGTGGCACGACTCAAATGAGAAAAAACAGCTGTAAACATCCATTAATAATCGGAACCTGGAATGTACGAAGTATAAATCTTGGAAAATTGGAAATCGTCAAAAATGAAATGGAATTCATAAACATCGACATCCTAAGCATTAGTGAGCTGAAATGGACTGATATTGGCCATTTTGAATCAGACAATCACATAGTCCACTATGCTGGGATGTAACTTGAAGAGGAATGGTGTTGCATTCTTCATCAAAAAGAACGTTTCAAGATCTATCCTGAAGTACAATGCTGTCGGTGATAGTATAATATCCATACTCCTACAAGGAGGACCAGTTAATACGACTATTATTCAAATTTATGCACCGACCACTAGGGCCAAAGATGAAGAAATAGAAGATTTTTACCACCTGCTGCAGTCTGGAATTGATCGAACATGCAATCAAGATGCATTGATAATTACTGGGGATTGGAATGTGAAAGTTGGAAACAAAGAAGAAGGATCAGTGGTTGGAAAATATGGCCTTGGTGTTAGAAACAATGCTGGAGATCGAATGATAGAATTTTGCAAGACCAACGACTTCTTCATTGCAAATACCTTCTTTCACCAACATAAACTGCGACTATACACATGGACCTCGCCAAATGGAACACAGAGAAATCAAATTGACTACATCTGTGGAAAGAGGCAGTGGAAAAGCTAAATATCATCAGTCAGAACAAGGCCAGGGGCCTACTGTGGAACAGACCACCAACTGCTCATATGCAAATTCAAGTTGAAATTGAAGAAAATCAGAGCAAGTCCACGAGAGCCAAAATATGACCTTGAGTATATCCTACCTGAATTTAGAGGCCATTTCAAGAATAGATTTGACGCATTGAACACTAGTGACTGAAGACCAGACGAGTTGTGGAATGACATCAAGGACATCATCCATGAAGAAAGCAAGAGGTCATTGAAAAGACAGGAAAGAAAGAAAAGACCAAGATGGATGTCAGAGGAGACTCTGAAACTTGCTCTTGAGCACTGAGCAGCTAAAGCAAAAGAAAGAATTGATGAAGTAAAAGAACTGAACAGAAGATTTCAAAGGGCCTCTCGAGAAGACAAAGTAAAGTATCATAATGACACGTGCAAAGAGCTGGAGATGGAAAACCACAAGGGAAGAACACGCTCTGCATTTCTCAGGCTGAAAGAACTGAAGAAGAAATTCAAGCCTCAAGCTGCAATAGTGAAGGAGTCCATGGGGAAAATATTAAACGACTCAGGAAGCATTAAAAGAAGATGGAAGGAATACACACAGTCATTATACCAAAAAGAATTAGTTGATGTTCAACCATTTCAAGAGGTGGCATATGAGCCGGAACCAATGGTACTGAAGGAAGAAGTCCAAGCTACTCTGAAGGCATTGGCGAAAAACAAGGCTCCAGGAATTGATGGAATATCAATTGAGATGTTTAAACAAACGGATGCAGCGCTGGAGGTGCTCACTCATCTATGCCAAGAAATATGGAAGACAGCTTCCTGGCCAACTGACTGGAAGAGATTCATATTTATGCCTATTCCCAAGAAAGGTGATCCAACCAAAAGTGGGAATTATAGAACAATATCATTAATATCACACGCAAGCAAAATTCGGCTGAAGATCATTCAAAAACAGCTGCAGCTGTATATCAACAGGGAACTGCCAGAAATTCAGGCCGGTTTCAGAAGAGGATGTGGAACCAGGGATATCATTGCTGATGTCAGATGGATCCTTGCTGAAAGCAGAGAATACCAGAAGGATGTTTACCTGTGTTTTATTGACTATGCAAAGGCATTCGACTGTGTGGATCATAACAAACTATGGATAACACTGCAAAGAAAGGGAATTCCAGAACACTTAATTGTGCTCATGAGGAACCTTTACATAGATCAAGAGGCAGTTGTTTGGACAGAACAAGGGGATACTGATTGGTTTAAAGTCAGGAAAGGTGTGCAGCAGGGTTGTATTCTCTCTCCATACCTATTTAATCTGTATGTTGAACAAATAATACGAGAAGCTGGACTATATGAAGAAGAACGGGGCATCAGGCTTGGAGGAAGACTCATTAACAGCCTTTGTTATGCAGATGACACAACTTTGCTTGCTGAAAGTGAAGAGGTCTTGAAGCACTTACTAATGAAGATCAAAGACCACAGCCTTCAGTATGGATTATACCTCAACATAAAGAAAACAAAAATCCTCACAACTGGACCAATGAGCAACATCATGATAAACGGAGAGAAGATTGAAGTTGTCAAGGATTTCATTTTACTTGGATCCACAATCAACAGCTATGGAAGCAGCAGTCAAGAAATCAAAAGACGCATTGCATCGGGCAAATCTGCTGCAAAGGACCTCTTTAAAGTGTTGAAGAGCAAAGATGTCACCCTGAGGACTAAGGTGCCCCTGACCCAAGCCCTGGTATTTTCAATGACCTCATATGCATGTGAAAGCTGGACAATGAATATGGAAGAATGAAGAAGAGTTGACACCTTTGAATTGTGGTGTTGGCGAAGAATATTGAATATACGGTGGACTGCCAAAAGAACGAACAAATCTGTCTTGGAGGAAGTACAACCAAGATGCTCCTTAGAAGCAAGGATGGCAAGACTGCGTCTTACATACTTTGGACATGTAGTCAGGAGGGATGAGTCCCTGGAGAAGGTCATCATGCTTGCAGAGTACAGGGTCAGCAGAAAAGAGGAAGACCCTCAACAAGGTGGATTGACACAGTGGCTGCAACAATGAACTCAAGCACAACAACAATTGTAAGGATGGTGCAGGACGGGGCAATGTTTCGTTCCATTGTGCATAGGGTCGCTACGAGTCAGAACCGACTCAAAAGCACCTAACAACAACATCCTGAAGTACAACACTGTCAGTAATAATATTCATACACTTACAAGGAAGACCAGTTAATACGACTATAGGTCAAATTATGCACCAATCACTAATACCAAAGATGAAGAAATTGAAGATTTTTGCCAACTTCTGTAGTCTGAAATCAATCAAACATGCAGTCAAGATGCATTGGTAGTTACTGGTGATTGGAAGGCAAAAGTTGAAAACAAAGAAGAAGTATCTGTAGTTGGAAAATACAGCCTTGGTTGCAGCAGTATATCGACAGGGAACTGCCAGAAATTCAGACCAGATTCAGAAGTGGACATGGAACCAGGGATATCATTGCTGATGTCAGATGGATCCTTGCTGAAAGCAGAGAATACTAGAAGGATGTTTACCTGTGTTTTATTGACTATGCAAAGGCATACGACTGGATCATAACAAATTATGAATAACATTTCGAAGAATGGAAATTCCAGAACACTTAATTGTGCTCATGAGGAACCTGTACATAAACCACGAGGCAGTCACTCATACACAGCAAGAGAATAATGGGTGGTTTAAAATCAGGAAAGATGTGTGTCAGGGTTGTATCCTTTCACCATGCTTATTCCAGTCTGTATGCTGACCAAATAATCTGAGAAGCTGGAGTGTATGGAGAAGAATGTGGCATCAGGATTGGAGGAAGACTTATTAACAACCTGTCAGATGCAGACGACACAACTTTGCTTGCTAAAAGTGAAGAGGGCTTGAAGCACTTACTGATGAAGATCGAAGACCACAGCCTTCAGTATGGATTACACCTCAACATGAAGAAAACAAAAATCCTCACAACTGGTCCCGTGAGCAGTATATGATAAACGGAGAAATACTGAAGCTGTCAAGGATTTCATTTTATTTGGCGCCACAATCAACGCCCATTTTTTCACAGCAGTCAAAAAATCAAATGACGTATTGCATTGGACAAATCTACTGCAAAAGACCTCTTTAAAGTGTTAAAAAGCAAAGACATCACTTTGAGGGCCAAGGTGCACCTGACCCAAGCCATGGTGTTTTCATTCGCCTCACACGCATGTGAAAGATGGACAATGAGTAAGGTCCAAGAAGAAGTGATGCCTTTGAAGGATACTGAATCTACCATACACTGCCGGAGAATGAACAAATCTGCCTCAGAAGAAGTACAGACAGAATGCTCTTTGGAAGCATGGAGACTTGGTCTCACATACTTTGGACATGTTGTCAGGAGAGACCAGTCCCTGGAGAAGGACATCATGCTTGATAAAGCAGAGGGTCAGTGAAAGAGAGGAAGACCCTCAACGAGATGGACTGACACAGTAGCTGGTACAACAGGCTCAAGTGTAGCGACGATTTTGAGGATGGCACAGGACCAGGCGGTGTTTCGTTCTGTTGTACACAGGGTCGCTGTGAGTTGGAACCACCTCAACAGCACCTAACAACAATTTTTGCTTGAAAGCCCGATTTTATTACTGATGACAAATACTGTCATTATTTCCCTTTAAGTGACAGGTTCAATTTGTTCACTTTTAAGAAAATGCCTGCAAAATACCCAAGACCAAATAGCTGTGGTCTGTCTGTCAATTGTTCCTTCAAGTAAAACTGTTCCATAAGAACAGCTGGTTTAGGTGGTGTCATGGATTGAATTGTGTCTCCCAGAAATATCTGTCAGCTAGTCTAGGCCCTGATTCCCAGTATTGTGATTGTCCACTATTTTCTCATCTGATGTGATTTTCCTATCTGTTATAAATCCTATCTCTATGATGTTACTGAGATGGGATTAGAGGCAGTTATGTTAAGGAGGCAGGACTGAATCTACAAGATTAGGATGTGTCTTCAGTCAATCTCTTTTGAGATATAACAGAGAGAAGTGAGCAGACAGATAGGGGGACCTCATACCACCAAAAAAGTAGTGCCAGGAGAAGAGTGGACCTGGGGTCCTTGTGCTGAGAAGCTCCTAGTCCAGGAGAAGACTGATGACAAGGACCTTCCTCTGGAGCTGACAGAGAGAGAAAGCCCTTCCCTGGAGGCGATGCCCTGAATTTGGGCTCCTAGACTACTAGGCTGTGAGAGAATAAACTTCTGTTCATTGAAGCCACCTGCCCACGTGTGGTATTTCTGTTACAGCAGCACTAGATGACTGAGACAGCTGGCAACTCAAACAACCCCACAGCTGCTTTTCCTTGGGACATCCACTGCATTTCATATCCAGCAAAAGTGCTTTGAACTTCCCATGTCCTCACATGGAATATTAGAAAGACATGGACTCAGGGATAGAGATTTAATAGTATCAATAACTTTTACAGCTTCACCAAAGACATTCTTACGTAAAATTGGCTTTTTGTGTTGTTTTTAACTGCACGTGACAGTGGAGAATAGGACAATGCTGGTACAGTTTGTGCCACTGACTTGATTCCTGCGAGAGCACCAGCAGTTTAACTCATCGTTGTCTCTGCACCAGGAGTCCTTGGATAACACAAACAGTTAAGTGCTTAACTATTAACCGAAAGGTTGGCAATTTGAACCCAACCAAAGGCACCTCGGAAGAAAGGTCTGGCGATCTACTACTGCAATGTCACGGCCTTGAAACCCAGTGGACCTCAGTTCTACTCGTACACACGTGGGGTCGCCGTGTGTCAGAAGCGACTCAATGGCAATGGGTTTGGTTTTTCTGGTCTGGCGTTTACACCATCAGTATACATGCCCACACAGTGGAACGGCAAATCTCATCCTGAATTTTTATGAAAATAGCTTTGACAGTGCAGGCCCCTGAAAGGGCTTCAGAGGCGCCCAGGCATTGCAGACCACACTCTAGGAATCACAGTCAAAGACCATCTCTGGTTAAGGCCATAAACCATCCCACTGCCATCGAGTCAATTCCGACTCATAGGGACCCTACAGGACACAGTAGAACTGCCCACAGGATTTCCAAGGAGCGACTGGTGGATTTGAGCTGCCGACCTTTTGGTTAGCAGCTGTAGCTCTGAACTCCTGAGCCACCAGGGCTCCGGTTGAGGCTGTGAGCCTTAGATTTCGGCGTCTGAACTTGTCATTCTATTTCCTTGGGTCCTTTTGTGCCATTGGAAGCAGCCCCTTCCCCTGGTATCTGCCACGTTGTCCCCAAGGCCTGGCCTTCAACAGGCTCTTCTTTGTAGAGTAGCAAAAGCCATAATTAGCTGTTTTGCTCCTGCAAGCCATGGGCTGCCAGATTTCCAACGCCAGCAGGGTTTTCCCAATACAAAGCCCCAAACCACTGGGCTAGAGGTAGAGTCTCCGGAAGGAGCATGGTCAAGCTGACACTCTGAACTCTTGACTTTTGGCCTCCAGAATTGTGAAAGAATAACGTTCTGTCGTTTTAAGCCAACCAGTTTGTGGTACTTTCTTACCACAGACCTAGGAAACCAATACAAATACGTCCTCTGAAAATGCGACAGGCCACCTCTGAGGACGTCGTCCCCTGGGGTGGCTGAGCAGTGAGCAGAGGTCGGGGGTCAGGGGTCAGGCTGGACGAAGGGGTCAGGAAACCGTCGCTAGGGCATCTTAGGGCCCCACGGAGCCGCTTCCCTGCCTCCCTGGCTTGGTCAGGGACTTGGCCCGCCCAAGCAGTACTGGGAACCCCAACGGTCCTGCTTGCCAACGTGCCTGACCACTGCGCCCCGCGCCCAGGACCTGGGAGGTACGTGTCAGCTCCCAAGCCAGAGCAGACACTGGCCACACTGGGGTGGGAGAGGGGCTCGAGTCAAGTGGGGTTCAAGCCTAGACAGAGACCCCTGCCTGCAGATGCACCCCTGCAGTCTACATTTTAAACCACACACACACAACCACTGAAACCAAGACGCAGAGATGACTTACCACGTTCTCCACAGACAGAGGAAATAGTGATTGCTCAATTCCAGCAGTATTGTTGGCATTGCTGTTTAAAGCTCTTTGCAACAAATTGGGGGCTGCAGGGCTGTGGTTCAAAGGGGCAGCTGGGGCTTCTGCTGGGTGCTGGTCCCCCCCAGCTCCAAATGCCCTGCCTCCAGGCCCCTCCCCTGGACCTCAGCCAGCTGCAGGCCTCATCCTGATTCTGCGACTGCAGGTCCCGCTGCAGGGACTTCCTGTCATTCTGGGGCCAGGGTCTCGTTCCTGGGGGTCTCACTCCTGGGCTGGGGGTCTGGCTCCCAGAGGCCTCACTTTTGGGGGTCTTGCTCCTAGACTGGGGGTGTTGCTCCTGTAGGTTTCATTCCTGGACTGGGGGTCACTCTTGAGACAGGGCCTCACTCCTGGGGCTCTTGCTCCTAGACTGGGGTCTTGCTCTTGGGGGTCTCATTCCTGGACTGGGGATCACTCTTGAGCCAGGGGTCTCACTCCTGGGGGTCTTGCTCCTGGGGGTCTCATTCCTCACTCTTGAGCCAGGGGTCTCACTCCTGGGGGTCTCACTCCTGGCTCTGATGGCTCTGTGCTACACACCTGGCCCATGGCTGGCCCTCCTGTACAAGGAGTCAAAGCTTAGGGACCTGCTATCACCTTCAGGGGCTCAGGGTCAGGGGCTGGCAGGGCAGGGTGCCAGGGGAACAGATTTGGGGGGAGCTGGAGTCCTGTGCTGACTCTAGAGTAATGAGGTAAGCCTGGGGGCCTGGGGTGGGTTACAAGGGTCCTGGGTGGGGCTGGTGGCATGGGTGGTGGTCCAGGGATGAAGCTGCCCAGGGCTGGACACTGGCAGCCACTGACAGATGCAAAGACAGAGGACAGCTAGGTCAGGGAAGCTCTGACTCCCAGGGCCAGTGGGTCCCCAGGCAGGCAGGGTGGGGTGGCTGGGAGAGGTTCTGGTGTACAGTGAGGCACAGGGGCCAGGATGCTCAGGTGTCAGGGCAGGGCAGGGGTGTGTGGAAATTTGAGGCCCTGGCGCCTGCTGTCTGCCCAACCCTGGAGCCCGTTTGGAGGTGGCAGTCTGGGCTGAGGGTCTGCAAGGGGTGTGGAGGGAGAAAGGCAGCATGTCCCTGCACTGGGTCTGGGAGGACGTGGGCGTGCTCAGTGAGCTGCCTCCAGGCCCTGGGCCAACACTTCTGTCCCCACCCACCCCTGCCTCCCTCTGAGACCCACCCTGCTGGCCTGCTGCACCTCTCTCTGCTGCGAGGCCCCTACCCCCAGTGCCTGCATCAAGCCCGGGCTCTGAGCCCACCTCCCCAGCACCTCCGTGCCCCCACAGAGTAGCTCCAGAAAACCTCATAGCTGGGGGGTGATGGAGGAAGGGCAGGTGGGAATTCCCCGGGAGGGTCTGGGTGGGTGGGCAATTTGAGCGAAGGTCCCTCTCTTGCCCTGACACATGAGGGGAGTGGGGTGGGCACAACTGAAGCTGGAGTTGGCAGGGAGGGGCGAGGAGTGGGGTGGGGGCAGCTAGGGTGCAGTTGGATGGAGGTGCGGGAGCTGGCGGCAGCTATGCTGACATCCGATAACCAAGAACAGGGGAGAAGATGTAGGTGGACCTTCAGGAGGGGGGCTAGTCTCCAGCCTCCGCATGAGGTTTTGGAATATCATCTCCCAAGAAAAGCAGCCAGGGCTCCAGGAAGAACGGCCGATTTTGGCTGGGGCAGATTCTGTGGTAGGCCAGAAAACGGCCCCAAGAGATACCCCTGGCACTCTGGACATGATCTATTTAGAAAAAGGGCCTTGCAGAAGGAGCCCTGGTGGTGCAGCGGTTAAATGCTCGGCTGCTAACTGAAAGGCTGGCTGTTCGAACTCACCAGCTGCTCCATGGAAGAAAGATGTGGCAGTCAGCTTCCGTAAAGATTACAGCCTTGGAAACTCTATGGGGCAGCTCCACTCTGTCCTAGAGGGTCACTATGAGTCAGAATCGACTCAGTAGTAATGGGTTTGGTTAGATGTATTTCTGTCAAGGGTCTTGATACAATTCTGGATTACCCAGGTAGCTCTAAACACTAGGACAAGTGTCCTTCCATGAGACACAGTGGGGAGAGGGCGTGATGCTGCAACAAGCCCAGGAATGCCTGGGCCCACCAGAAGCTGAACGAGGCCAGAACAGATCTTCCCCTATAGCCTTCAAAGAGAGCACGATCCTGCTGACAGGTGGATTTCGGACTTGCAGCCTCCAGAACTATGAGAGGACACATTCTGTTGTGCTCACCTTAGCAGGACTAAGGTGGACTTGAAGCCCTTACTGGTGAAGATCAAAGACCACAGCCTTCAGCATGGATTATACCTCAACATAAAGAAAACAAAAATCCTCACAACTGGATCAATAGGCAACATTTTGATAAATGGAGAAAAGATTGAAGCTGTCAAGGATTTCATTTTACTTGAATCCACAATCACCAGCCATGGAAGCAGCAGTCAAGAAATCAAATGACGCATTGTATTGGGCCAATGTGCTGCAGATCTCTTTAAAGTGTTAAAAAGCAAAGATGTCACTTTAAGGACTAAGGTGGGTGTGACCCAAGCCATGGTGTTTTCAACCATCTCATGTGCATGTGAAAGCTGGACAATGAATAAGAAAGACCCAAGAAGAATTGACAGCTTTGAATTGTGGTGTTGGCAAAGAATATTAAATATACCGTGGACTGCCAGAAGAATGAACAAATCTGTCTCGGGAAAAATACAGCCAGAGTGCTCCTTGGAAGCAAGGATGGCAAGACTTCATCTCACATACTTTATAGATATTATCAAGAGGGATCAGTCCCTGGAGAAGGACATCATGGTTGGTAAAGTAGTGGGGTCAGCAAAAAAGAGGAAAACCCCCAATGAGATGGATCGACAAAGTGGCTGCAACAATGGGCTTAAGCATAACAACAATTGTGAGGATGGTGCAGGATGGGCAGTGTTTTGTTCTGTTGTATGTGGGATCGCTGTGAGTTGGAACCAACTCAATGGCACCTAACAACAACAAGCTGCTCAGTGTGTGGCTATTTGTCACGCAGCCGCAGGACATTCACCCAGGCTGGGTGTCCTGTCCCACCAAACAGTAGCCATCTACAGAGTCACCCCAGAGGACTCCAGAGCCTGTCTACTCCTGCAGCCAAGGACGGCACAGTCTGAGCATGGTGAGGACAATAACTCGGTGCATGAAAACCCACCAAATACGCTGAAGTCTGTGTGTTCTTAACAAAAACAAGCAGATGATCACCTTTGAAGGATGCTAGGAACCAGCCCTAGAGGATTGGTCAGGAAAAGGAAGCACTCAGCATCTATCCAGCTACCCCTGGGTGACCAAACAGCCCAGAGCAGAAATGTCTCTTAAGGAAGTGTTCCAATAAGCAAGTGATGTGGGAGTGATGGAGTTGCAATGCTGCCATTTGGCAGCTGTGGTGAATTGAGGGTCTACGTTGACCTAAGCACGGTGGCTGCTAACCACACAGAAAGGCAGGCAACATGTACCTCTCACAAAGAGTTCACCTCCACCTCCACCTCCAAAATCAAACATGGATCTCATTAAGCCTCTAAATGCGTTTACAGATTAGCAGAAAAGGCAGAGGAAACCGTTAAAACACACCATGGGAGTCCAGGAACTGTTGGAAACGGTTAAGATGCACCGCACGCAACCAGCAAAATCCCTACTAAAGGGCATTCTAGGAGACAGAGGACCCACTATCTTCTAAAAACAAATTGCAAGGGTTAAAAAGAGATGGAACAAAGACTTTGGATTGAAAGAAACTTGCGTAACATTTAGCGAGGTGCACGTTGAAGATGAAACCACATAGAAAAGGGGGTGATTGGTAGTAAGCTAAGACAGAGGTGGCTCTGTTGGGGGAGAAGCCTGGGAGCTCAGGGAAGTGCGGGTGGGCCCTTGCAGGCTAATATCCACTTTATGGCAGTTAATCTGAGATTTGCTGTATGGTGTCTTCTGTAGGTGTGATCTTTGGCTTTTGGGTTTTTGAAAGGAGACAGAGACAGAGCCCCAAGGACTGGGTGACTCTTTGGAGAGTGAGGGGTGAGCAGGGGCAGATTATCCAATGGACAAGGTGAGCACATGAAATCCTTCACTACAGATGACCTGGTAAGGAAGATAAGCACTGTGCTTACCTTGACTATTGGATAATCCACCCCTAGGGGTTTTTAGGGGTGAGTGAGAGGGAGGAGTCCTAATCCAACTTGGATCCTGGGGCTGGGAGACTGTGAGGACCAGCAGGCAGTGCACGGAGCAGGCAGCAGGAGTGGGGGCCCGGGATTCACCTCCCACCCTACCTGCACGGTCTTCTCTGCCTGGGGCCACCCCTGCTGCCACAACACAGCTCAGCATAAGGAGGGACCTGACACCTCCAGGGCAGGGTCAGACCCACAGGGCTGCTTCAAGGTCTTTATTGCTGCAGGGTACAGTGGTTGTGCACTGGAGCACTGACCACCGGTGGGTGTGGGGGTCTCTCAGGGAAGCCGAGGTGGAACGTCACTGTCCTGACAGTGCAGTCTGTGGGGCAGGACTGGGCCAGTCACCCTGGACACTCAGCCCGCCCCAGGGCAGAGAGAGGTCACCAGTTCAGGACTCCAGGGCAGTACTTGTTGACGAGCCTCTGGTAGTAGGGCCGAAGTTTGTCCACATCAGGCAAGTCCGGGCACTTTGTGTAGAGGTCAAACTTGCTGCGGGAGGGGCAGTGAGGTTGGAGGGCTGGCCTTCCCTACACTGTCTCCCTCTGCTCCCCTTCACCCTCCTTCCCCCCTGCAGGCAGGGCATACTTGAACTCTTGCACCCAGGGCAGCATAGCCATGTCCCGCTCACTGCACAGCTGCCGGTAGTCACCGCCCGTGTGCCACGGGTAGAAGGAATGGAATCGAATCATGTAGAAGGCCTGGTGGGGGGCACATCCAGCATGCTGTCTGCCCCTGAGTGGCAGGGCTGGGCTAGACTATGTTGGACCAGGCTTGGTTGGGGTGGACTGAATTGGGCTAGGCTGGGCTGGGCTGGCTGGACTGGACTACACTAGGCTGGGCTGAGTGAATTGGGGTGAATTGGACTACACTGGGCTGGACTGAGCTGGGCTGGGCTTAACTGGACTGGACTGGACCGGGCTGGGTTGGGCTGGGCTGTGCTAGGCTGGACCGGGCTGGGCGGGGCTGGGCTGAGCTGGGCTGGGTTGGGCTGTGCTACGTTGGGCTGGGCTGGGTTGGGCTGGGCTGGGCTGGGCTGGGTTGGGCTGTGCTATGTTGGGCTGGTTTGGGCTGGGCTGGGCTGGGCTGTGCTACGTTGGACTGGGTTGGACTGGGTTGGGCTGGGCTGGGCTACGTTGGGCTGGGCTGGGCTGGGCTGGGCTGGGCTGGGCTGGGCTACGTTGGGCTGGGCTGGGCTGGGCTGGGCTGGATGGACTAGACTTGGCTGGATAGGGCTGGGCTGGGAAGAGCTGGGCTGCCTGGGATGGGCTTAGCTGGGCTGGACTGGACTGCACTGGGCTGGGTAAATTGAGGTGGCCTGGGCTACACTGGCCTGGGCCGGGCTGGGCTGAGCTGGACTGGGGTGGGCTCCCACTCTGATGGCCCCTACCTCCGAGGGGAGGGAGAACTTGTTGAACTTCATCATCTGGTACATGTACTCTGAGGGAGAGAGAGGGTCATTGCAGGCCCCCAGGCCAATAGTGCTATTTCCATTCCTTCCCCCTCCCACCAGCCTCACCGTCGTGGCCCCAGGACATGAGGACGTTTTCGAGTCCACAGTAGGGCTGGTACATGCCGAGCTCTGTGCTGCGATGAGAGATTGGGGTTCAGGGGGACTCAGGAGTCCCCTGGGGAGGGAGGGGCTGGCAGCAGGGGCAGGGGGCACCTGTATCGAGGATCCTGGAGGTCAGGATTGTCCTGGAAAGTTGAGTCACAGAAAACCACAGACGCCTGAGGACGGCAGCCAACAGGAAAGGTGTCTCCAACGACTGCCCACTAGGGACAGGCAGCATGGTCGGCACCGGCCTGGGTGTCCCAAGCCCAGCCGGGCTGCCCCACCCAGGTCCCAGCTCTCACCTGGGGCTCCCCACCCAGGTCCCAGTCTTCACCTGGGGCTCCCCACCCAGGTCCCAGCCCTCACCTGGGGCTCCCCAGCTAGGGCCAGCACCTTCCCCAGGTCATGCAGCAGCCCAACCAGATGGAACCAGTCTGAGAGGAGACAGACAGGGGGGCTGGGGCTCAGAGGGCTCCCCTACCCATGACCCCAGCTGACCACTTGCATGGTTACAGCCCTCCCTCCATGGGACGGGGCACACCCTTGTCGGGATGGGCCCTCCGGATGCCCTCTGCAGTCTGGAAGGCATGGAAGGAGTTAGGGAAGTCCACGTCTGGGTCCGACTCGTCTACCAGCTCATCCAGCATGTCCACTGCTTCTAGGATATTCATCTTCTTGTAGGAGAAGTTTCCGAACTGGGCTCGCTGGGCCAGAGACGGAGTATCAGTACACCTGCGGGCTGGGTCGACCCACAGGACTGCCACCCGGCCGACTCTGTTCAGAGGGCGAGGGTGTCCGCACCGGGCATACCTTCCTCCTAACAAAGTCCACCGTCTGGTGTGTGTGCATAAGCTTGTAGGTGGTAAAGACGCGGTCCAAGAGCGGGCCTGACTGCAATGTCACAGGTTAGCCAGGCCATTCAGCCTCCCTGAACCCCAGAGCCCTCACACACAGGCCCCCACTGCCTCCCAGGTTGGGCGTCACAAGGTGTGAGTTGGGGCGGCCCCCCAGACCAATGACTCCGGGGGAGGGACTTCCCAGTGATGCCCACTGGAGTTGTTCATGGTGATGCCGGTCTCCCCAGACCCAGGAGCCAAGGCCCTGACTGGGGCGGGGTGGGGGTGGACTGAGCCTGGGTGCCTCACAGTGTAGTTTCGGAAGCTGCTCTTGTCCTTGACTGTCTCTGGGTGCACATCCGGTCGGTAGACCAGGGAAGGGTCTGGGCCCTGGGGAGGGGAGTTGACGTGTCTCATCCTCGTGCCAACCCCATGAGAAAGAGAGGTCACCCCCCAGGGAGCCCTGATGAGCAGCCTGAGGCCAGGGCTGGGCAGCAGAGCACAGCAGAGGCCCATAGCCACCACCCGCTGCACCCCCCTGGGGTGAGGAGTCCTCCCTCCTGGATGCCCTTATCTTTCTCCTCAATGTCCTTATCTCCTGCTTCCAGGATGCACTGGTCTAGGGGGATGTTGTGGGGGAGCCACAGTGGCCTGTCCTGGCACCTGCAGCTCAGGAAGTGACAGCTGCCCTGGGAAGAGACCTGGACCACGGGGACCCTGGGGTCGGGCACCACTGACCCTTGCCCCAGCTGGACCAACACAGGCAGGAGAGAGACCTTGGACCTACTGGATGGAATGGGATCGGTGGGAAGCAATTGGGGAGGGGGGCAGGATGCAGCCCCCCATTTGAGGGATCAATTTACCGCAGGGTCCCAGTACTCACCACAGCCACCTTCATTCTGGGAAGGAACAGGGCACGGGTGGGTGAGAGTCCCCCAAGCTGGGGAGCCTAAATACACCAGTAGGTTACGTAAGTGACCTGGCACCACCCAGACCTTTGGCCTTGGCCCTCGGTAATGAATGACCATCTGCCCTCCTGCCTGGTCTCTATGAGTTAATGTGTCATCTCAGGGACAGCCCCCAGCGGCCTCAGCGCTCACTTGACCCTGGCCTGCTCCTCCCTGAGCAACTGGCCTGGGGATGCTCATCCTTGCCATTCTGCAGCTGGCTCTGAACGCCCCTGCCCTTACTCTGTGGGCCAGCTGCGCTTGAACTCCTGTACCCAGGGCAGCATGGCCAGGCTCCGCTAGCAGGGGGGCCCCTCCATCCTCGCCCCCTCCTGGCCGGGTCTCAGGGAGCAGAGGGCTGTGACTCAGGGTGGGGCTTTGGGAGGAGGGCGCCACTGGAGCCAGGGTCAGGGATGGATACTACAACCTGATGGGGCCCTGAAGGTGCAGCGGGACCACAGACAAAAAACCCATCACCACATCTTGTCCGTATCGCAAAGAGGCAGGTGCTACGGCCAAGGAGGAAACAGGGAGGCCGGGGCAGGGCGGGTGGAGCCTCGGCAGCAGAGGACATTCGGTCCTGTGGGAGCCAGGGAGTAGGTCATGAGACCTGCAGTCAGAGTGCTGACTTTGGGGCTCCCTGTGAGGGAGACACCTTGACGATGGCATGATCTGCCTTACGTCCAACAGGCTCCTGTGGCACCTGTGCTGAGAACAAGTGAGGGGACCCAGCACCATTATGTCCAACAGGCCCCTGTGGCAGCTGTGCTGAGAACAAGTGAGGGGACCCCAGCACCACCAGCCTCCCCATTCAGAATGGCTCCAGCTCCCAGGGCCCCTTACCTGACTGCCATGGCTGTGACTTGCTGACTTATGTTTGACCTGTTTGCCTATCTCTGCCTCCCCGACCATAACGTCAGCTCCAGGAATTCAGGGACTGCTGTGGGCATGTCCTCAGGTATCCCCCCTTACTGCAGGTGCTCCAAAAATATTTGCTGGATGGATGGAGACGGGGAACCTAGGGAGGGCTAGGGCGATCTTGGAACACAGGTAAGACTTGGACCAGGAGCAGGGAACCATGGCCGGAATCCTGGTATGTCTTCAAGGTGGGGCCCAACAGGCTTTGGATTGAGGGTGTGAGCCACTGGCGGGGCAGATTCTGGGGGCACTCCAAGTGGGGCTGTCAGGTGGGCAGTCGACACATAGTCTGGGTCTCAGGAGGTGGCTGTGAGCTGCTTGGGTGTGGGTCAGGTGGAGTCATGATGCTGCGGCCTCAGTCACGTGCACAGCACTGTGGTGAGGGCCACAGGTGTCCACTTCATGGAGAAGCCACTGAGGCTTAGCGAAGGCTGGGCAGAATCCCTGGGCTTTAACCCCTTTGCTGATGTCCACCCATGGGCCTAGAGGATGCAATGGGCTACCACGAGGAGGGTGCTGCCTGCGTGTGCATGCATGCGTTTATATGTGTGTAGGAGTGCATAAATGTACATGCATTGTATGTAGGCGTGTGCATTGTATGCAGGCGTGTGCATTATATGTGGGCGTGTGCAGTGTGTGTGGGCATGTGCAGTGTGTGTGGGCATGTGCACTGTATGTAGGTGTGTGCATTGTATGTGCGTGCATTGCATGCATGTGCACATGTTCATGCAATGTATGTGCGCATGCGTGTGTTTGTGCACATGCATGTGTGTTCATGAGCATGCATGTGTGCATTTGTAGTGGAAGGTGTTCCTGGAAGAAGGAACAGCGTGTACCAAGCAACAGACTGGGCCCAGGCCACCGGGCACTGGGTGCTCCCAGGAGGGCGTGCAAGGCTGGACTTTACTCCAGGGACCAGGGGAGCCCAGCAGGGTCTTGGCAGACCCAAGCTGCAGACACTGAGTGCCTGACTCTGCCCAATTTACCCCCTGCTCCTCCTGGACTCCTCCTCTCCCTCAGCTCCAGTCTCCCTCGGCCTGTCCATTGGCTGTTCATGCTGCCACACCAGAGCAGGCTGCCCACCTCCTCGCTGCCTCCCCTCCCCCACTCTCACCATCTAAAACACCAGTCCCCGCCTGCCTCTTCGACACCCTTCAGTGGTCACAGGGCACATGGCTTTGAGGCCAGGTCCCGGGCCTCTCCAACTCCTACTCAACTGGGCTCCTTTTGGCTGCCAGGCTACCCCAGCCACATGCTCTGTAGGCTTGAGCCTCGGAGCTCTAGGGTTTTTCCCCTGGTGAACCCCTGCTGTTCCTCTAGTCCCACCTAAACCACTCTTCTTCTGGACAGCCCTCCTTGATTGCCTTGCCATGCTCCCCATTACGGCCCTGACCACCTTCTGCTGCAATTCTAGTCAGTGACAGGGACCACAGAGACAGAGGGTGAGTCTCTGACCTCTCTAAAGTGGGGGTGAGAGTAGTGCCCACCTCACGGGGGGCTATGCGGACGAGGTGCTATGTGAGTGAAGCCCAGGTTCTCTGGGGTAGTGTGGGGTATCCGCAGGACTCTGACGACATGGGGCAGACACACACCAAGAACTGCACACGTGCTGGCTGCGGTCATTGTTCTTATTGCTATCATTTGAGGTCTCCCCAGGCTTGGCAGGGCTCAGGGGAGGGAGCCTGTTCAAGACCTGATGTTCCTTGCTGTCCCACTGAGTCTCCAGGGCCAGGGTCTGTGTCACCTGCTCAGTTCTATACTTGCTCAGCCACCTCTACCCCTTTGAGGTGGAAAGGGACTTTTATTTATCTATTTTGGGGGCCCCTCACCCCAGCCCAGCCCTGGGCTGGCATTGGATCCCCTGGCTCTGCTCCACTCTTCACCCCAGAATGGCCAGGGTAGTTCCAGAGCTCCTGTGTGGCCCCTTCCCCCCATCCCGACCTGGACCACAGCATGCCCCAGGCTGTCCAATCCTCTGCCCTTCAGCCCTGCCTGGGGGATGAGGTGGGAAAGGAGCAAGCTGAGACCTCTGGGAGGACTTGTCAAGAAGGGCTTCGATCCAACGCTGGAACCCATCAAGGAGGGGACGCATCTAGTCCACCCAGCCCCTCTCCTCTGGCCCTGGGTGTTCGGGACCCTGGCTTCTGCTCCATCTGCCAAGGCCCCTCCCCCCAAGTCCTGTTTTGCGCGGGTACAGGGAGGGGAGCACCGCCTGCCCCTTGGCGTGCACATGTGGGGGTGTGCAGGTCCCCTGGGTGAGGCCTGCCTGGTGTCCACATACACATGGGTTTACAGGTCCAGAACCACATTCAAGTGTGAGGGAGGTTGGGGTGTGGGGACAGGCTCCTCTGGTGCCTGCACCCCTTTCTGGGTGTCCGTTGTCTGCAGCTCTGGACGCAGTATTAGGCAGGGCAGGGGGGCTGTGGCTGGCCCACCTCAGCCGTAGCTGTGGGGGCTCCTGGGGTCGACAGGGGCCAAGTCCCGCTGACCGGCCTGCTCCACAATCTGCCACAGGCGGTGGCTGAGGTTCTGCACCTGGCAGGTCCCCAGCATACAGCCCACCCGCAGGAGCTGGGCTCGGGGTCTGCGGGGGCCTGGGTGACGGGAGCCCGAGTGTCTTCGGCCGTAGTTCTGAAGAGGTTGGCTCACAGCAGGGGCCAGGCTAGTGCCCTTCTGTGGCTGAGGGGCCTGGTGAGGCTTCCAGACCACAGGCTGGGGTGCAGGGCGCCGGGGATGCAGGCTGCTGGTATAAGTCCGGGCGGGAGGAACCCTGCGGGGTGGGGGAGGAGCAAACCGGATGGTCCAGCCATTTAGGGATTCCAAACCCACCCACTTCCCCTCCATGCAGGCCTGGGATCACTAGCAGGGGAAGCCCATGGCTTCCCCAATATGCCTGGACCACCTCCAGGGGAATCCCAGAGCCCCCACCCACACCCAGCCTGGGACACTGCCAGGGGAAGCCCACTATCTCTTTTAGGGCTCAGGGCCTGGGACCTGGCTGCTCAACCATCTCAGTGGCCCCAGGTCACATGCCCCATTAACCTGTGACTCCTCAGGCAAAGTGCCTCTGTGGGTCACTACACTCAGAGCCTGGGGTGACTCTCCTGGACCCATCCCTTGGAGTGGTGGGAGCTAGGCAGGCCTGGGGCTCCCTCCTGCACTCCCCCAGCAGATCCCTCCTTGTTGAGGAGGTCGGGGCAAGTGCCCTGTGGTGGGGAGCAAAAGATGCCTGTGGCTCAGGTGTTGGTGATGGCATGGGGCCTGGCCCTTGATGGGGGGTTCGCCAGACATCCTGGCTTCCTGCTACGACAGGGCCAGGGCTGGAGTTGGTCCCAGCCGCACTCACCTGAGTCGGGCGGAGCGCGGGCGCCCCCCTAGGCCGAGGGACAGCGCGCCAGGGAGCTGCAGGTACAGGAGGCTGACGCAGCCTAGGGTAACTGCCAGGAGCCGCGCCATGGCAGGCGGGAAGCAGGCGAGCTGGGCGGGTGGGGCGGCGTCGTGGGGCGCCGGCCCTGGCGTCGCGCCACCTCCTCCGCCGCACTTGGGGAGCCCTCCGCTGTCGGGGCGCCGGGTGGTGGCGGGGCAGGCTGGATCCTGGGGTCCTGCAGTCCCCGGGTCCTGCCGCCGAACAAGGCCGGACTCGGTCGGTGCGTCCGGGGCGCGGAGGACTGCAGGTCAGGAGTCACTCGGCCAGTTCGCAGTTCGGGATCTCTCCTGGGACGCCGCCGGCCCTCGGTACCGTCTAGAGAAAAATCGTCTTTCCAGGAGGAGGTGGAGCCGGCCGTCCACTGGGCGGGGCGCCCCTCCTCAGCCCCGCGCCTCCGGGGATGGAGTTCAGGGCTAAAAGCTGACGGTCCGGCTCCTCCGGTGTCGCCTGGCGGCACCTCCTTCCCCAGGAGCCCTGCCCGGAGCCTTGCCCCACCCCCTCCCCCCCAGAGCCCGGCTGAGCTCCGGAGATGGGGGGGGCCCGAATTGGGCGCCGAGCTCGCCATTCCATTCCCTACGGAGGCAACTTCCGGACCCCTCCTCAGAATCATCTAGGGGCTGTGTTCTAAAAATCTACCCATTTGCCCCCATTACCAACGGATGAAATTTTTTTTATAAGAAATTCAACTAAGTAAAAAGTGAGGATGGCCACCCATCGCCCCCGCTGTGGATTCTTCTGTGTGCCGGGGCGGGGGGGGGGGGGGGCAGAGCTTTCTGGTCTTCTGGTTTTGGAGAGGACTTCGTGTGTGCATTGCACACGGGCACATATATACAAAATACGTGTAAATACAGAGACCCCCATTGTTCCTGTAGGCTGGTCCGCTCCAACGTACTTGTGCTGTGACTCACTTAACGAATCCTAACCCGTCTTTTCTGGAGCTGGACCCCTGCTGTCCGGTCTGCCCTGACTGCTATCTTAGCGCACAAACGTGGCCCGTCCTCTTCCTGGAGGTGGACACACTGGGTGGCAGGCTGAGTCTGTGTCTTCTGTAAGCCTGCACCGTCTAACCCTCCACCAAGAGTGCATGGGCATCGCTTGTTCTTTGCTTTGTCAACCTGAGAGGTAGTGGCGACCTTGCTGCCCTTCAATAGACACCCCTTCGGTTAGCTCAGCTTCTCTTTGCCTCCTCTGCACCCCCTCTTCAGTCTTACCCTTGCCCTCAAGGCCCTCTATTAGGCTCATGGAAGACCTGGTCACCCTGGTCCCCTCCTGCGTTTCCTGCCAAGTCCCCCCTGTGGTGCGCATCAATAAACATTTGCCGGGTGAATGAATCAACAAGGGCTGCACACGTGCCCTACTGAAGAGCTTGTTCACCTCCCCTAATGGTGGAGAACCCTGGGCAGATCTTGTGTTTCTGTTTCTTTAGGTTCGTGGTGGGGGGTGGGGAGGGTGAGGTGATCAAATTTACCTTAGAAGGATGGAGCTGGCAGCCAGGAAGAAGCATGGGGCAGGGAGGCAAGTTCTTGGGATCGCTGCAGGAGGGGGTCAGAGAGACATGAGCTGGAGCCAACGCCGGCCTGGGCAGCACAGGAAGGTGGATGGAGCGAGCCGCAGGCAGGGGCAGGGAGGCTGGAGAGCCATTCTGGTCTGGACATGCCGAGGAGACAGCTGTTCGTGGGACTTGCAGCCAGAGGGTTCCGGTTGCCCCTAGCCTCATGGGACAGAGTGCATCCCTGGGATATGGCCTGTGGGTTCCCAGAGAAGACAAGGCTCAGGGAGGCAAGGGGTGTGGTGAGCACCACCCCCAGAGGGTCTCCAGAGAGAACAAGCTGCCTGCTTTCATTGGTCCCCTCCCCTGTGCTCCACGCCTCCTCTTAATCTATCTTTCACACTGCTGCCAGCACTAACTCTCTAACACACAAATGCAGCCATATCATTCAACCCCTCCCCTCAAAATGGAGTTATGAGTGGTCCAGTGGTGGAATTCTCACTTTCCATGCCAGAGACGCAGGTTCGATTCCCCGCCAAAGCACCTCATGAGCAGCCAGCACCCGTCAGTGGAGGCTTGCATGGTGCTGTGTTACCAAACGGGTTTCAGTGGAGCTTCCAGCCAAAGACAGGCTAGGAACAAAGGTCTGGCGATCCACTTCTGAAAATGAGCCCATGCAAATGCCGTGGACCACAAGGGTGTGATCCAAAACCGATCACAGGGTAGCACAGGACCGGACGGCATGTTGTTCTTTGTGCATGGTGTCTCCACAAATTGGGGCTGAATTCACAGTTGCTAACAACAACAACTAATAAAAACAACAACAACTAATAAAAACACAAAAGTCATCAGGCTTCATGACGGTTTCAATCCCGGACAGTGGAGGTAAGCCTCTGGGAGGCCTGTGGTTTCAAGCCTACCACGTTGTTTCTTTCAGATTCTAGGTAGATAGGCCAGGGCTGCCTTGGTTGTCCCCGAGCGTGTGTCCTCGTGCCCTCTGCACCTGCGGACTGGATTAGAAAACCCCTCTGGGTCTGCAGTGTAGTGAATTACTTTAATGTGACCCTTCTAGCCAGGGTCTTTGTAACTCCCACAAAATGATTGGGTGAGACTATGCAAATAATGTGCTTGCAGCCCAAGGGGACTGGACAGCTTGCTATTAATGCAATAAGGTGCACGGTACCACTGTGGGGGTGGGACTATGCGAATAAGATGTATGGAACCCTAACAACGGGATTGGTCTGTTTTGCCTTCCCCTAGGCTTAAAGGGGAAACCCTGGTGGTGTAGTGGTTAAGTGCTATGGCTGCTAACCAAAAGGCCGGCAGTTCAAATCTACCAGGAGCTCCTTGGAAACTCTATCGGGTAGTTCTACTCTGTCCTATAGGGTCGCTATGAGTTGGAATCGGCTTGACAGCAGTGGGTAGGCTTAAAGGGGAGCCCTGGTGAACAGGGGTTAAGAGCTCGGCTGCTATCCAAAACGCTAGCAGTTCGAATCCGCCAGCCACTCCTTGGAAACCCTATGGGGCAGTTCTACTCTGTCCTATAAGGTCGTGATGAGTCAGAATCAACTCAACGGCAACTTTTTTTTTGTAGGCTTAAAGGGAGCCAATCCCAGAAGTGGAGAGAGGACCACACTATTGTCGAGAAGAAGAAGAGCTGGGAGCAGAGAGAGTCTTTTGGACCCCGGGTCTCTGGGCTGAAAACCTAGACTCAGGAGAAAGAGGGGGAGCTGTCAACACTGGAAACGGTGAGAAGCAGCCGCAGAGAAACTACGGCAGAACCAGAAGACCAGAACTGATAAAACGGTTGGACAGAGGAGGTAAGTCTGACCACCTCATAGGGATCAGCTTTGGGCTGATGATCTTGATTCTCTTTCCTCCCCCTTGTGAAGTTAGACAAGGAGGTCTGATGCCCCCACACCATTTTTACAGGGTCCCACAGCCCCCTACATAATAGGTGCTCTGGGTGCGTAGGGGAGACCTGCAGGCAGAGTGCCTGGATTCGTTCATCTTTAGTTGGAGGAGTGAGGGGGCAGCCACCTGGAGGCCACTGAACTCTGGAAGCCAGCAGAGAAGTAGATCAGGAACCCTGCGTAATGAGCAGCACAGGTGGGATGGGGAGAGGAAGGGAGAGAAAAAAAAAAAAAAACTGACATAGCCTCAAAGTAAGGGAGGAAGGAGGAGGTGGTTCGATATGAGGTCTCTGTGAGGAGGGGGCGGCGGTGAGGAGGATTGGGCAGTGAGGGGCATCCATCTGAGGCTGTGATTTTGGGATCACAGTAGGTCACTCTACCCTTTGTGGTGGGTGCTGGCCTGGGAGAGATTTTGCTCAGGGTTGTGCAGGGCTGGGTTTGCCATGTTGGGACAGTGGAGAAAAGTCAAAGTGGCAGGGGGCTTAGGACACTGGCAGGGTGTTGGCCAGGGAGACTGAGCTGGGTAGGGGTAAAAGGAAGGAAGGGGAGAGCTGAGGGCTCAGAAGGAAGCCAAGGGGCCGATGGGCCTGAGGAAGAGTCACTTCCTGCAAGAGGAGGGGAAGTTCTGGGGACAGCATGGTCCCCTTCAAGGGGGAGGAAGCTTGGGGGCAAAGAACAGGCACCTGAGGGCCAACGTGACAATGCAGGGGGCTGAACGCTAAAGGGATCGTGGTCTGGAAGGATACCCACGAGAGGACGCAGGGATGCAGCTTCCTTTAAGCTGAGGACACAGCAGGTAGCAGTCCCCGAGGGCCTGGTGGAAGGGTGGAGAAGAGGGTATAAGTTCTGCACGGTGTCTGGGAGGAGAGCCAGGTCTGGGCTCAGGTGACCATCCTGAAGACCTGCCTCGGGAATGCTGGTAGTGCACACACAAGCTTGGTGCTGTGATAATGCAGCAGTGAGGACATTTTTGGGTGCAAGTGACAGAAAGCAACCCAAAGCAACCAAGGGGGAAGAAGGCTGTGGTTGAGCTGTGACCCTGGGCCAGGGAGAGGAGCCTGGGAGGGTTCTTGCGCTCAGCTCTCTGCTGGCTCCTTCCAGTGGGTGGAGGCCTCAGTGCCAGTGATGTCTCTCCATCCCTCCAACCTGCTCTCTTCCAGCAGCCAAGCTGATCTAAAAGCAGACCTAACCCTGTCTCACCACTCCTCTCCCAGCATAGCCTGCCCCTCGCTCAGGTGTCCCCCTTTGCCCATTCCCGGGCGGCTGTGCTCAGGTGTCCCCCTTTGCCCATCCCTGGGCTGCTGTGCTCAGGTGTCCCCCTTTGCCCATCCCTGGGCTGCTGCGGGGAGGATCTGGTCCACTCCTGCCCTAGGGGTGGGTGCACGGCTAGGTGTCCTTTCACATGTACTTCCTGGGTGATGCAGCCTTCTCCAAGTCACCTCATACCCACGATGCGTACCCGGATCCCAGGGGCCTCTCACGCTCTTTACAGAAGGAACCCCTTTTTAAAAGGGCATTCGTCAAATGTCTCACTCTGTCTACATGGCGGCTCTGAAGTGGGGCCGGGCCCTTCTCGCTCCTCAGACTGGGAACCCTAAGAGCAGGGCTTGGGTACTTTCCCTTGTTCCCAGGCTGGCAGCCTCCGAGGTCACGACCCTGGGCCCCCCCGGCTGTCCCCCAGTTTGGGAGCCGGGGTGGGGGGGTGCCGGGACCCTCCTGCCTCCTCCACGTCCGCAGCGCGGGAAGAGAGAGCCCGGAGACCCGCCCGTCCCCCGCGGTGCGCTGCTGAGGGTGCAGCCCGCGCAACACCCGGACGGCCGCCCCGGCCCGAGCGGCTGACCCGCCCGAGCCGCCGTCCCCGTCCCCGCCCACGGGGCGGGGCATCGCTCTCAGGACCCGTCCCCGCGCTGGCCGGGCCAGTGGGCGGGAGGGCTCCAGGTCACGCCCACAGGGGCGGGGCGTGGGCGCGCAGGCGCACGGCGCGGGCTGGCGGGCCGGCTGGCTGGGAAGATGGCGGCGGGAGTCCTGGCCGCGGCCGTCGCCGCTGCCGCCGCCGGGGGGCGAACCCGGGGTGTCCGGGGTACCCGGGCCAGGGCCGGGGCCGGGCCATGAACGTGTCGCCCTCGTGTCCCCGAGCCGCGGAGCCCGCCCGCGCCCCCCGGGCCGCCCGCGCCCCTCGCCATGGCCCGGCTCGCGGACTACTTCGTGCTGGTGGCGTTCGGGCCGCACCCGCGCGGTGAGTGCCGGCCGCGGGCTCGGGCTGAGGGCGGCCGGGGGGCCCCGGGGGGCTCCGGGGGCTCGGGCCGAGGGCGGCCGGGGGGCCCCGGCGGGCTCCGGGGGCTCGGGCCGAGGGCGGCCGGGGGGCCCCGGCGGGCTCCGGGGGCTCGGGCCGAGGGCGGCCGGGGGGCTCCGGGGGGCTCCGGGGGCTCGGGCTGAGGGCGGCCGGGGGGCTCCGGGGGGCTCCGGGGGGCTCCGGGGGCTCGGGCTGAGGGCGGCCGGGGGGCTCCGGGGGCTCGGGCCGAGGGCGGCCGGGGGGCTCCGGGGGCTCGGGCTGAGGGCGGCCGGGGGCTCCGGGGGGCTCCGGGGGCTCGGGCCGAGGGCGGCCGGGGGGCTCCGGGGCTCGGGCTGAGGGCGGCCGGGGGCCTCCGAGAGGCTCCGGGGGCTCGGGCCGAGGGCGTTCGGGGGGCTCCGGGGCTCGGGCTGAGGGCGGCCGGGGTGTCCGGGGGGCTCCGGGGGCTCGGGCCGAGGGCGGCCGGGGGGCTCCAGGGGCTCGGGCTGAGGGCGGCCGGGGGCCTCCGAGGGGCTCCGGGGCTCGGGCCGAGGGCGGCCGGGGGCGTCCGGGGGGCTCCGGGGCTCGGGCCGAGGGCGTCCGGGGGCGTCCGGGGGGCTCCGGGTCTCGGGCCGAGGGCGGCCGGTGGCGTCTGAGGGGCTCCGGGGGCCACGGGGCGGGAGGGGGCCGGGGAGCTGGGAGCGCTCCTGAGACGGGCAGGGGGCGATGTGGCAGGACGGAGCAGGCGACGCGCCCCGCTCCGGGCAGACGGAGTCAGGCAGTGCCTTGGCGTCGCCGGGGTGGGAGGGTCCCGGGGCGGCTCAGCCTCCCTGCCTCCCGGTTGGGTGGAATGGGCTCTCCGCCTTGGCAGGCTGCCGGGTGGCTCTGACTCCAGGGGCGCGGGTCATTGGCCTGCAAGCCTTCCTCTGACCCCAGTGCTTCAGGTCTGCAGCCTGGAGGCCTGGGGTGTGCGATGTTTCTGCTACCAGGCCCCAACAGCATGGTTCCTCCAGCAGCCTTGGCGGGCTGTAAGAGATTGCGGGTTCAGGGCCCCGTCATGGGGGAGATGGTTATAGAACTGGAGGATCTTGGAAGGAAATGTTGGGAGGACAGAAAAGAGCTTTCCTGATAGACAGCCTGTGCACCCAGCTCTTGATGGGGGATCAGAGAGGTGACTGGGGCTGGTGTCCAGGAGGTCTGGGGTCCATGCCTGTGTCTGAGCCCCATTCACCCAGGGGGGTAGGAGAAACTGCGATCCAGCAGCGACAGCAGCAGCAGACAGCAGCAGCAGCCACAAAGACGTGGCGTTGGCGAGGCGCTCACCATGCTAGGCCCAGCACCGGGCCCTCTGTGAGCATGATCTCATTGCCTGCTGCTGCCACTGAGGCTGGTCCTGCTGTCAATACGTGAGGAGCAGAATCAGGCGCACAGAGGGTCAGTGCTTAGGCTCAGCTCACACCGGGCCGGGATCTGCACCCAGGCTGTCTACTTGGGAGCCAGGTGGTAGGCTTACATCTTGGCTCTGCAGGGGCAAGGAGTGTGGCCCTGGCCTGTCCTTTCATCGGGTTTCTACCTACTGAAACTGTGAATGTTGTTGGCAGTCCATTCCCAGAGTCCTTCTTGTCCCCAAGCCTTCCTCTCCCCTCCTCCCCCAGCGTCACCCTCCTTTCTCTGAATACACTTTCCCCACAGCATTCTCAGTCAGAATTCGCACAGGTGAGGACCCCAACCCCACGCACACAGTGGGCTTGCTGTCAACCCCAGAGGGAGTGCAGTCTGTGCAGAGGCCCAGGTGGGGGCACAGCAAGGAGGCTATACTGCCTGGGGCAGAGGCTTTGCAGGCAGCCAGTGTGTGTGTAGGAGGGGCTTGGACTAGGTGCTGGAGCAGCTCAGGAAGAGAGTACTGAGAGGCTGGTGAAGCAGAAGGCCTTGTCGGGGAGGGCGGGGTTGGAAGATCCCACAGGCCCAGGGGCCAGGCAGTGACACTGGGTGTGGAGAGTTGAGGGTGAATGGAAGGGTAGCACAAGCAGGGACAAACAGGGTGCGATGACAGCTGGTTGTGGTGCGCTCGCTGCAGGAACCACACTCGGGGGCACCTCTGCGCGTGTGGCCTTTGAGGACAGGGTAGAGGGCTGGAGCCAGCAGGCCACTCACCCTCAGTGGTGGGGAGGAGTAGTCCCCAAGCAGTCCACAGCAGTGGGGGGCCGTGGAGCCCCTCCCCACTGCTTTCAGAGTTAGAACTGGCCAGCTGCTGCCCACCACCCAGCCTCATGGCACCCCTGGGCAGGACAGGCCTCAGGCGGAGGGCAGGGACAAGTGGCTGGGCCTGGAAGGCACCAGAAGCAGAGGACCCTGGCACAGGGTTGAGTGGTCCCTGCCTTGTCACTTGTCAGTTCTGTAGGCCACTTGCTCGCCTGTCTGAGCCTGTTTCCACATCTGGAGATGCGGTGGCTTCCTGGGCTACGTGAGGATGAGGTGATGGCACACGAAGCCACAGCACCAGGAGGCTCCGCAGATGGGGTTTTATGTCAGGCACTGACATGCAGGGCGTCCTGCAGCTCCAGGTCATCAGGACAGAGATGCAGGTGTCCTCTGGGCTAGGGGACTTGCGGCTGGCCTGGATCGGGATGTCCTGTCCTGCTGGAGTGCCGCCTAGGTGTGCGTCTCGGTGGCCTGGGTTAAGCTCAGGCACTTGAAGGAGGGTCTTTGTGCATGGGTCACTGCCAGTTGGACCCATCTGGGAGGTGTCCTGTTGAGCCAGGGCAGGCAGGGACCCCACCTCCCTTCTAAGGCCTCCTTCTCCCTGGTGAGCGGGGCTAGGTCCAATCCTGCACTTAGCGAATAAGGATCCAGCTCCTTCTGGGCCATGGGCCCCAGGACACAGTGGAACCTCCTGGCCCTGTTGGCACGGACGGTAGCCAGTGGTCTTCACACGTGTGCTCAGTGAGCAGTGTGTCTGTAGAGCTGTTGGGAGACGCACTGCCTTGGCCTCGAGTCTGCTCCAGGGAGGGTGGGCGAGGCACTCTCCTGCTGCTGGTGGGCACCCGCTCCCCACCAAGTCTCAGAGAAGAGGTGGTTCATCGCCCGCTTCCCGCAGCCCGCCTGTCGGCCCTGGCTGTGATGAGCTGGGCCACATTCCTGGGCCTGTGTCCTGTCCCCACCCATGTGCACGCCTGCCCGCCCTCTGGAGCAGGTTGGGGCTGTTTGGGAGGCCACAGTTGGTTCCCAGCCACCACCCAAGGAGCCCAGAGGGTCTGCAGCCTGGGTCAGCCCTGGTCCAGTCTGCCTCTGGGACTGAGGGAGCGTGTGGGGTGGGGGCGGTGAGGGGAGGACGACTGGGGAAGCTGCGGCCCCTCCTCTGTACATGCTGTGGTTGCCTGGGGCGGGGTGCGCCTGCGTCGTGAGGTCTGGGTAGGAGGAACAGCAGTGGAGGAGGCTGTCCTTCCTCTCTCCCTCCCCTCTTCCTACAGCTGGACTTGGGGGGGGTGGAGGGCGGGAGCCTGCTTCAGGGCCGGGGCAGGGGTCCTCAGGGGAGGATGTGGGTCTCTCCTTGTACAGTGGGGGGAGTGGGAGCCTCTTTCAAGGATTGGGGGCACAGAGGAGGCTGTGGGTCTCTACCTTGTGGTGGGGGGTTGGCAGTCTTCTGCAGGGATGGGGAGGCACAGAGGATGCTGCGGGTCTCTCCTTGTATGGGGAGAAAGTAGGAGCCTTCTGCAGAGATGGGGGGGCACAGAGGAGGTTGTGGGTCTCTCCTTGTTCAGTGGGGAAAGTAGGAGCCTCCTGCAGAGATGGGGGGGGTCGCAGAGGAGGCTGTTGGGTCTCCCCTTGTTCAATGGGGGGAGTGGGAGCCTCCTGCAGAGGTGGGGGGCGCAGAGGAGGCTGTGGGTCTCCCGTTGTTTGGGGGGAGTGGGAGCCTCCTGCAGAGGTGGGGAGAGCAGAGGAGGCTGTGGATCTCTCCTTGTTCAATGGGGGGAGTGGGAGCCTCCTTCAAGGATTGGGGGCACAGAGGAGGCTGTGGGTCTCTTCCTTGTGGTGGGGGGTTGGCAGCCTTCTGCAGGGATGGGGAGGCACAGAAGATGCTGCGGGTCTCTCCTTGTACGGGGAGAAAGTAGGAGCCTTCTGCAGAGGAGGGGGGCGCAGAGGAGGCTGTGGGTCTCTCCTTGTTCAGTGGGGGGAGTGGGAGCCTCCTGCAGAGATGGGGGGGTCGCAGAGGAGGCTGTTGGGTCTCCCCTTGTATGGGGGAGTGGGAGCCTCCTGCAGAGGTGGGGGGCGCAGAGGAGGCTGTGGGTGTCCCCTTGTATGGGGGGGAGTGAGAGTCTCCTGCAGAGATGGGGAGAGCAGAGGAGGCTGTGGGTCTCTATTCACTTCTCCCCACAGTGGCCAGTGATGGTGTTGGCCCTCCCTAGAAACCCTGGTGGCATAGTGGTTAAGTGCTGCAGCTGCTAACCAAAGGGTCGGCAGTTCATATCTGCCAGGCGCTCCTTGGAAACTCCATGAGGCTGTTCTGGTCCATAACGTGGGGTCGCTATGAGTTGGAATCGAGTTGACAGCAGTGGGTTAGTTGGTTGGTTTAGGTGTCAGAGCGTTGGGATGAAGTGCTGCCCACAGCCTGCTACCAGCTGTGGCCTGTGCTGCCCTCACCTCTTTGGCTTTCAGGCCTGAGGTCCACACGGGTCGCCGCTGGAGAAGTGGAGCTGGTGCACTCTGCTCCAGGTGGAGGAGAGGGGACTTTTGTCTGGGTGTCAGGCGGCCTTGGAGCACCTCCTTTCAGGGCCCCGCAGAGAGCCCTTTCTTTGACACATAACTGCACTGGTTGCCTTGGTCTTGTCCCTGGAGCAGGAGGGGCACCCTTCTCTCTCTGGCTGCCCAGCAGCAGGTAAGGCCGTGCAGGCAGAGGCCTCAAGATCTTGAGTGTGGCAGGGAGCGCTGAGGTGCAGGCAGGGCCGCAAGGGTTGAAAGGAGACTGGAAATTGAGGTGCACATGGGCTGAAGCTGGCTGGGCCTTCCACAGTACCCCATTAGAGAAGTCGCCCTGGACCTGTTCTGGCCAGGGTCTTGCTCTAGGTCCAGGCCCTGGTCTGGTCCCGGGTCTGGCCTTGCTCTGAGTTCTGCTCTGGGTGCTGGGTCCTGGTCCAGGTCCTGCTCTGGGCCTCTGCTTGGCTCTGGGGCAGCCCTGCACTTCCCGCCAGGGATTTGTGCTTTGTGGAGTGAGTGGGCCTGGGTGTGGGAAGGATGGCAGTGTGTGTGGCTGCTGAACACATTCAACAAACACCACTTAGTTGGGGCTCTGGGCTGGACCAGGGTTGGGGGTGGAGGAGCAGGTGGCTTCTTGCTCCTGAGCATAAAGCCGAGAAGGCCTGTAGGTGTCCAAGTAGTCACTGGGGGCGGGGAGGCGTCCTGGGAGCTGAGGCCTCCCCGAGCAGGCTCCAGAAAACACCCTGGTGGAGGGGGTTAGCCAGGGACCATTGGGCACGTGGGGGCTCCATGGAGATGTATCTACTTGTGGGGAGCCATATGTGGAACCTGAGAGCTCGGGGTTTGTTCTCTGTGGCGGCGGGGGGTGGTGCACGGCTCTGTGCTCACTTCCCATGGGGGAGAAGCTGCCCGGAGCTATACCGTCTGAAGGCCACCCACCTGCCTGCCCAGCCTTGAGAGGGAGGCCGAGGTCCCTGCCCACACCCCCTCTTCCTTCCTTGGCCTGTCTGGGTGGGCCCTGGGTGCCCTTCAGGGCAGGAGCCAGATGGTGGCCTGGGGCCCAGACCAAAGAGTAGGCCCTTGGGGGTTTAATGGGAGGAGCCCATTCCAGGGCTAGCAGGGGGTGTGTACGCGTGCCGCCTGGGACTGCATGTTGGGTGTGGGTGTGTGGGTGGTGGCCTAGCAGACACCTGTCTTCCTCTTGCCCCCTCCCCCCACCTTGTTCAGGAGCAGCCCTGACTGCTGTGTCTGTGGTAGTGTTGGTGGGGGAGGGGAGGCAGGAAGCTGAGGTTTGTGAGTCAGAGCTTGTGGCCCCTCACCTCCGCCTCTGGCCTAGCAGCAACCTGCTGTGGGACAGTCCTGGCACCCTGCTCCCCTCTGTTCCCTGAGGAAGCAGTGGTCTCCCAGGTGCTGGCCGACTCCTTTACCCTTAGGAGGACCTGGGGGATGAGGCCGAGGGTGCCGGGTCTGCTCGCGGTGCGGGGGTCCAGGGCCCGGGCTGCCCAGATGCTCCTGTGCTCACTCAGGTGCTCGGCCAGGTGCTGGTTGGGGTTGGCACGGCACCCCGCCAGGCCTCTGGGGCTGCAGAGTGTTTGTGCCAAGCCCCTGCCATCTCCAGCGATGTGGTGGTGCCGAGCTGGCCCAGGAGAGGCTTCCGTGATGAGTGGGAGCTAGAGGAAGGATACCACGTCCACCCTCCTTGGTCATCTCTCCTGGTTTGGCTTTGCAGGGGGTGGCAAGGGGCAGGACCTCTGGCCACCCCCGTGTGAGCACTGGAGCAGTGCCCTGGATGAGGTGGGGGCAGGCCTGAACAGGCTGGGGCCACGGGTTCCAGTGGTGGAGAGGGTTGTGGGAAGCTATCAAGGCCAGCGGGCTGGGGGCATGGTGTGCAAGGGGGCCCATGACGGGGCTCAATACGGGTGACCATGAGGGGCGTGGGCCTCTGGGCACACACTGAGAGCCCTCCCCCAACTTCCCAGACTCCAGTGAGTTGCTGTCAATGTGGCCACGAGTTCTGGGCACCCAGCTCTCAGGCAACTGCTGGGTGCCCTTGCAGGAGACAACCTGAGACCAAGTCCCTTGCTCTCTGCCCGCAGCTCCCCACTTGGTCCTGGTGGCGGGAGGTGCGCTTGCTGAGCCCCGTCTTCCAGGGCCTGTGCATGGGCCTGATTGTCATGGGGCCCTGAGGCTCTGAAGGTGGTGTCAGTGTCAGGGAGCAGGCCTGGCCCGAGCCCTGAGGTGCCTGAGTGTCCTCCGGTCCAGAGTGTGAACAAGACACACTTGCTCACTGCCACTGTCCCCGAGTGGTTGCAGGCCTCAGGACTGTGGGATGCAGAGCACCTCACCTGGGGCTGGAGTGCCTGGAATGGTCAGGCGAGTGGGCAGGTGTGGGGGGGCCGTGGAGTTCCCTGGCTCAGGTTCATCGGGCAGGTCTGCAGCAGCTCCAGGAGGGTCTGGCAGGGCTGAGCCTTGGGCAGGGTGCTGGACGGGGCTGGAAGGTGCCTTGGAGGCTTGCTTGTTTTCCTGGGCCCACCAGTCTTGTCTTGGGCCCAGCCTAAGCTCTGCGGGGTCCAGTCCTGCATCAGGGCCTCTGGTTTGCCCTTGGCGGCCCCCAGGGCCTGTAGCTGCCCAGCGGCCTCTCCACTCAGGGCTATTTTTAGGGAAATGATGGGTCTGGGAGCTGCGACTTGTCTGGAGCCAGATGAGGGCCCAGGTGAAGGACGTCTCCACCCAGGGCCACAAGACAGCCTTCTCAGACCCTCGAGCCTCTCCTGACAGGGTGGGGGTGTGGGAGGTGGTAGGGTACCCTGACCCCCGATCTTCTCCCCAGGGAGTGGGGAAGGCCAGGGCCAGATCCTGCAGCGCTTTCCGGAGAAGGACTGGGAGGACAACCCGTTTCCTCAGGGCATCGAGCTGGTGAGTGGGGAGAGGTGCTCCCCAGGGCATGGAGCTGGGGGGGAAGGGTGCTCCCCAGGGTGTGAAGCTGGGGTGGGATGCTCCCCAGGGAGTGGAGCTGGGGTGGGGCGCTCACCAGGGCATGGAGCTGGGGAGGAGGGGTGCTCCCCAGGGTGTGGAGCTGGGGGATTACGTGCTCCCCAGGCGTGGAGCTGGGGGATTACGTGCTCCCCAGGCGTGGAGCAGGTAGGGGTAGTATGTGGTATGGACAGGCGGGGGCTGCTGTTGGAGAGACAGGGTGCCCCCACTGCCCTCCCCATCCAAAGACTGTGCTGAAGGCTTTGCTGTGTCCCTGCTCCCTGCTGGGTAGGCCTGGCCTGGCACATGAGAGGAGGTCCGGGGCCACGCGAGGGCGGAGCATGGCCTGGCTGGGGAGCCACCTGGTGCCTCGCTGTTGTGCACACACCCCTTGCTCATAGTGGGCGCTGGCCCAGAGTGAGGTGTTGCCCAAGCCGGGGTGGAACCCAGGCATCCTGGCTCCAGCACAGCCCTGGCAGTGAAGATGAGTCGGGCAGAGGGACTGACCATTGACCCCTCCCCACAGTTCTGCCAGCCCAGCGGGTGGCAGCTGTGTGCCGAGCGGAACCCACCAACGTTCTTCGTTGCCGTCCTCACGGATATCAACTCCGAGCGGCACTACTGTGCCTGCCTGACCTTCTGGGAGCCAGCGGAACCTGCCCAGGTCAGATTGGCTGCTTGTGCCAAGGCCCCCAAACCTGCTCTCTCCTATCCCATCCCTCCCTGTGGCTGAGTGGGTGCTGGGTGGGGGGCCTGCCTGTCAGAGCCAGGCCAACGGGGCATCTGTGCTCAGGACGCTGTGTGTGCTGAGGACGCTGCAGGGAGTGAGGAGTTAGCGGAGGAGGGGGTCCCTATGCGACTGTCGCCCACATCCCCAAGTCCCCCTGGCCAGCTGTTTGCTCCAAAGACCCTGGTGCTG
Source organism: Elephas maximus indicus (assembly GCF_024166365.1). Lineage (NCBI taxonomy): Eukaryota > Metazoa > Chordata > Mammalia > Proboscidea > Elephantidae > Elephas > Elephas maximus. The sequence continues at coordinate 196,813,488 of NC_064822.1, read as the reverse complement.
GTGTCAAGGCTGGACCATACAGAGGTGTTCAGGGTGAGGTGGCGGCCGGGCGGGGTGGGGCGGGATGGGGCTTCCTGCCGACTGTGCCTCCACTCCGGACTGTGGTCACTGCAGAACAGCCTGGGGCTCATTTACACGGTCCACGTCGAGGGCCTGAGCGTGTCCCTGGAGAGCGTCATTGGGAACCTGCTCACCTGCACCATCCCCCTCGCTGGGGGCTCACAGGTGGGTCTCCTGCCGCAGGCCCACACTCTTGGTCACGGGCACAGGCCCCTTGTAGCCCCAGAGCACTGCCCGGCCTCCCCTGGGCCTGGTGTCCCTCAGCTCTGTCCTTTTACTCCCAGGCGTGTGTCTGTCTGGTCTGTTCTCTGGACGTTAGTGTCTGACTGTTTATCTTACTCCTCTCTGGTATCTCTGTCTGCCTCTTGAGTGGCCGGCTGTGTGTCTAACTGTGTTTCTCTGCCCGTCTGTCCTGTGCAGCTGGACTCTGTTGAGGAAGGAGCGGTACGGACTCTTTTGTTGTTCCACTTTCCCAGGGCCTGTCCCGGCCCCTGTGCCCCATCCAGCCCATCTCAGGGTCTGTTGGGTGCTGGGCCATGGAGCAGGGCTCACGCGGTCTGGTCGGGGCTGCTGGGCCCTGACACTTCTCTCTCCTGCAGAGAACAATCTCTCTGGGTGCAGGTGACCGGCAGGTTATCCAGACACCACTCACTGACTCCCTGCCAGTCAGCTGCTGTAGCGTGGCCCTGCTCTTCCGCCAGCTTGGTGAGCCCCCACCCACCCGCTGCACAGCCTCGTCCCCCACAGCCGCTGCTCCTCTCTAGCGCATGTGGGCCTGGGCCCGAGGTGGGGGCTCTTTCCTGTGCAGGTAGGGACCTAGGGCTCTTTTCCAAGCCTGTCTTCTTTCTCAGGCATCACCAACGTGCTGTCCTTGTTCTGTGCGGCGCTCACTGAGCACAAGATCCTCTTCTTGTCCCGGAGCTACCAGCGGCTTGCAGACGCCTGCCGGGGCCTCCTGGCACTGCTGTTCCCCCTCCGATACAGGTATCCCACCTCAGCACCCCCCCGCCCGCCTGCCCACCTCTGCTTCCCCACTGCCCTGGCCCACCCTGGCCCTCGCCCCCTGTCCTTGCCACTCCAGCCCCTCACTGCCTCAGTTTCACTACCTTGTTGCCCCTGTCCTCGCCCTGACCCCCTGCCCTGGCCCAGCTCCTCACCTGGCTCCCCCAGTCCCCGCCCTGTGGCTGCCCTGGTGTGGCTCACACACTGAGCCCTGGCCTGTTGCAGCTTCACCTACGTGCCCATCCTGCCGGCACAGCTCCTGGAGGTTCTCAGCACGCCCACACCTTTCATCATCGGAGTCAACGCGGCCTTCCAGGCAGAGACCCAGGAGCTGGTGAGGACTCTGCCAGGTGGCTGCACAGCCTGCCTCGTCCCTGATGGGAAGCGTGAAAGCCGGGGTCCTGCTGAAAGGCACTGCGGTGTCCTGACGTCTTCTTCTCCCCACAGCTGGACGTGATCATTGCTGATCTTGATGGGGGGACGGTGACTGTCCCTGAGTGTGTGCACATCCCACCCTTGCCGGAGCCACTGCAGAGCCAGACACACAGTGTTCTGAGCATGGTGAGGGGGGGTGTGGGGGCCACAGGGACCCGGGGGGTGGAGCCAGGGCTGCCCGCTGCCAGGGTCCCAGCATTGGTGGCCGGTGGCTCCCTGAACGCTGCTCCCCCTGCTTCCTCAGGTCCTGGATCCAGAGCTGGAGCTGGCTGATCTCGCCTTCCCGCCCCCTGTGACATCCTCCTCCTCCCTGAAGATGCAGGTGGGCACGCTGCTCTCCATTTTGGCCCCGTGCCCCGGGTACTCCCACTCATAGTGCCCAGCGGCCCCACCCCTTCCAGGCCTCTCGCTTGTAGGGGGGCCGTGGGGGGCTGGCAGGGCCAGATCTCGGGGCCCTTGAGGCCACGTTGAGGGTCAGTCTGGACTTGGCACTGGGCCATGGGGAGCCTCTGGGGGTGGGGGTCCTGGGGAGCTGGGGCAGAGCCTTCACCAGCACCACCCCCAGGACAAGGAGCTGCGTGCAGTCTTCCTGAGGCTCTTCGCTCAGCTCCTGCAGGGCTACCGCTGGTGCCTGCACATCGTCCGCATACACCCTGAGCCCGTCATCCGCTTCCACAAGGTGGGCACTCGGCCCAGTGCCTGGTGGGGTGGCAGGAGGTGATGCCTGGCCAGTGGATCCTGAGAGCTGAGCCCCTTGCGTGCTTCCAGGCAGCCTTCCTGGGCCAGCGGGGACTGGTGGAGGACGACTTCCTGATGAAGGTGCTGGAGGGCATGGCCTTTGCGGGCTTCGTGTCGGAGCGCGGGGTCCCCTACCGCTCCACAGACCTGTTTGATGAGGTGCGCCCCTGCCCCTGCCCCCGCAGCTGGAGGGGAACCCCTGCCCTGGCTAGCCTGCCTGATCCTGCCCCTCCTAGCTGGAGGGGGCCCCCGCCCTGGCCAGCCTGCCTGATGCTGCCTCCCCCTAGCTGGTGGCCCGTGAGGTGGCACGGATGCGGGCAGATGAGAACTACCCCCAGCGAGTCCTGCGTCACGTCAGGGAACTGGCAGAGCAGCTGTATAAGAATGTAAGGTGGGCAGGGTGGGTGGAGGAGGCTGAGGGGTGGCAGGCCGAGGGGGTGTGTGGGGCACCCTGCCTGCTTCCTCCCATGCTGTCCCCCCGTCCAGGAGAACCCGTATCCCGCGGTGACCATGCACAAGGTGCAGCGGCCGATGGAGTCCAGCCACCTGAGACGAGCACTGCGGCCCTTCCCTCGACTGGATGAGGGCACCGTGCAGTGGATCGTGGACCAGGCCGCCGCCAAAATGCAGGGTGCACCCCCGGCTGTACGGGCTGAGAGGAGGACCACTGTGCCCTCAGGGCCCCCCATGAGTGCGTTGGGGTTGGGTCTCGCATCCCCAGGCCTCCCCAGCACGGCCAAGGCGTGTGGGGTTGGCTTAGCACCCTCTGCCTTCACAGCTGCCATCCTGGAGCGGAGCAGTGGGCTCCACGCCAACAGCGCCCGCCGGCTGGAGGTGGTCCGCAACTGCATCTCCTACGTGTTTGAGGGGAAGATGCTGGAGGCAAAAAAGGTGGGCATGGCACGGGTAGTGCTGGCGGCAGCACCTGGGCTGAGGCTGGGGCAGCACATGGGCCTGCTCACAGGGTGGCACTGGCTCTGCATGGGCACCGCGGACCTCACTGTGTGGCAGCAGCCCGAAGGGCAGGTGGATGCCTGCCTCTCGGATGTCCCTTGGCCTCAGCACACGGCCTTGGGGAGGTAGAGCAGTCTGCTTGGTAGAGCTCCGGCCCAGAAGGGAGGCCAGCGGGGATGGCCGTGCTTCAGGTTTTAGAAATTCAGAGGACCAGAGGTCTCCACTGTTTTTTCTGAGTCATTCCCAGAAAAAATCGTGGGGCCCCATGCACGGTTTCTTTTTTCCATTTGTGGACAACGGCGCATGCACGCTGCTCAGCGCTGCATGTTTGTCACCAGACACCTTAGCTGTGGGGGTGCAGAGCCTGTGGGGAAGGAGCACACGTGGAGGGGAGCCTGTGCAGGGCAAGGGAGCAAAAGGGGGCTAGCACAGGGGCGGGGAGGGTGTGCGTGGAGGGGAGGGGAGCGCGTGGGAAGGGGAGCACGGGGGTGTGCAGGGCCCTGCCCCAGGTCTCTGGGTGCCATGCAGACCAGCCTTTGGTGAGTGGTGCTGCCCCGGACCCCATGCGTGTGCATACACGCGGCAGTTCTTGGTCACAGACTTGCTGCGTCTGTTGCAAGTTCACACAGCTGTTACTGCTCAGGGGCTGCCTAACCAGGACAATGCTTGGTTTCTGCTACCTGGCGCGCCCCATCCCGGCCAGTTTCACACTCACGGCCCCACGTGCCCCTGCCTGCTGGGCCATGACCGGGCCCTGCAGGCGGGCCCTTGTGACCTGGCTGTATCCCCAGTTGCTGCCAGCTGTGCTGAGGGCCCTGAAGGGCCGTGCTGCCCGCCGCTGCCTCACCCAGGAGCTGCACCTGCATGTGCAGCAGAACCGGGCTGTGCTGGACCATCAGCAGTTTGACTTTGTCGTCCGCATGATGAACTGCTGCCTGCAGGTGAGGCCGCCACACGATGTGGGGGCCCCTCATCGGGGCACTGCACAGGGTGAGATGCCCAGAGTGTGTGGGGGCGGGGGCCCCTCCAAGGACAGCAGCAGTGGGGGGACCTGGTGTGTGTGGTGGCAGGGAGCTCCTCCAGGGACAGCAGCAGTGGGGGACCCAGTGTGTGTGGAGGCAGGGAACCCCTCCAGGGACAGCAGCAGTGGGGGGCCTGGTGTGTGGGGGTAGGGGACTCCTCCAGGGACAGCAGCAGTGGGGGACCCAGTGTGTGGGGGGGCAGGGAACTCCTCCAGGGACAGCAGCAGTGGGGGACCCAGTGTGTGTGGAGGCAGGGAACCCCTCCAGGGACAGCAGCAGTTTGGGACCCAGTGTGTGGGGGGGGCAGGAAACTCTTCCAGGGATAACATCAGTGGGGGGCCTGGTGTGTGGGGGCAGGGGACTCCTCCAGGGACAGCAGCAGTGGGGGACCCAGTGTGGGGGGGGGCAGGAAACTCCACCAGGGATAACATCAGTGGGGGGCCTGGTGTGTGGGGGCAGGGGACTCCTCCAGGGACAGCAACAGTGGGGGGTCGAGTATGTGTGGGCAGAGAACCCGTTTTCTGGGGGCAGTGCTGGGAGGTGGCAGTGCTGGTGTGGGGATGCAGAGGACCCCACTGCTGGGAACAGTGACGGGGGAGGAAGTCCTGGTCAGCAGGTGGCGGCGATGTGGGGAAGACCTTATTGGAGGCGGGTGTAGGGGTCAGGGCAGATGGGTGTGGGCCCTCTTTTGTTCTTGGGGGAGCTATAGCAATAGGTGCAGGTGGAAGGCCCGGTATGGGGTGGCGGTGACTGGGGGGCCTGTCTGGCAAGGGGGGATCACACCAAGGCCCACCTCTGCCTAGGACTGCACCTCCATGGACGAGCATGGTGTTGCAGCCGCTCTTCTGCCTCTGGTCACTGCCTTCTGTCGGGTGAGTGTCGGTGGCCCCACCAGCCCAGCCTGCCCTGTGGTGTCACCGCCCCCCGGCTGCAGCCTGCTGACCCCTTCCTGGCCCCACAGAAGCTGAGCCCTGGGGTGACACAGTTTGCGTACAGCTGCGTGCAGGAGCACGTGGTGTGGAGCACGCCACAGTTCTGGGAGGCCATGTTCTATGGGGACGTGCAGACCCACATCCGGGCCCTCTACCTGGAGCCCACCGAGGACCACGCCCCCTCCCAGGTGAGCTGGGCCTGGGCGGGTGGGGCCGGCAGGGCAGGGTGGGCCAGGCTCACTGTGTGCTGTGTGCAGGAGGTGGGGGAGGCACTCCCGCGTGATGAGGAGCGGTCGGCCCTGGACGTGGCCTCAGAGCAGCGGCGCCTGTGGCCAATGTTGAGTCGGGAGAAGCAGCAGGAGCTGGTGCAGAAGGAGGAGAGCACTGTATTCAGCCAGGCCATCCACTATGCCAACCGAATGAGCTATCTCCTGCTGCCCCTGGACAGCAGCAAGAGCCGGCTACTGCGGGACCGTGCAGGCCTGGGAGACCTGGAGAGTGCCAGCAATAGCCTGGTCACCAACAGGTGGGCCTGCGCCCTGTCTTGGCCTGGGGGGTGGTGTCCTGGGCCCCCCAGGGTGTCCTGGCCAAGGCGGGAAGGGTCCCAGCACTGGGGAGTCCTGGCCGAGGGGGCCGTCCTGGCCTTGGAGGGGGGGTCTCAGTATGGGGGAGGTCAGAGGATCCTGGCCTCACGTGGGAGGTCTCAGCTTTGGGTGGGGTCCCAGCATTGAGGGGCTGGATTTTGGCTGCGTGGTTCCCAGCATCTAGGAGGGTAGGATCCTCGCCTTGGGGGGTCCGGCCTTGGGCCTGTGCCCACATGCCCTCCTTGGCAGTATGGCGGGCAGCATGGCAGGCAGCTACGACACAGAAAGCGGCTTTGAGGACGCTGAGATCTCAGACGTGGCCGGGGCCGTGGTCCGCTTCATCAACCGCTTTGTGGACAAGGTCTGCACAGAGAGTGGGGTTACCAGCGACCACCTCAAGGGGCTGCATGTCATGGTGCCAGGTATGGGGGGTCTGGGATGCAACTCCTTTCCAACGGGGCAGGTGTGGGCGGCCCCGGGCATGAGACCTGTTCTCCCCCAGACATCGTCCAGATGCACATTGAGACCTTAGAGGCCGTGCACCGTGAGAGCAAAAGACTGCCGCCCATCCAGAAGGTGAGGGCTGCGGGCACAGGGCTGGGCCAGCAGGCTGGGCCCAGGCTGAGGGCACAGGGGTCTGGGTCAGGAGTGCTGGGGGGTCTGGGACATGGGCATGGGGCCCAGGCTAGGAGGGCAGGGGAATCCAGGCTGTGGGCACTTGTGGGTCTAGGCTGTGAGTGTTGGGGAGTCCAGGCCGTGAATGCTGGTGGTTCTGGGCCTTGAGTGCTGGGGAGGTCCCACCACAACCTGAGACCACTCCCCTCCCCTGGCAGCCTAAGCTGCTGCGGCCACGCCTGCTGCCTGGCGAGGAGTGTGTACTAGACGGCCTCCGTGTCTCCCTGCTCCCCGACGGGCGTGAGGCTGGTGCAGGGGGTGGCGTGGGGGGCCCTGCACTGCTGCCGGCTGAGGGTGCCGTCTTCCTCACCACGTATCGAGTCATCTTCACGGGGATGCCTGCTGACCCCCTGGGTGAGCCTCCCTGCCCCCCGTACCCAGGGCTGCAGGGCCCCCGTGGGAGATGGGCTCCCCAACAGCTTGGGCCCTAGGAGTCTGTGGCCCCTCCCCGAGCCCCCCTGACTCCCGGCTGTTCTCAGTCGGGGAGCAGGTGGTGGCGCGCTCCTTCCCAGTGGCTGCACTGACCAAGGAGAAGCGCATCAGTGTCCAGACGCACGTGGACCAGCTCCTGCAGGACGGGCTGCAGCTGCGCTCGTGCACGTTCCAGGTGGGGGCCCCGGGGGCTCAGGGCGGTGGGGGGGTATGGGGGGCCATCCTGGCCAGCTCCCTCCAGGCCTTTGTGATCTCTGGGCTCATGTGTGGACTCTTGCTGGGGCCCTGGGTCCCAGGGGTTTGGCGTGGGCCCATGCCCTCTGTCTCTGTCCACCGCGGACTGGGCCAGGATACTTGGCGTGTCTGTGGGCTGGCGTGAGCTGCGTGCCTCGCCTCCTGCAGGGGTGCTCAGTGCGCTCCAGCTTCAGTCGGACAGGAGGAAGGGTGTTCCTTGGTCTCTCTCCTCCTTGAGGGCCGCTGGAGGGGAGCATGCTCAGAGGGAGCACGAGGCCCGTCTGTCATGATGGCGGAGTGGGCCTGGGCTGTCCACTTTGGTACCCACAAGCTCCATTTCAGGGATGCTTGTTCATTCTGCGTCCCCCAGTCATAAGGGCCGAGGGGCCACCTCATGGCTCACCTGCCTGTGTGGCCTTTGGCCGGCTGAGGAGGGGCCAGACTGGTGGGCAGGGCCTCGGGCTGGGCCTTCTGTCTGCTGAGGGGGTCCTTGTCATCTGCTGAGGGTGTCTTTGTCTGGCACAGCTGCTGAAGATGGCATTTGACGAGGAGGTGGGGTCCGACAGTGCCGAGCTCTTTCGCAAGCAGCTGCACAAGCTGCGGTACCCACCAGACGTCAGGGGCACCTTCGCCTTTACTGGGGGCTCTGCCCACACGCCTGGCCGGCCAGCCCGGGCCACCAAGGACAAGGGGCCTTCCCTCAGGTATGGGCCCAATTCTCAGAGGGTACCTGTCCTGCCCTGGCTGCCCCCAGGGCCCAGCGTACAAGAACGCGTCTGTCTCATTCACCACGTTGACCCAATTTCCTCCAGAGCTCTGTCCCGGAACCTGGTGAAGAACGCCAAGAAGACCATCGGCAGGCAGTATGTCACTCGGAAGAAGTACAACCCCCCCCACTGGGAGCACCGGAGCCAGCCCCCGCCGGAGGACCAGGACGACGAGATCTCAGGTGAGGCTGGGGGGCGGGGGAAGGCAGCCAGGTGCCGATCCTGTGTGGAGGGCCATGCGGTCCCTGGTGCCGACCCCGTATGGAGCGCCAGGCGGTCCCTGGTGCCGACCCTGTGTGGAGGGCCAGGTGGTCCCCAGTGCCAACCCCGTGTCCTATACCCTCAGTCTCGGATGAGCTCGAGCCCAGCACCCTGACCCCCACGTCAGCCCTGAAGCCCTCGGACCGCATGACCATGAGCAGCCTGGTAGAGCGGGCATGCTGCCGTGACTACCAGCGACTAGGCCTGGGGACGCTCAGCAGCAGCCTGAGCCGGGCCAAGTCCGAGCCCTTCCGCGTCTCCCCGGTGAACCGCATGTATGCCATCTGTCGCAGGTCAGCTGCCACATGGGCAGAGGCTGCAGGGTGGGGGCCTTAGAGGGCAGGGTCTTCACAAGTGTTTCTGGCCTGGGTGGTGGTGAGCTGGGGTATGCGGTGGGGTCAGGTGCGCCAACTAATGACCCAACTCCTGGCAGCTACCCTGGGCTGCTGATTGTGCCCCAGAGCATCCAGGACAATGCTCTGCAGCGTGTTTCTCGCTGCTACCGCCAGAACCGCTTCCCTGTGGTGTGCTGGCGCAGCGGCCGCTCCCGGGCTGTGCTGCTGCGCTCCGGGGGCCTGCATGGGAAGGGCGTCGTCGGCCTCTTCAAGGCGCAGAACGCGCCATCACCAGGTCCGCTGCCGCTGCACCCGCCCCCCCCCCTTTTCTTCTCTCCACCTCTCCCCCTCCTTCCTGTTATCTTCTCCCCAACTATGGGCACTGGGTGGGCCCTGGTCTGGCTCTGCACCTCACCCAGCACCCCTTCCCCTGCAGGCCAGTCCCAGGCAGACTCAAGCAGCCTGGAGCAGGAGCAGTACCTGCAGGCTGTGGTCAGCTCCATGCCCCGCTATGCTGATGCCTCAGGACGCAACACCCTCAGCGGCTTCTCCTCTGCCCAACTGGGCAGCCACGGTGAGGGCTCCTTGGGGTGGGGGGCAGGGTGGGGCGGGCAGGAGGGACAGAAGTGCACTTGGCCAGGGTGTGGGGGAGAGGGGTGTGAAGCTTATCCAGTGCCAGGGAAGTATGCTGAGCCCTGCTTGGGCCTCCCTACCCCGTTGCTCAGCCAAGCTCCTGAGCTGGCCTCTGCGTTCCTCAGCCATCTTGGCATGCTTCCTGGGGAGGTAGGCAGCTCCTCCTCTGCCTACTGTCTGCTTATGCCACCTCAGCCAGGGAGGGTCCCCTTATCTCTGTCCTATCTACTTGGCTGGGCCCTGGCACTGCATATCACCTTATGCAGGTGCCTCTGCACCGAGGGGTTCCACCGCCCAGGGCACATTGTTGGTGCTTAGTAGACACTGAGAGTGGTGCTTTTGTACACCCACTGTGGGCTAGCTCTGCATGTGGGTGTGGGTCAGGTCCAGAGGGGTGACAGGCGAACCAACTCAGTGGACGGCGAGGTTTCAGGTGGGAGAAGCCGCCACGTGGCCAAGGACTGCTCGGGGGTTCTGTAGGGAGGCGGCATGGGTGGTACAGAGGCTGGTGTCTGCCTGTAGTCCTCCTCCTCCTCCCTCCTCCCTCTCCTCCCTCCTTGCTCCTCCCCTAGTCCCTCCTCCCCCTCCTCCCCTCTTTTTCCTCTCCCCTCCTCATCTCTCTTTTTCCCTCCTCTCTTCTTTGCCCATCCTTCCTCCCTCCTTCTCCTCTCCTTTCTCCTTCCCTTGTCTTCCCCTCCCCCTCTCCCTTTCTCCTCCCCTTCCCCTTTTCCTCCTTCTGTGCTCCCTCTCCTCTCCTCTTCCTCCTCCCCCACCGTGCTCACTAAGGCCAGGCACCTCTCCAAGTCACCCTTGTCTCTCCACCCTATCTCCCCCTCATGTCTCCTCTTGCACCTGATCCACAGGCAGGGACTCCTCGGGGTCTGGGGTGTGGACTCACACTCCTTCCACTCCAGCACATGGGCCCTGAGTTTGTGTCCCAGCCACATGGGTCCTCTGAGCCAGGGCCTCTACCCAGCTTGCTCTTGACACCTGTGTTTGGGTGTCTCGTGTCTGTGAATGCCAGGCTGAGAGCCGCACCTGTGGGTGCGCCATGTCCCACATGGCTGGCCCACCCCGCCAAGCCGCTGTCTCTCTCTGTAGCGTGTGACAACAGTCCCCGTCCCACAGGGGTTTTTGAGGAACAAGCGGTTTAAACACAGCGTAGAGTTGTCCAGGTGCACACTGCTGAGTGATGCCACCACTACCTCACCTCACACCTGGTGAGGCACCCCGACCCCATGGGAGAGGTCACCTCAGGTCACTCCCGGTGAGGGGCCCTGACCCCGTGGTAGAGGTCGCCTCAGGTCACTCCCGGTGAGGGGCCCTGACCCCATGGTAGACGTCGCCTCAGGTCACTCCTGGTGAGGGGCCCTGACCCCGTGGTAGAGGTCGCCTCAGGTCACTCCTGGTGAGGCGCCCTGACCCCACGGTAGAGGTCACCTCAGGTCACTCCTGGTGAGGGGCCCTGACCCAGTGGTAGAGGTCCCCTCAGGTCACTCCTGATGAGGCACCCTGACCCTGTGGTACAGGTCACCTCAGGTCACTCCTGGTGAGGGGCCCTGACCCAGTGGTAGAGGTCGCCTCGGGTCACTCCTGGTTGAGGCACCCTGACACAGTGGTAGAGGTCACCTTAGGTCACTCCTGGTGAGGCATCCTGACCCCATGGTAGAGATTACCTTAGGTCACTCCTGGTGAGGTGCTCTGACCCCCATAGTTGAGGTCACTGTCACCTCAGGAGTCACTTCTGGTGAGGTGCTCTCACGTTTATGGTAAAGGGTGCCTTGGGTCACTCCCCGTGAGGCTTCCTGATCCCGTAGTTGAGGCCAGTATTAATCTCTGGGGTCATTTCCAGTGAGGTACTGTGATCTTTTTAGCAGAGATCACCTCAGGGGTCATTCCTTGTGAGGCACCCTGCCCCAGTGGCAGAGATCATGTCACCTCAGACCTCTCCCGGTGAGGGGCCTTGAGCCTCCCGGTAGAGGTCAGTAGGTGTCGATGGGCCTCCGTGACCTTTGCTGACTTGCTGATCTGCCCCAGTGCCCATCTTTCCCTTGCTGTTTCCTGAGTATTCGACTGGTTGTCTGCACTCATCCTATATCACTAGCACGTGGGTGTCAGGACTCAAGTCCGGATTTTGCCGTTTCACAAGTGTCCTTACCTGTGAAGGGACAGCGGCGCCTGCTGCAGTGTCATTAGCGTTAGGTGGCCCCATGCTTGGCTCACGGTAACGGGCAGTGGGCAGTGAGACCCCCCCCACTCTGCCCTGGTTTGACCTCACACTCCTCTGTGAAGGTGGGAGAGCCTGGGGAGGGTCTCTGGGCCCCCATGGGTGGGCAGAGCACCTGGACGGGGCTGTGCTGTGGGTGGTCCATCTGTGCCTGTGGCCAAGCCCCGCTTGGGGCTTCGGGGCTTCTGGAAGCTCCAGGCCAGTCTTGCCTGGCTCCTTTCATGTGAGGCCGTGTGTACCCTGAGTCAGGAGACAGGAGGCGGGGTTGGAGAAAGGAGGAGAGGCTGGAGCTGCTACAAGTGGGGTCAACATGGAGAGTGCAGGCCCAGGGGAGACACAGGCCTGCCCTCCTTGCGCCCTGGGACAGTGCCTTTTACTACTCCTGAGAGTCTTGGCGCGGACCTCTGCTGCTGGGTTGGCAGGGCAGCATGTGGTGGGAGCCAGCCTTGTACCCCTTAGCCCTTAAGACCCCTGGCTGGGTGCCTGGGCAGGCTGAACCTTCTCTCTGCTTGCCCCCAGTGCCCAGTCCCCGAGCCAGGGTCACCACGCTGTCCAACCCCATGGCGGCCTTGGTCTCCAGACGGACCGCACCCCGAGGTACCGTACTAGGCCACGCAGCCAGGCCTGTTGCTAGGCACTAACCGCCCCTCGCGGCGCGGCACTGCATTCTCACTCCACTCACTGGCACTAACTGCCCCTTGTGAGGGGCCATGTCACCGATCTCCCAGGGCCCTGGCCTGCCTGCTCCCAGCAGCACTAACAGCCCCTCACTAATGCAGGCACTGGCCTAGTTCCTCAGTCTCAGCACCTCTCCTCCCTACCCACCCGCCCCGGGAACTCAGCCAGCCTCAGGTAAGTGGTGCCCGCACCCCACCCGCGCTCACCTGTTTCTGATTCCGCAGGGAAGTGGGGCAGCATACGGGCCAGCGGGCGCAGTGGCAGTGGTATCAGTGTGGATGTGGGCTCCCGGCTAGCAGGGAGAGATGTACTGGGCCCCCCCCAGCCCAATGGGGCGCCCCCTGACCCGGGTTTCCTGCGGCCCCAGCGTGCAGCCCTCTATATCATTGGGGACAAAGCACAGTTCAAGGTAATGGATGGGGCCGGGCAGGCACAGGGCCGGGGAGAAAGGGGTAGGCATGTGGGGAGTGGGTCCTAGGGCACGGGATACGGGGTGGGTATGGAGGGGTGGGCTCTGGGGTTTGGGGTGGTGGGGTGGGCACGGAGGGTGGGCCCTAGGGTTTGGGGTAGGGTGGGTGGGCATGGAGGGGTGGGCCCTGGGACATGGGGCAGGTTGTAGGGCAGACATGGGGGAGCGGGGCCTCACTTCCTCGTGCGACCCCCTGCAGGGCGTGCGGCCAGACCCTCTGCAACAGTGGGAGCTGGTCCCCATCGAGGTGTTCGAGGTGCGGCAGGTGAAGGCGAGCTTCAAGAAGCTGCTGAAGGCCTGTGTCCCAGGCTGCCCAGCTGCCGAACCCGGCCCAGCCTCCTACCTGCGCTCCTTGGAGGACTCGGAGTGGCTGAGCCAGGTCTCGTGGCCCTCAGGGTGCAGGGGAGGGCCGGAGGGAGGAGGGGCAGTGACAGTCCCCAGACAGGTAGGGGGAGCAGGGGTCTTGGTTTGCTTCTTTGACAACGTGGCCCCCAGGATGGGGGGAGGTGGGCGCCCCCTCCAACGACCCCATCCGACCTGTGGTGGGGCTGCTGGGGTTGTGGAGCGGGAAGGCACAGGCAGGTGGGGACAGGCTGGGCTGGACAGACCTTGGTGTGGCGTCAGCAGCAGCCTGTTGGACCCAGTGTCCTAGTGACCCATGCAGGGGTTCACCAGGGCACTGGGCTTTGAATCATGAGGTCTTTGCCCCCGTGGGGCCCCTGCGCTCTGTCTGAGGGGGTGGGACTGTGTACCGGTGGTGCCCGCTGGGGAACAGGCCCCAAAGACAGGTGCGTGCTGGGACAGCTGTTCCTTGGTCAGCCCAGAGCAGCCATACGCACCCTGCCAGGCGAGGTGCCAGGCAGCCTGGGTGGGGTGGGGTCAGAAGGCTTCCCGGAACTATTGGGCCACACAGGCTGACCTTGGCTCAGCTCACAGGCCGGCAGGTAGGGCAGGGCGCCCTGCACAGTGCTGCCCGTGTAAGGGACCATGGGAGGCCAGCTAGGAGGTGGTGAGAGGGTGGTCTTGGGCAGAGCAGGAACAGGGGTGGGTTCTGGATTCACATGGACAAGGAGTTGAAAGGAGGTGGTCACAGAGCTGTGCCATCTCTTTAGATCCACAAGCTGCTGCAGGTATCGGTGCTGGTGGTGGAGCTGCTGGACTCAGGCTCCTCGGTCCTAGTGAGCCTGGAGGATGGCTGGGACATCACCACCCAGGTGCGCAGGAGGACGCTTGGATGAGGGGGCTACGGGATGAGGGGGCACGGGGCGTGGGCGGCCACCGTCCTCACGAGCAGGGCTGGCAGGTGGTGTCGCTGGTGCAGCTGCTCTCAGACCCGTTCTATCGCACCCTGGAGGGCTTCCGGCTGCTGGTGGAGAAGGAGTGGCTGTCCTTTGGCCATCGCTTCAGCCACCGTGGGGCCCACACTCTGGCCGGGCAGAGCAGCGGCTTCACGCCCATCTTCCTGCAGTTCCTGGATTGTGTACACCAGGTAGGGAGGCTGCGGGGCGGCCATGGGGAGCTGTAAGCAGGGGCCCTGACCCAGTGGCCTCTGACCGTGTGGTGCTGGTGCTGAAGGTCCACCTACAGTTCCCCATGGAGTTTGAGTTCAGCCAGTTCTACCTCAAGTTCCTCAGCTACCACCACGTGTCCCGCCGATTCCGGACCTTCTTGCTTGACTCAGACTACGAGCGCATTGAGCTGGGTAAGGGGGCTACGGGGCGGAGATGGGGCGGCGGGGCTGGGTGGGCCGGGCTCAGCGCTGTGCCCCCACAGGCCTGCTGTACGAGGAGAAGGGGGAACGGAGGGGCCCACAGGCCTGCAGGTCTGTTTGGGAGTACGTGGACCGCCTGAGCAAGAAGACGCCCGTGTTCTACAACTACATGTATGCGCCAGAGGACACAGAGGTCAGCACAGAGCCAGGGGTGGGATGGAGTGGCACCTGCCTGGCCCATCCTCAATGTTTGGCCCCCCCCAGGTCCTGCGCCCCTACAGCAACGTGTCCAACCTGAAGGTGTGGGACTTCTACACAGAGGAGACCCTGGCCGAGGGCCCCCCCTATGACTGGGAACTGGCACAGGGCCCCCCTGAGCCCCCCGAGGAAGAGCGGCCCGACGGTGGAGCCCCCCAGAGCAGGCGCCGTGTGGTGTGGCCCTGCTATGACAGCCGTCCCCGGGCCCAGCCTGATGCCATCTCACGCCTCCTGGAGGTGTGTTTTCTGGAGCATGTGTGTGTATGTGTGTGCCCCCACATCTGTGTACGCGTGTATCCACGTGTGCATACATGAACAGGTGTATACATATGAACGTATATGCGGGTGTGTACACGTGCCTGGGTCCATGCGTATACATTGTGTCTATGTGTGCAGATGGTGAGCATGTCCTGGGGGTTAGGGTGAGTTGTCTATTGGCCTGGGGTGGCTGTGGTTCCTCCACCCCGCCAGCCCTGCCCCACACTGCTGGGGTGTTTGCAGACCATGGTGACTGTGGGTGGTGGTCACAAGCCCCTGATGTCCTGATACCCTCTTTGCTCTGGGAAGTATGTCATGCATGTGCCTCCTTGACATGGCTCTGAATGCCTCAGGCAGTGCTTTTAGCAATGTGGGTGTGCTGTGGGGTCAGCCTTAAGGGGAGACAGTGTCCCAGGAGTGCATTCTGCCTCCCTCCCAGCATCCTTCCGCACCCACCCTAAGGGAGAGCTGCTTGCCTGGGTCCTTCGCTGGCATGATACCCTTTCAGGACGGGATGTACGGTGGGCCTGGGATGTGGGATGGACATCCAGGCCCCTCTTGCCCCTACCCCTGCCATTCTCACTGGGTAGCCATGTGGTCTGAGAGTATCCGAACATCACATGTGGAAAGTGGGACGTTGATTCCTGCCTGCAAGGTGGTAAGGTGTGAAGGAGGTAACCTGCATGGGGTCTGCCTGAAGGCACCTGTCACCATTCAGGGTTTGGGGAGCATGTGGTCATGGTTTTCATCTCTGGTGGCACTTGTCTTAGAATCTGCTTAGTGAGATACTAACATGTCACTCGAGTGTCCTATGATTAGTGTGTGCGTGGCATATCGTCTGTTAAACACTTTTCACATATAATGAATCTGTCTTTATGTTTAAAGTGATTTTCTTGTATTCAGCTGTTAGCTGGGCCTTCTTTGTATCATGTTGTTGTTGTTAGCTGCTGTCAAGTTCGTCCTTGACTTGTGGCTTCCCCATGTGTTACAGAGTACAGCTGCTTCATAGGGTTTTCTTGGTTGTAATCTTTTATGGAAGTGGTTTGCCAGACCCTTCTTCCATGGAGCTGCTGGGCGCACAGAAAAGGCCAGCTTTTAGGTTAGCAGCCATTTGCAGACCACGTGCACGACCCATGGTCAACTCTCTTTGTCAGGTCTGACAACTTAACGTCTTTTACTGAAGTTTTGGTCCATTTATATTGAAGGTAATTGCTGATGTGGTGGGGTTTACGTTTAGCATCTTACTTTTTCTTTTCTATTCGTTCCATTCATTTTCTGATTCTTTATTCCTTTTCTGTCTTTTTTAATACCTGAGTATTTTTAAAATATTCCATTTTATCTACCTTGTTTAGCTTTGAATTATATCTTTGTTTTATTATTTACTGGTGGTGGTTATTGTTGTTAGGTCCCATCGAGTCAGCTCCGACTCAGAGTGGCCCCGTGTACCACAAAACAAAACAGTGCTGGGTCCTGCGCCATGCGCACAATCGTTGTGCTTGAGCCCATTGTTGCAGCCACTGTGTCAGTCCATCTCGTCGAGGGTCTTCCTCTTTTCCGCTGACCCTGTACTTTACCAAGCATAATGTCCTTTACTCGGGTGATGCCTCCTGACAACATGTTCAAAGTATCTAAGACAGTCTCACCATCCTTGCTTCTAAGGAGCATTCTGGTTGTACTTCTTCCAAGACAGATTTGTTCATTCTTCTGGCAGTCCACGGTATATTCAATGTTCTTCACCAACACCACAATTCAAAGGCGTCAATTCTTCTTCAGTCTTCCTTATTCATTGTCCACCTTTCACATGCATATGATGCGATTGAAAATGCCATGGCTTGGGTTAGGCACACCTTAGTCTTCAGGGTGACATCTTTGTTCTTCAACACTTTGAAGAGGTCATTTGCAGCAGATTTACCCAATGCAGTGCCTCTTTTGATTTCTTGACTGCTGTTTCCATGGCCATTGATTGTGGATCCAAGTAAAATGAAATCCTTGACAACTTCAGTCTTTTCTCTGTTTATCATGATGTTGCTCATTGGTCCAGCTGTGAGGATTTTTGTTTTCTTTATGTTGAGGTGCAGTCCATACTGAAGGCTGTGGTCTTTGATCTTCATTAGTAAGTGCTTCAAGTCCTCTTCATTTTCAGCAAGCAAGGTTGTGTCATCTGCGTAAGTCTTCGTCCAATC
Source organism: Elephas maximus indicus (assembly GCF_024166365.1). Classification (NCBI taxonomy): domain Eukaryota; kingdom Metazoa; phylum Chordata; class Mammalia; order Proboscidea; family Elephantidae; genus Elephas; species Elephas maximus. The sequence goes on along the minus strand of NC_064822.1, from coordinate 196,796,640 downwards.
CTGATGCCCCATTCTTCTTCATATAGTCCACCTTCTCGTATTATTTGCTCAACATACAGATTAAATAGGTATGGAGAAAGAATACAACCCTGATGCACACCCTTCCTGACTTTAAACTGCACAGTGTCCCCTTGTTCTGTTTGAACAACTGCCTCATGGTCTATGTAAAGGTTCCTCATGAGCACAATTAATTATTTTGGAATTCCCATTCTTGGCAGTGTTATCCATAGTCTGTTATGATCCACACAGTCAAATGCCTTTGCTTAATCAATAAAACACAGGTAAACATCCTTCTGGTATTCTCTGCTTTCAGCCAGGATCCCTCTGACATCAGCAATGATATCCCTGGTTCCAGGTCTTCTTCTGAATCCACCTTGAATTTCTGGCAGTTCCCTGTTGATATACAGCTGCAGCCGTTTTTGAATGATCTTCAGCAGAATTTTGCTTGCGTGTGATAGTAATGATACTGTTCTATAATTTCCACATTCGGTTGGATCACCTTTCTTGGGAATAGGCATAAATGTGGATCTCTTCCAGTCAGTTGGCCAGGAAGCTGTCTTCCATATTTCTTGGGATAGACGTGTGAGCACCTCCTGCACTGCATCTGTTTGTTGAAACATCTTAATTGATATTCCATCAATTCCTGGAGCCTTGTTTTTCGCCAATGCCTTCAGAGCAGCTTGGACTTCTTCCTTCAGTACCATCGGTTCCTGATCATATGCCGCCTCTTGAAAGGGTTCAACATCAGCTGATTCTTTTTGGTACAATGACTCTGTGTATTCTTTCCATCTTCTTTTGATGCTTCCTGCGTTGTTTAATATTTTCCCCATAGAATCCTTCACTACTGCAACTCGAGACTTGAATTTTTTCTTCAGTTCCTTCAGCTTGAGAAATGCCGAGCGTGTTCGTCCCTTTTGGTTTTCTATCTCCAGCTCTTTGCACATATCATTATGATACTTTGTCTTCTGAAGCCGCCCTTCGAAATCTTCTGTTCAGTTCTTTAACTTCATTGTTTCTTTCCTTCGCTTTAACTACTCGACATTCAAGAGCAAGTTTGAGAGTCTCTTCTGACATCTATTTTGGTCTTTTCTTTCTTTCCTTTCTTTTTAACGACCTCTTGCTTTCTTCATGTATGATGTCCGTGATGTCATTCCACAACTTGTCTGGTCCTTGGTCATTAGTGTTCAACGCGTCAAATCTGTTCTTTAGATGGTCTCTAAATTCAGGTGGGATATACTCAAGGTTGTACTTTGGCTCTTGTGGGCTTGTTCTAATTTTCTTCAATTTCAACTTGAACTTGCGTATGAGCAATTCATGGTCTCTTCTGCAATCAGCCCCTGGCCTTGTTCTGACCGATGATACTGAGCTTTCCCTGTCGTCTCTTTCCACAGATGTAGTCAGTTTGATTCCTGTGTATTCCATCTGGTGAAGTCCACGTGTGTATAGTTGCCATTTATGTGGTGAAGAAAGGTATTTGCAATGAAGAAGTCGTTGGTCTTGCAAAATTCAGTCATGGGATCTCCGGCATTGTTTCTATCACCAAGGCCGTATTTTCCAACTACCGATGATTCTTCGTCTTTGTTTCCAGCTTTCACATTCCAATCTCCAGTAATTATCGGTGCATCCTGATTGCATGTTTGATCAATTTCAGACTGCAGGAGTTGGTAAAAATCTTCAGTTTCTTCATCTGCGGCCTTAGTGGCTGGTGTGTAAATTTGGATAATAGTCGAATTAACTGGTTTTCCTTGTAGGCATATAGATATCCTATTGCTGACAGAGTTGTACTTCAGGATTGATCTTGAAATGTTCTTTTTGACGATGAATCCAACACCATTCCTCTTCAAGCTGTCATTCCTGGCATAGTAGACCATATGACTGTCCAATTCAAAGTGGCCCATACCAGTCCACTTCAGCTCACTAATGTCTAGAATATCGATGTGTATGCGTTCCATTTCATTTTTTGAAGATTTCCAGTTTTCCTAGATTCATACTTTGTACATCCCTTGTTCCGATTATTAATGGATGTCTGCAGCTGTTTCTTCTCATTTTGAGTTGTGTCACATCAGCAAATGAAGGTCCCGAAAGCGTCATCCACGTAGTTAAGGTTGACTCCACTTTGAGGAGGCAGCTGTCTCCTGAGTGCCTTCCAACCTGGGGGGTTCATCTCCCAGCACTGTATCAGTGTGCTGCTTCTATTCTTAAGGTTTTCACTGGCTAATTCTTTGCAGAAGTAGGCTGCCAGGTCCTTCTTTCTAGTCTGTCTGAGTCTGGAAGCTCAGCTGAAACGTGTCTGCCATGGGTGACCCTGCTGGTATCTGAATACTGGTGGCATAGCTTCCAGCATCACAGCAACACGCAGGCCCCCACAGTACGATGAACTGACAGACATGTCACATGTGTATGAGGTGGCTGAAAAAACCATGGCTTAGGTCATGAGCACCTGAGTCATCCAGGTGACATGTTTGCTTTTTAAAAGTTTAAGAGGTCTTCTGCCGCAGATTTATCCAATGCAGTATGTCATTTGATTTGTTGACTACTGCTTCCATGGTGTTTGTTGTTGATTCAAGAATGAAATTGTTGACATTTCCATTTCTTCTCCATTTATCATGCTGTTGTTTATCGGTCCTGTCGTGAGGCTTTTCATTTTCTTTATGTTCAAGTGTAACACATAAAGAAGGCTGTAGTCTTTGACCTTCATCAGTAAGTGCTTCGAGTTGTCTTCACTTTCTACAAGCAAGATTGTGTCATTTGCATATTGCAGGTTGTTAATTGAGTTTTTCTCCAGTCCTGATGCTGTGTTCTTCATACAGTCCAGCTTTTTGGATTATTTGTTCAACACACAGACTGAATAAGTAAGTAAAAGGATACAACCCTGTTGTATACCTTTTCCAGCCTGGAACTATGCAGTATTCCCTTGTTCTGTTGGAACGACTGGCTCTTGATCCATGTATCAGTTCTGCATGAGCACACTTAGGTGTTCTGGAATTCCCATTCTTCATAATGGTATACATCATTTGATCCACACAGTTGAATGCCTTCCTGTAGTCGTTAAAACACAGGTAAACATCCTTCTGTTACTCTCTGGCTTTGGCCAAGATCAGTCAGACATCAGCCGTGACAGCCTTGTCCATGTCCTCTTCCCTTCGGAACTGCCGGAGGGTCCCTTTCAGTCTGCAGCTGCGGTTGTTTTGGAACTACCTCCAGCAGAATTTTGCTAGCATGTGATATGAATGATATCCAGGACTTGCCACATTGCGTTTTACAACTTTTCTTTGGAATGGGCGTGAATATGGATCCCTTCCAGTAGAGGGGCCAGGTGGCCGTCTTCCGGGTTCCTTGACACAGGCAGGTGAGCTTTCCCGGTGCTGCACCTGTTTGTGGAAACATCTCCATTGGAATTCCGTTACTCCGGAGCCTTGTCTTTCCCCAGTGCCTTCAGCGCAGCTCGGCCTTCCTCCCTCGGTACCAGTGGTGGTGGATCATGTGCTGCCTCCTGAAATGGTTGAACATGAACCAGTTCTTTTTGGTACCGTGACTCTCTGTATTCCCTTCATCTTCTCCCCCGCCCCCGACCTTTTTTTATGTGTGTGTGTGTGCATGTGCGTGCACACATTAGGTGAAAGTTTACACAGTAAATTAGTTTCCCAAATAGGTTGTACATAAAGAGTTCCATGACATTGATTTCTTTCCCCACAATGTGTCTGCACTCTCCCCATTTTCATCCTAGGTTCCCCGTATCCATTTGTCCTGATTTTGTACCCATTCCTACCATCTCATCTTTGCTTTTGGGCAAGTGTCGTCCTTTTGATCTTGTTTAATTGATTGTTCCAAGGAGCACATTCCTTTTGAGTGTTATTGTTTATTTTATGGGCCTGTCTATGGTTTGGCTAAAAGGTGGTTTCCAGGAATGGCTTCAGTTCCTATTCAGAAGGGTGTCTTAAGGCCACAGTCGCGGGGGTTCCTCCGGTCTGTCAGACCAGTAAGTCTTGTTTTTTTTCGTTGTTCTATGATTTTTCTCCTGCTTTGTCCGGGACCCTCTGTTGTGATCACAGAGCAGTCGGTAGTGTAGCTGCACACCATCTTGTTCTTCTGGTCTTAAGGTCATGTGGTCTGTGATTCATGTGGTCCATTAGTCCTCTGGACTATTTGTTCCCTTGAGTCTTTAGTTGTCTTCACTCTCCTTTGTTCCAGATGGTAAAAGACCAACAGTTGTATCTTAGATGGCCACTCGCAAGCCCTCAAGACCCCAGCTGCTGCTCACCAAAGTAGGATGGAGAACTTTGTCTTTATGATGAACTGTGTTGGGCCGAATGATACAGATGGCCCCCAGGCCGGTGGTCCTTCACATTTGATTGGTATTTTAAATATACAGATAAATAGTGGTAAATATACAGATGATAAGACATTTGTCATTTCCACAGTTTTCAGATGTGCAGTTCAGTGGCCTTACATATGTTCATCGTGTTGTTCAGCTGCCACCACTATCTTCTCTTGATGATTCCTGCATCCGGTTTTTGTCCACTGAACCCTTCAGTATTGCAACTTGAAGCTTGAAATTTTTCTTGTTCGTTCAGTTTAAGGAATGCAAATTGTGTTCTTCTCTTTTGGTTTTCTAACTCCAGGTCTTGGCATAGTTCATCATAGTACTTCATCTTCTTGCCACCCTTTGAAATCTCTTCAGCTGTTTTGCTTCATCATTTGTCCCACTTTAGCTATTCTGCACTTAAGAACAAGTTTCAGAGTCTCTTCTGACATCCATTTTCGTCTTTTCCTTTCTTGTCTTTTTAATGACCTTTTACTTTCTCCATGTGTGATGTCGTTGATGTCATCACACAACTCTTTTGGTCTTCAGTCGTTAGTGTTCACTGTGTGTCACATCTATTCTCGAGATGGTCTCTAAATCCAGGTAGTATGTATTCAAGGTCAAATTTTGGTAACTTTTTGGTCATTATTTCCTTGAATATTTTTTCTGCCTCTTCTTTCTGGGACTCTATAATGTGTGCATGTTAATTAAGCCTGATGGTGAATCTGTTTATTTTTCCTTATTTGTTTTTCTCCTCCTCAGGTGAGATAATTTCAATTGTCTTTAGGTTTGCTGATGTTTTTCCCTGTTCTAATCACTAGTGGTTAAGAGCTACAGCTGCTAACCAAGAGGTCAGCAGTTCAGATCCACCAGGCGCTCCTTGGAAACTCTATGGGGCAGTTCTGCTCTGTCCTATAGGGTCGCTATGAGTTGGAATCGACTTGATGGCAGTGGGTTTTTTGGGTTAATTACTAGAAGTAAAAACCCTCTAGTGAGCTTTTCATTTCGGTTTTTGTACTTTTTAACTCCAGAATTTTGGATTTAATTTTTCTATAAATTATTTTCATTGATACAGGCAGTCCCTGGGTTAGAAACGAGACCTGTTCCTAACTGTGTCTTTAAGTCGAATCTGTAGGTAAGTCAGAACAAGTGGATGTGGTTCTTATTTAGCCTTAACTTCAGTGCAAGAAAATGTGTGAAGCCTTTTCAGTGATTTAAAAGCTCCACGTGCAGCAGTTGAAGGTGACTGTGATGAAGAATTTATTGCGAGTAGGGGTTGGTTCATTCATTTCAAAGTGAGGGCAAATTTACATAAGATTAAAGGGCAAGTATGAATTGTCCGTAAGTCGGACGTTCGTAACCCAGGGACTGCCTGTATTGTCACATTGCCCAGACAGCTTTTTCTTGACTTCCTTTAGTTCTTTGTCCACGTTTTGCTTAGTTCTCTGAACATGTTTAAGACAGCTGACTTAAAATCTTTGACTAATAACTGTACTATCTCAGCTTCCTCAGGGATGACTTCTGTTAAGTTCATTTTTTTCATATGAATGTCTTGTAATTTTTTGTTGAGAAGGAGACATTCTGAGTTTTCTGGTAACTCTGGAAATCTAAGTCTCCTACTCAGGGTTTGCTGCCTTTTGCTTGCCGAGGGCTAGAACTGTTTTTTTTGTGAGTTTTCCTAAATATTTTTCCAAAGTGTGTATTCCCTGTTGTGTGTAGTCTCTGAAGTTTCTGTTCTTTCTGTGGTCAGCCTGTGACCTGACAGAGAGTTCCTTAAATGTCTGACTCCCAAAGAAGGAAACGGGGGGAAAAAGGCTATTGTTTTTTTAAATTGCCTTGAAGAAGGAGGGAAGCTGCTTCAGCTCCTGGAGGTTGAAATAACAGCCACCCTCTGTGTTGGCCCCTCAGTAGTCAAAAAGGGTGATCAGCAGTCAAAACACACAACCTTAATTTTTAGAGGACCAGGTCCTTATTACCCACCCTGGCACCAGCAAGCCGCAGAGGGGTTGGGTAATCCTCCACAGCTGCCTGCCATGGGGTTGGGGATGATTGTGAAATACCAAAATTCAGCAGAATTTACCAGCCTCTTCATCACACTCCCCTAAATGTGTCCAGAGTTCTAATATAGCTGATTGATACGGTTTCTGCCAGTTCATTAGTTGTTTAGGTGGAAGCGTCAATTCCTGGAGCTTCCTGCCCTGCCATCTTTCGTGATGTTACTCTCACCTGATTTAAAGAAATTAAGAAAGGAAAAGGCTTGTACATTTACCGTTTCTGATATTTTTCATACATCCCATGTAGATCCGTGTTTCCAGGTGGTATATTATTTCCCTGCATGTGGAAGGACCTTTAATACTCCTGTAACCCAGGATTGCAGCTAACAGATACCCTCAGCTTTTGTGCATCCTAAGGTGTCTTTATTCTGCCTTCGTTTTTTTAAGGGTCTTTTCTCTGGATATAGAATTCCAGGTTGATATCTTTTTACTTTCTGGAGTGAAAAGGTATCACTTCATTGTTCTCTGGCTGTGTTTCTGATTAGATGTCAACTTTCATTCTCATCCTTGTCAGCTGTATATAATGTCACCTTTTTTTTTTTACTGCCTTTTAAGATTTTATCTTTGGTTTCAGCAGTTCAACCATGAGGCGGTTTTTCTGTTTATTCTGCGTGGACTCCTTGAGTTCCTTAAATCTTTGAGATGATAGTCTTCATCAAACTTAATATATTTTAGGCCACTGTTTCTAAACAAATTTTTTCTGCACAATCTCTCCTTTTCCCTCCTTCTGGGATTTTGATATTGTCCCTTAGGTACTAAGGCTCTGTTTTTTATTATTGTTTTTCTCTGCAATTTAGTTTGATTTCTGTTGCCTTGTATTAACGTTCACAATTCACTTCTTTCTTGTGTTTAATATGTTCTTAAGCCCATCTAATGAATTTTTCATTGTAGATACTGTGTTTTTCCAATCTAGAATTTCTGTTTGATTCCTTCTTTTCATAGTTTTCATTCTTTGTAGAAATTGCCCAAGTGCTCAATCGTCTATGGCTTAAATCCTGAGATATAGTTTATAAAAACTGATTTTAATTCTTATATGTTAATTCCAGCACCTGTTTCTTTTCTGGGTCTGTTTCCTTTTCAAACTTTTTTCCTGGGTCCCATTTCCCTGTTTTTCTTGTCTAATTTTTTATTGTAAGCTGGACATTGTAGATGCTACATTGTTCAGAGTCAGGATTTTGTTGTCTTTCTTAAAAGAGTTTTGGTTCTTTTTCTTGTAGGCAGTTAATGAACTGTGGATCAGCTTGATCTTTTCAAGGTTTTTTTTTTTTTTTTAACTGTGGTGAATATATACCAGAACATCCACCAATTCACCCATTTCTGTGTGTAAAATCCAGTGACACTGATGATGATCTTCACACTGTGCAACTGATACCGCTATTTTCTGAGTTACCCAGCACCATTGACGTAAACTCAGTGTCCCCGAAGCAGAAACTTCCCCTGTCCTCTCTCTCCCCGTTCTGGTAACCATTCCTAATCTTTATTTTCTGTAATTTGCTTATCTCATATAAGAGATCACACAGTATTTGTCCTTTTGCAACTGGCTTATTGCACTCAATGTTTTCAAGGTACATTCATGTTATAGCACGCATCAGGACTTCATCTGGTTCCTTTTAATAGGTTTGAGTTCTTCCTTCAGAGCCTAAGTTTTGCCTTTTAATTTTTTGAACATATTGACCAAAGTTATTTGGAAATTACTGACAGATAATATGGTCTCCTGAGTCTGTTTCTGTTGTTGTTAGGTGCCGTGGAGTCGGTTCCGACCCAGAGCGACCCCATGCACCACAGAACAAAACACTGCCCGGTCCTGCCCCATGCCCACAATTGTTGTTATGCTTGAGCCCATTGTTGCAGCCACTGTGTCAATCCACCTCATTGAGGGTCTTCCTCTGTTTTGCTGACCCTGTACTCTGCCAAACATGATGTTCTTCTCCAGGGACGCATCTTTCCTGACAACATGTCCAAAGTATGTAAGACACAGTCTTGCCATCCTTGCTTCTAAGGAGCATTCTGGCCGCGCTTCTTCCAGGACGGATTTATTCGTTCTTTTGGCAGTCCGTGGTATATTCAACATTCTTCGCCAACAATTAAAAGGCACCAGTTCTTTGGTCTTCCTTATTCACTGTCCAGCTTTCGCATGCATATGACTTGATTGAAAACACCGTGGCTTGGGTCAGGCACACCTTAGTCCTCAAGGTGACATCTTTGCTTTTCAGCACTTTAAAGAGGTCTCTTACAGCTGATTTGCCCAATGCAATGTGTCTTTTGACTTCTTGACTGCTGCTTCCGTGGCTGTTTTTGTGGATCCAAGTAAAATGAAATCCTTGACAACTTCAGTCTTTTCTCCATTTATCATGATGTTGCTCATTGGTCCAGTTGTGAGGATTTTTGTTTTCTTTATGTTGAAGTGTAATGCATACTGAAGGCTGTGGTCTTTGAACTTCATCAGTAAGTGCTTCACGTCCTCTTCACTTTCAGCAAGGAAGGTTGCGTCATCTGTATAAGGCAGATTGTTAATGAGTCTTCCTCCAATCCTGATGCCCCGTTCTTCTTCATATAGTCCAGCTTCTCGTATTATTTGCTCAGTGTACAGATTGAATAGGTATGGTGAAAGGATACAACCCTGACATACACTTTTCCTGACTTCAAACCATGCAGTATCCTCTTGTTCTGTTTGAATGACTGCCTCTTGATCTGTGTACAGATTCCTCATGAGCACAATTAAGTGTTACGGAATTCCCACCGTCTGCAATGTTATCCATAATTTGTTATCATCCACACAGTTGAATGCCTTAACACAGGCAATAAAACACAGTAAACATCCTTCTGGTAGTCTCTGCTTTCAGCCAGGATCCATCTGACATCAGCAATGATATCCCTGGTTCCATGTCCTCTTCTGAAACCGGCCTGAATTTCTGGCAGTTCCCTGTCGATATACTGCTGCAGCTGTTTTTGAATGATCTTCAGCAAAATTTTGCTGCCATGTGATATTAATCATTGATAATTCCTGCATTCAGCTGGGTCACCTGTCCTGGAAATAGGCATAAATATGGATCACAGTTGGGCCTCCGTTTGTTGAAACATCTCAGTTGATATTCCATCAATTCCTGGAGGTTTGTTTTTCGCCAACGCCTTCAGTGCAGCTTGGACGTCTTCCTTCAGTACCATCGGTTCCTAATCATCTCTTACTTCCTGAAATGGCTGAACGTCAACCAGTTCTTTCTGGTATAGTGACTCTCTGTATTCCTTCCATCTTCTTTTGATGCTTCCTATGTCGTTTTAATATTTTCCCTGTAGAATTATTCAAGTATGGCAACTTGAGGCTTGAATCTTCAGTTCTTACAGCTGGAGAAATGCTGCGTGTGTTCTTCCCTTTTGGTTTCTATCTCCAGGTCTTTGCACATGTCATCATAATACTTTGTCTTCTTGAGCCGCCCTTCGAAATCTTCTGTTCAGCTCTTTTAGTTCATTTTTTCCTTTTGCTTTAACTACTCGACATTCAAGAGCAAGTTTCAGAGTCTCTTCTGACATCCATTTAAGTCTTCTTTCTCTTCTGTCTTTTTAATGACCTTTTGCTTTCTTTATGTATGATGTCCTTCCACAACTTGTCTGGTCTTTGGTCATTAGTGTTCAACATGTCAAAAGTATTCTTGAGATGGTCTCTAAATTCGGGTGGGATACACTCAAGGTTGTACTTTGGCTTTTGTGGGCTTGTTTTAATTTTCTTCAGTTTCAACTTGAACTTGCATATGAGTAATTGATGGTCTGATCCGTAGGTGGCCCCTGTCCTAGTTCTGACTGATGATACTGAACTTTTCCATCATCTCTTTCCACAGATACAGTTGATTTGATTCTTGTGTATTCCATCTGGCGAGGTCCACGTGTGTAGCTGCTATTTGTGTTGGTGAAAAAAGTTATTTGTAATGAAGAAGTCATTGGTCTTGCAAAATTCAGTCATGCAATCTCCAGCATTGTTTCTATATCACCAAGCCAGTATTTTCCAATTACTGATCCTTCTTCATTTCCAGCTCTCATATTCTAATTGCCAGTAATTATCAGTGCATCCTCGTTGCATGTCTGATCAATTTCAAACTGCAGAAGTTGGTAAAAATCTTCAATTCATCTTTGACCTTAGTGGTTAGTCGTATTAACTGGTCTTCCTTGTAGGCGTATGGATATTATCCTATCATTGACAGCACTGTACTGCAGGATAGATCTTGAAATATTCTTTTTGACAATGAATGGAACGCCGTTCCTCTTCAAGTTGTCATTCCCAGCATAGGAAACCATATGATTGTCCAACTCAAAATGGCCAATACCAGTCCATTTCAGCTCAGTAATGCCTAGAATATTGATGTGTGTTCCATTTCATTTTTGACAGTTTCTAGTTTTCCTAGATTCATACTTCGTACATTCCATGTTCTGATTATTAACAGATGTTTGCAGCTGTTTCTTCTCATTTTGAGTCATGCCACATCAGCAAATTGAAGGTCCCAAAAGCTTTACTCCATCCACATCATTAAGGTCGACTCTACTTCGAGGAGGCAGCTCTTCCCCAGTCATCTTTTGAGTGCCTTCCCACCTGGGGGGCTCATCTTCCAGCACCATATCAGACAGTGTTCTGCTGCTATTCATAAGGTTTTCACTGGCAAATGCTTTTCAGAAGTAGACTGCCAGGTCCTTGTTCCTAGTCTGTCTTAGTCTGGAAGCTCAGCTGAAACCTGTCCTCCATGGGTGACCCTGCTGGCATCTGAATACCATTGGCATAGCTTCCAGCATCACAGCAACACTCAGGCCCCCACAGTACGACAAACTGACAGATGTGTGGGCAAGTCTGTTTCTACTGTCTGTTTTTTCCTCTTAGTTGTTGGGTCACATCATTTCTTCTCTGGGCATGTTTTTTTTTTTTTCATTGAGTACCTGATATCATAAGTGGAAACCTACAGAGACAGGTCTTTGGCTAGTATTCTCCTCCAGCAGTAATTTGCTTCAGGCGCTGGTGAGCCCAGATCCTTCATTTGGGCCTTTCTGTGAGGCAGGCCCCTTTCCATTTCACCCTCGTACCTGGAGGTAGCCCCTCACTGTGGGGACCACAGACCTATAAGCCTGGTAAAGCCATGCCCGGCTTTCCAGTCACAGTTCCCAGAGGTACTGTTGTCCTTTCTGGGTTTCCTCCCCCTAGGTCCAGGTCCTCGACCTTTCCCTGGGACCTTTCCCTGAGCCAACTGCTCTGTGATGCCTTCAGGTTGCTGCCCAGACTTACTTCTGTTTAGTGGAGGGTGGTCCCAGGCAGCCGTGCCCACTGATTCCAGAATTCCAAGTCTAAGAATTTTGACAGTTCATGTTGGAAGTAGGAGCTCGTTTCTTGGCCCTTCTCCTGTGCTGGTGCTGGCCTCTCCTGCGTCAGACCATGATGGCTTCTGACACAGTACCTGTGTACTTCCCGGGGGAACATAGGGCATGGTGGGGTCTAGACAGGGATGACAGGGATGGTGCTGACTCAGGGTCACTGAGCAGGTGAAGTGGAGTTAGGCAGATGGTCTCAGGCACCTCATGGCGTCCCCGCACTGACCCCAAGTGCACAGTCCCATCGGGAGGCCCCATGCTCTCCACTGCCTGACCCCACGGAGTTCATTGCCGCCTCTCCTCTCGCTGACATGGAACCTGGAAGCCTGGCTGTTGCGTGCTGCCTCTGGAGTGTTTGCCGATGTCTGGAAGAAGCTTCCCAAGGGAAATGCCCAGTGAGCAGGGCGTGGCCCATGATCTGCTGGGCCCCCGTGTGGGGTAGTGGTCCAGCCAGGGTCAAGAGCATGTGTGTTATCTTGGCCTCTATGCCCAGCTGATACCTGCTTCCTCCCTTGGCTCCCTGGTCCAGCCCTGTGAGCACAGCTTCCAGGCTAGGCTGGCCTTCCTGTTCTCTGACCACGTCCTGTGCCCCTAGGAGCTGCAGCGGCTGGAGACAGAGCTGGGCCGACCCCCCGAGCGCTGGAAGGACACTTGGGACCGGGTAAAGGCTGCCCAGCGCCTTGAAGGCCGGCCTGATGGACGCGTGAGCAGGGGAGGGGAAGGGGCAGAGGTGTCTGGAAGAAAACAGGGTGGGGGGCATGTTGCCCAGGTGAGGTCCTGGGCCCTGACACTGGGCTCCCCGCCTCAGGGTCTCCCTGGCTCCCTGCTGGTGTCCAGTGTGCCGCACCACCGCCGCTCGCTGGGTGTGTACCTACAGGAGGGGCCTGTGGGCTCCACTCTGAGCCTCAGCCTGGACAGTGACCAGAGCAGCGGTTCCACAGCGTCTGGCTCCCGCCAGGCAGCCCGGCGTAGCACCAGCACTCTCTATAGCCAGTTCCAGACAGCCGAGAGTGAGAACAGGTGTGTGGGGCCAGCACAGCGGTGAGTGAGCAGGTGGGGCGGGGGGCTGCTGCTCCAAGACCCGCCTCCGGCATCGGTCATGGGAGGGGCATGTCCCCTTTCTCAGGGACAGCCCCCATCCCTGCCCAAGCTCAGGCTGGCAGCTGTGGCCTTCGGGAACAGCTCCTGCGTCTCATGCCTCCGGGGCCACACTGTGCCCTGATGGCCTCTTGGTCCTCACTCAGGTCATATGAGGGCACCCTGTACAAGAAGGGGGCCTTCATGAAGCCTTGGAAGGCCCGCTGGTTTGTGCTGGACAAGACCAAGCACCAGGTGAGTGGCCTCCAAGGGTGGTGGCCGGGTGCGGGTTGAGCCTGGCTTGATCCACCCCTCCCCCTGCCCCGAGCAGCTGCGCTATTACGACCACCGGGTGGACACAGAGTGCAAGGGCGTCATCGACCTGGCTGAGGTGGAGTCTGTCGCTCCTGGCACACCCACCATGGGTGCCCCCAAGACCGTGGATGAGAAGGCCTTCTTTGACGTGAGCATGGGCTGGGGGCTGGGTCTTGTGAGCAGGTGTGCAGGGCAGGGGCTCCGCGTGCCGTGGAGTCATGACCCACCTTCCCCAGGTGAAGACGACACGCCGCGTTTACAACTTCTGTGCCCAGGACGTGCCCTCAGCCCAGCAGTGGGTCGACCGGATCCAGAGCTGTCTGTCAGACGCCTGACCCCCCACCCGCCTGACTGGCACTTCGTGTCACAGACCACTGCGGGGGGGTGGGGGTGGGACAGGGCCGCCCAGCTATGTTTACAGACCCCTGGCCCTGACAGTATTGAGGCCCAAGCTCCCAGCACTTGAGTTTGTACAGTGCCCCCCTGCCTGGCTCAACAGACTTAACTTATTGGCGGGCCTGGCGGTGGGCAGCCATGGTACAGCCCCTCGGGGCATGTAAATAGTCCCTGCCCAGAACCTCGCTGGCCCCGGCTGGCCAGCAGCACCTGTCCCCAGAACGAGAGTCTATAAAGAGAACTAACGGACCACATGGCTCCACCTGTCGACACCTGCCTCATCCTGGCTACAGGCGGCCTCTGAGCGCCAGGGCCCCAGGGGTGGTGGGGTGGTTCTGCTTGTCCTCAGCAGCCCCCAGTTTGGGGCTTTGGGCAGGGGGAGGCCGAGAGGAGGAGATAGTGGCCCCAGAGGGAGGTCACACGGGGAGGGAAAGTGGGCACAGGACTTGTGTCCTTGAGGCAGTGGGACTCACCACTGATGTCTGTCTCCGGGGGGGGGGGGGGGGTGTGTCACAGTTTCTCTGCCACCTGAGTGGCCAACCCACGGGCCAGAGCCTGACCTGGGGCAGATGCCAGCGAGTCATGGGGTGGGCAGGGGCATGGTGACCTAGGAGGTGATGCCATTGGGTCCCAGGTGCCGGCTCAGTGGTGCCAAGACCCCACATCTGAGACTCATCGTGTGCTACCTACCCACCATGTACCCCCGCCCTTGTGGGAGCCTGAAGCCTCAAATGGCCCCCGTGGCCACTGAGTGTCCCTGGGGTAGCAGCTTTCCTGTATCCCCCCCTCCCCAGCCCCTGCCTGTCCTTCATGTTGAGACACTTGAGGGGGAAGGGTGAGGGGTTTGGTTGGGTCTGTCCTGTGGTTGGAGGGAGACCTGGCACAGCATGCCCCTCCCAGAGGACCACAGGTTGCGGGGGGGGGGGGGGCAAAAAGGTGCTGGGGGCAGAGGCTCGTGGGTCCCCGATCCACCAGTAAATGGGTTTGCGCAGTAGGAACGACACAGCTGTTTGTTTATTGGAGCTGGGGCTGGATGCCTGTCAAGTTAACACAACATAAGCGCAGGACCTTGGCCCCCAGGGGGGCCCCACCCAGCATTGTGGCATCATCCCAGCCCTCTGGTCCTGCCCACCTGACGCGCACGCCGCTGGCTCTGCCGCTCCACCAGGCTGTGAGGGCGGGTTTTAAGGCAGCCAAATCCCAGAGCCCAGGTTCACGTCCCCACACCCTGGTGCCCAAGTGCATTTGGAGGGTCTCCCCATCCCAGGCACATAACCCCCTCCCGCCAAGGTGGGAGGGGGCCTGAGCTAGGGGACCAGCCGCCCGCTGCTACGGGACGACAAAGTGCAAAAATGTGGCTCTTCCTGCATTCGTTAAAAAACAGTAAAAACAGAGCCCCGGGTGGAAGCCACATCCACCACGTCCATCGAGTCCCGGCGCCAGCACGTGTGGCCTTGCCTGGTGGCTCCTTGCCTCCGCAGTGCCCGGCCCAGGCCCACAGGCAGCGCCAGGCGGCGAGCTTTATTGCTGTGTGGGCGGAGCCGCTGCAAAGACAGGCCGCGCTGGGCTGTGGCAGGAGGACGCGAGCCGGGCCTTTGACGGTTCCACTGCCGCTCTACCGATGCAGCATTTATTTCAAAATTAAATTAAATTAAATTAAAAAAGACAAGTTGCATCACCAGGTAGTTTTCTTGCTTGGTGGCGCCAGGGCCTGGTGGCAGCAGCGTCACACAGGGCCATTCGCGGTGGCTCCTGCTGGTGGCGGCGCCTCTGTCTTCCTGCGGGAAGAGAGGCAGGGCTGGGGCCTTCCCTCAGCTGCTCTAGCCTGGGGCCTCAGGCCAGCAGGGCAGCCCCCCGTGCTCACCTGTTCTTTGTCTCCAAGGGGGCCACCGTGGTGACTGCCACAATGGGCCCTGAGGGGGCCACTACGGCCAGTGCAGTGGAGGTGGCCAGAGCGGCCACTTCAGCTGCTGCGGGGGGTGTAGCCTCAGCTGGGATGGTGGCCACGTCTGCAGTAGCGGGGGAGTTGTATGTGGGGCCCCAGGGCGCAGAGTCCAGTGGCATGCTGGGTGTGTGGTCAGCCCTGTGTGCAGACATGGGCTCTGGTTAAAGGGGCTAGGCCAGTGCTGCCTACCCCATGTGCCCAAGGATGTGAGAGGCTGGAGGAGTCCAGAAGGTGGCCTGGAGCACCAAGCCCCAGCTCCTGCCCTCTGGAGTGGCTATGCTGGGTTCCAAACACACCGCCTCACCAAGTGTCTGTCCTTGTGCGTTTCGGCTGACCCCATCTCCTCCCAAGCTTTGCTGGGAGCCCTGGGCTGGCCCTCCATGTCCCGTCTCCTCCCCAGTTGGCCCTTGTGTTCCGGGGCAGGCTGAGGGAGCCAGGACCTCCTGCCTTTGCCCACCTGTGACCTCGACTCCCCAGTACAGTGAGGACGCCTGTGCCATCCCTCCCATTGCCAGAGCCGAACATGTTTCCAGGCCGGCTGCACGAGGCAGGCTCACTTCTAGGAACTGGTGTTCACACGAAGAAAAGCCACAGGCAACGTCCACGCGCTTGAGGACAACTGACTCAAAGGCCATGCTCCTCCCGCAGCTCAGGGAAGCCACAGGCCCACAGACCCCCGAGGAACGTCCAGTTTCCTGCCCACCCCTGGGCCCTCCCTGGTTGTGGTCACGCTGTGCCCTGGCCCACCCACCCTCCTCACCTTCGAGGGATGGCCTCCGTGGCCCGTGGGGGAGTCTCCTGGCTGAAGACCCCCTCCCGGATGCCACCTGCGCCTTGCTCGACATCCTCTCTGTCCAAGGCCCCAGTGTACCTGCTGCTGGAGGCTACCGGGGGTGCCTTCCTGGGCGCACACGTGTTCCAGGCACTTGGGGGAGCTGGGCAGGCTGCAAGAAAAGAGGCTAGGACGTGACAGCAGAGGGGCTAGCGCACAGATGACCTGAGCTGCAGGAGCCAGTCTAGAACATACAGGAGTTTGTCTGCAAAGTTGTTGGGACAAAAACGCTGCCTCGCACACTCCTGCCACGTGCGTGTGCACCCAGGGGCAAGAAAAATCACCGTATCCTGGGTACTACGAGGGAAGAGCCTGAGGCGTAGGGGCCTGGGGCAGTGTGTCCAGGATCCCCTACTCAGTCTTCAGGGCCCAGGGACCCGCAGGGACCCAGACTCCTGGACAGGCCTCGGGGTGCACGGCCTCCTGTCTGCCTTGTGAGGCATCTGACCTGTCTGACTGGGGGGAGTGATAGCCACTCAGGGCAAATCCAGCCTGCGGGCCTAGGAAGCAGCGCTGAGGGAGGAGGGCTGGTGCAGAGTTGGAGGTGGCTCACCTGCTGCCCCCACCCCCATTGCGAGAGCTGGTGCGCAGCAGGGCACAGGGCAGACTCCAGTCCTGAGGTGTCACGTAAACCCCAAGGCTACCACCAGGAGCAGGCCCAGGGTGAGGTGACGGGGCCCCACCCACAAGCATGGGGTGTGGTCTGTGTCCCGTGGCACCGCCCACAACCCTACCACTGTGACTTACAGGTTTTCTCTGGGCACTGGTTTGGGCCGCCCTGGATGTTGCCACTGTCTGTGTCCACTGGGGAGCTGCACCGGGGACCTGAATCAGAGCTGTGGAGGAGCCAGCGTGAGCTGAGCTGCAGGCCCCCACAGCCGGGAGGACACCCCCTGAAAGCATGCTGACATTACCAGCAGAAAGGCTGGAGGTCTGTGAACTTGGCCCAGCCCTTCTCCTCTGGCGTGGAGGCACCAGGCGTGCTGACTGCCCAGACACTGGAGCCGACGTCCACGGCCACCCCGGGGGCCTGCAGGGCTGCGCTCACAGGCTCGTCAAACACCGCAGCCCAACCGGCACCTATGGGAGCAGTACAGCGTGGACTCAGTCTTGAGAGTGTGGGACGCTGTCCGCAACCTGCCCGCGTCCCAAGAGCACAGGGCTGTTCCCAGGGCCGAAAACACTGCTCCTGTCAGGTCAGATACCCGAGGGCCGTGGAGCGGCCCCCCCCCACCAGCCACCCCAAGGTGAGTGCGGCTGCCTGGCCCACCCATGGTCCCTCTGGAGCACCCTGGGTGGCTTAAGGTTCCAGATCAAACCAGAGACACCCCAGGAGCACCTTTAGTCAGGCGCATGTGCACATGGGGTGCTCCAGCCAGTGTGTGGGGGTGGGGGCCCCCATCAGCCTCTGCTGAGGGTCTGGCATCTGCTGACAGAGACCCCCACCTGCCCAGGCCAGAGCCAGGCCGCAGACCCATGGGGCACTGTGTCCTGCTGCGGATGCCGCGGCCGTGAACAAGTGGCCGAGTGACCACGGCAGGTGGGTGGGAGCAGTTGTCTGTGAGAAAGCACGCGCAGGCGTGGCTACCAGACAGCGGGAGACCTGCAGGCCTGGCCAGGGCTCTGCAGGACCAGACCCTGTCCCCTCCACCCCAGCACTGCCCTCACCAACCCCCTTCCCTGTACCCACCTTCCGCACTGCCCTCCCCACCACGGCCTTCTTTCTGCACAGGGGCCGGCGGGCCGGGGCTGCGGCTGCCCTCAGCTGGAGGAGTGGCCCCTCGGGGAGCATCCGTGTCCACACTCCCGTTGCGACTGCCGTGCTCTAGGCTGCTCTTTGAGCCACTCTCTGCGGCGAGGGGGGCTCCAAATCTGAGGGCCCGTGTGGTCAGAGGCTCAGTGGCGCCCGGCCTGAGCATCCCCCGCACGTACCGGCCTGAGGGCCGAGGCAGGTGGCGATGGCCCCAAGGATCAGGGCTGGTCCAGGCCTGCCCTGTGCCCATTCCCCCTACGCCCTGAGGACCCAGAACCCCTGCCTCCTTAGGGACGGTGTCTGCACCCCTCACACATGCACATGCTCGAGTGAAGTGTCACAGCAGCTGTGACGACGGGCTGGTGGACACACCTGGCTCTGGCCGTCACCCGGGCTGCTCGGCTCAGCTCGCCATCCTCCCAGATGTCGTCGTCCTCCTCCTCATCATCGAAGGGCTGGATGCGGTCACTGCAGCAAGCTTCAAACAGTGCTGCGTGTGGCTGTGAGACGCACCAGGTGGCTTTAGAGGGTCGGGGGTGGGGTGGGAGCCCACAACACCCGGCCACCAGGCTGGGGAGGTAGGGGCAGACGGGGGGTGCAGGCTGGAGGCATGAACACCAGCTCCCATGAGCACTCTGGCCCCCTCCCCAAGGTCTGGGCCAAGCCAGTACCAGGCATCCCCGCCCACCTCAGCTCATTCTGTCAGGACCAATGGACAGAGGGGTACAGGGCACTCCACTCACACTGTCGTCATCTGCATCGGTGCTGAAGCTGATCTCTGCAACCCTGTCAAATGGCGCACTGTGGGAAGAGATACAGCCTTGCACCCTAAAGTGGGCTCGGGGGTGCTCCGGGGCCTGTCAGTCAGCTGGTGGGAGGCTCTGGGGCCTGTCAGCCAGGGGGCCTGGGGCCAGCCTTCACTTGGAGGTGGTCAAGCCAAGACTCTCAGATGTAAGTGATGGGACTCAGCTGTAGCACCCAGAGCCAGGCTGGGCAGAGGCCACTGGTGGCCTGTGTGTCTCGTTGGCACCCCACCCAATGCCACCTCCTGAGGGACTTCATGTGGGTGTGGGACAAGTCCTGACGTGAAGACAGGGCCCTGGTGGGAGGGGGTAGAGTGGACAAGGTGGCTGACAGTGGGTGTGGGTGGAGGAGAGGTGCCACTCCGACCACCAGGGACAAAGGGCTGGCAGACAAGCTGGGTGCAGCGTGGGCACCCCGTGCAGGTGACAGCACCCTCCCAACAGCACTGCAGCACCCCGCCCACCCAGCGAACCCTCTAGGCTCTGAGGCCGGTCCTCCCTGGTCTCCGCTCACTGATGAGTTGGGGGGCTCACTTGATGTTGTCGTCCTGGTCTGCAAACTCTTCGTCGTTAAAGCCAAACTGATCCACAAAGCTGGCTGTCATCTGCTGGATCTGGTACTCGGAGAAAGCCTGGGGGACAAGCACCTGTCAGGGCCATGGGGACCCCTTGTGCTCTCCACAGGCTTTCCCACAGGTTCCCTCCACAGGTTCCCTGCAAGGGGCTCCCTGGCACAGGCCACAGCAGGAGGCATGTCTCAGGACACTGCACCTCCTCACACACCTGCTGGAGGGATAGCTCGCTGGGGAAGGCACTGTCAATGTCCTCATCCTCGCTGGAGGAGTGGAGGTGGTGGGTGCTCACCTGCAACAGCCAGGGGATGGAGTGCAGTGGGGGCCCTCTGCAGACGGCCCCCAGCTCCCAACGGGTGGGCAGAGGCCGGGCCAGCACCAGGCTGCATACAGGGTCCTCACTCGAGCCAGCTCAGGGGGGCTGGTGTATGGCCCATATGCCTCGTCCCTGAGCCCGTGCTCACCAGGTCTACAGTGTTCCTGCGGTTGGTCTCGGTCAAGGTCTCCTCCACGAAGCTCTCCCAGCGCCCCCGGCAGTCCTCAGGGAGCCCTGCAAGGAAGCACTGCCGCTCAGCCCCCAGGACTGAGGACCCTAGCCCATCAGGGTGTTGGAGCTTGCTAGAGGAGGGCGAAACTCGAGGGCACTATCCTGTGGGGACACAGACTCATGGCAACCAAGAAAAGGGGGAGCCCCTTTTATCGCTGTGAAGGGGAAGCTCGGTGGCCATCAGGCATGAGGCCACGCTGACGTTCTCACCTTGGAATGACCTGAGCAGTGCACTCGCCCTCAGGGGCCACGCTGCAGGAGACCAGAGGCCTGGCCCTGCTCTTCCCTCAGGCCTGTGGTGCTGCCTGACATGCATTCGGCCCTGACCACCACAGCCCACGGCAGGGGCAGGGTCTCGGGCACATGATGGCTGAACTCAACTAGACACCCACGTCCAGTGAGGGGTAAATGGACGGGTAAGGGGCGGCCCCTGCACACTCGCCTTGGCATCAGTGTGACTGTCACCTGGACACAATCTCTGGCCAGAGGGTGTGACCAGAGGGCTCTCACCTCGGATGACCTCACTGATATGGGTCTGCATGGGGCCCTGCTCCAGGTTCTGCACCACCGTGTTGGCAATCCGCGTGAGGTGGCCCATGTTCCCACGCCGCATGCCACCTGCTGCCCTGTAAGCAACATGGTCACCATTAGTGTGGTGGACACCAGCCCCCCAGGTCCCTTTGATGCCCCAGCCCAGCCCCGGATCCTCTGCCACCGCAACCTAGTTCCCCCAACACCCCCTCACCAGGGGAGGAAACACGGCCTTCCCACCACTGCCTGCCCAGAGTCTGAGTCCTACCAGTGTGGTTACTGCAGCCTCTTGAAGCTGCCATTTTTCTCCCTGAGGGACTCAGGCCTTCTCACCCTCCACGGTCTCCTGACCACTGTCCCCACTGTAGCATCCCCACGTCTCCTGGGACCACCTCCAAGAGCAGCTTGTGCCCTCAACAGCTCAGCAGACCTCGCCCCCAAAGACACCTTTTTGTAGCGGGCCTGCTACGTGCCGGACTTGGCTCCAGTCTGCCAAGACGTATGAGCAGGGCAGGCACCATTCTCACTCCCACTGTACCACCGAGCCTGCAGCTGGCCGGCAGTGGCCAGGAGCTGACCCAGGACAGTTGGGACTACAAACCCATGCTCTTCGTACCGTGCAACTGTGGCCTCCCACAGTCCCAAACCAAAAACCCACTGCCGTCGAGTCGATTCCGATTCGTAGCGACCCTATAGAAAAGAGCAGAACTGCCCCATAGAGGTTCCAAGGAGCAGCCTGGTGGATTCAAACTGCCAATCTTTCGGTTAGCAGCCGTAGCACTTAACCACTACACCACCAGGGATTACCCCATGGCCCCAGGTCCCTGGAAATCCCCAAGCCCCGCCCAAGCCCCGCCCAAGCCCCACTGTGCTCCTGGCAGGCTGAGAAATGGAAGGTGGACAGTGGGTACTGGGGACAAGACAGTTAAGTGGGAGGCAGAAAGAAGTTAAATTAAAACTCCTCCCTGCACGGGTGCTGGGTACACCTCAGGTTCTTGGGAAGATCAAGACTGGACGCTGGACCTTCGCCGGGGCAGACGGCACGTGCAGGGCAGGCAGGGGGCGTGGTGCCCAGTCTCACCCGCCACCCCAAGCACACTCCCCTTCCTCACCGCACCACCACGAACACAGGTGGCATGCAGCCCTCGTGGTTCCACGTACAATCACGCAGAAAGGGCACGTTTCCAAGCCCCAAGAACATCAGGGAAGACTTAAGAGTTAAATTTTCAAGCATCAAGTCAGAGTTCGAATTCACTTTCGCCACGCTCACCCCTGAAGCTGTGTGAAGCGTGAGCAGGGACGGTGGGTGCAGGAAAGGAGGTGTGGCAGGTGAGCCTCTAGAAGTGGGAAGGGACTGCACACACAGGACCCTTCAGCCACACCAGGAGCCTGGACACCAAGGCGCTCAGGCCCACAAGGCCAGCACCACCCACCATGCACGTTAGATCGGCAGCTGCTAAGTGAGAAAAGGCATGGTGGGACAGGAAGGAAAGTATGGGCAAGAGGGAGCCCCTTCCTGGTTCAGGAGAGCTGATGGTGGGTGGGTGGGGGTGGAAGGCAAGGACCTGGGTCAACAGAGAGGTGGACAGACAGAAAAGATGGGGCGAGAATGTGGACATCTCATTCTGAGGATGCCTGTCCTGAAACTGGGAGACTGGCCTCTCCTAAGGCTCAGCCCCCAGGCTCACCACCCCCAGGTGACACCCCTCCACTTACCAGCTCACCCCCCTAGGCTGGCCCCCCTGGGTGGACCCCCCCCCGGCCCGCCCACACCCTCCCGGTGGCTCTCACTGTGTATGGTCGTTGGCTTCCCAGGCCTCCAGGATCCTCTGTACCAGGCAGCACTTCTGAAACAGCTGGGGGGACAGGCAGTGTCAGGGTGTGGTGCAGAGAGCAGGGATGTTGGAGCCGAAGGGCTGGTGGCCTATGACACACCCTAGGCCACCAGCCTGCAGTCCCCACTGGCACCCAGAGGCAGGGGCTGCTGGCCTAAACACCACCACCACCCAGGGCTGCTTGGGAAGTGGAAACAGCTGGACAGAAGGTTGTCCCCACACGTCCCACCCCTGGCCTCCCCATGCCCTTCCTGCACCACCCGAGAAAGCAGTCTAAAACAGGACCCCAACGAGTAAGCCCCAAATCCTGACTGCAGCTAACCGGACTGTAACCTGCACCACCTCCAGTCACTGTTCCCCCAACTTGGCATCCAGAAGTCCCCACTTTGGACTCTGAGTGCTCGTCTCCGAGCCTGGCTCAGGCTGGTTCCTCCACCTGGGACCTGTGTCCTAACTCCAGCCCCCCATCGCAGTGTTCCTAGGCTGCACACTCCCCGCATCCTGCCTGGCCCATCATTGATCCCACAGCCCAACGGTGAAGCCCCAGCCTCCAGGGATGAGCTCTGTGTGCAGGTGTGAGGGTGAGAGAAGGCCGGGGTGCAGGTGTGAGGGTGAGAGAAGGCCGGGGTGCAGGTGTGAGGGTGAGAGAAGGCCGGGGTGCAGGTGTGAGGGTGAGGGGACACCAGGGTGCAGGTGTGAGGGTGAGAGAAGGCTGGGGTGAAGGTGTGAGGGTGAGGGGAGGCCAGGGTGCAGGTGTGAGTGTGAGGGGAGGCCAGGGTGCAGGAAAAGGGCCGTGCCTTGGGTCCACAGGTACCATTTTTAAGCCCCAAGTTTTTGTACAGACTCTGACTCATCACTCTCCCGTCCGGGCTTCCCCTGTGGCAACCTCAGAACAGTGACCTGCCCCACAGGCATCAGCTCGGCCAACACTGCTCTCAGCTTGTCCAGAGCTGCCCTGTCCCTCACCAGGCCGTGACCCAGACAGGCCCTGACGCTGCCTTTGCCATTTGGCATCCTCTCACATGAGGGTCAGAGGAAAACTGCCCACACGTCCAGGGAACGCTGGCTGCAGAAAGCACATGGCCACATCCTTGTCACCCCTCTTCACACAGCCCCACGTGTCCTCGGAAGAGAGGGGTAGTCCAGGGGATCCAGGCGCTGCACTCACATGGGTCACCAATGTGTCTTCAGGGTGGCTGGCTGCAGGCTGCGGGTCCTTGGGGGTCCTGTTCCCTGGTGCTGGCTCCACCCTGCTCACGGACTCACCACCTTCTGCTCTCTCTTCCCGGGTGGCGTGGGAAAGAATGGCTGCTATACACAGTTCCACTTGGAAGTGCAAGAAGTTATTCCAGGTGTACTTAAAAAACAAGTCCTGGGTGGACAGAGGACAGGAGCCTGCACTCAGGCGGGTGTTCTCCCAACAGCGGAAGCACGGCGTCTCCACGCGTTACTCCCCACCCTGACCCTAACCACATGCAAAACAAGTGATATGATGGCCCCACAAGGGCAGGTGCTGGACACCCCTGGGGAGGCCGAGGTCAGAGAAGCCTTTAGGCCACACCTGGCAGCAGTGGCCTAACAGAAATTCCGGCTGCCTTGGCCTCCCCAGAACGGCCCCTGGTCCTCTCCCATGCACCTGCTTTCACAACACAATGGGGGCACAGCAGCCTCCAAGTCTCTGACCCTCTAAGTTGGCAATGAGCTCGGAACAGGGCTGGATGACCATGTATCCCACCACTGCTACCCACACAGCCTGCATGCCTGGCCCTTCTGCACGCGGACACACACACTGGCAGGGTGCTGGAGGGGGGGCCAAAAGGGGGCCGGAGAGGGGCAGAAGTCTACTGTTGGCCATCTCACCCTGCACAGAGCATGGCCCACTCCAGCTCCCACCTGTGACACCAGCCGTCACTTTGCCAAGTCCCTGTTGTGGGAGGGGCACAGGAGACCCTTGGCGCGCTCCTAGCACAGAGCTGGTCTTGCCCTTCATCATCACTGTTGCCATTCTCCCACGATGGAGGGCCAAACTCGCCTCAACCATTCCCAAGAGTGGAACCCTACAGCCAGTAGGGTGACATGGGGCCACTGGACAAGAGGAAGGGAAGCAGAGTGTGGCTCCCCAACGGGGCTGCTGCGCCACCCGCACTGCTCTGCCCAGCGTGCCCTATGCTCAGTGCACCTCCACGCCTACTGCTCAGCCTCCGTGCATTCGCCTCTCTGCTCCGCAGGGCTGCCTGCACACTGGCCCTCAGAACAGAGGTACCTGGAGGCTGGGGGCCCCGGGAAACATGGGGACTCAGGGATGTGGGTTACAGGAACGTGGGACATGGAGTGCAGGTGCAAAAGGAGTGTGGGGTACTGGGACGTGTGGGATACACGGACATGGGGACAGGGGGTGCAAGGATGCAGGGCACAGGACGTGGAGGTGAGGTACAAGGAAGCAAAACATGAAGAAACAGGGATGCGGTGGCTCAGGGCACCAGAATGCGGGGCTCAGGAATATGGGATGTGGGGTGTGGGGTGGGCATGGGGTAGGAAGGGTGGGACACAAGGACTCGGGGTGTAGGGTACAGGGATGTGGGGACATGGGTACAAGTTCGCAGGGCACTAGACACAGGGGTGGAGTACAGGGTCACAGGACATGGGGCACAGGGTGGGCGTGGGACATGGGGAGCAGGGGGTGGGTGAGGGGACGTGTGGTACAGGGGGTATGTGCAGGGACACAGGACGTGGGGCACAGGGGGTGGGCACCATCCTGTGGCGCTGGGTCTCATGGAGGTGGCCTGGGGTCACAGGCAGGCCTGGGCCAGGCAGCTAGCACAGCTGTGAGCCTGGCCCCTCCTCTGTACTTGGGGGGCACGTAGGGCCTGGCTCCAGAGCTGGCGTGAGAATGAAGTGACAGGACACGGGCTAAGGCCATGGTCCTTCAGGGGGCAGCTGCCTGGCCAGATCACAGCCTCCGCTCATCTGTCTGTCCAGCCAGACCTTCCCCATCTGCTCAGCTGCTCTGCCCACAGAGGTACGGCCCTGTGTTTCCCGTTTACCATCCAGACAACCGTGTCCACAGGCCGACATGAGGGAGGGACATCACCCCCATCTGTCAGCACCCTGTGCTCCCACGAGCCTCTGCAAAGACACACAGATGCACGGGTGGCACTCGGGCTCCACCTCATGGAGGCACGGGGTCTGCGCAGCCCATCCAGGGTCAGCACTTGGGGGGTTTCCAGTTGTCATTGTCACAGAGCTGCAAGGCCTCAAGGGCAGGGCTGCAAGGGGCCCGGTGATGGTGGCACCGAAGAAAGCCCTGGCGGGGGAGGGGGGGGCACTGCTCCACAGTAGGATCCCCAACCCACAGGCACCGCTATCTCTGGTGGCCCTGGCCGGTCACATGGACACGAGCCTGCGCTGACCTCTCGCAGAAGACGGCACACAGGCTGTCCTGCTGCCAGGCCCCCTCTGCCCGTGTTCTCTGGCATGCCTCATGGGAGCTACGTCCTCTCTGAGCCATCAGGGCGACCCACAGCTGAAATTTTAATTCTTGACCCAAACATGTTGTAATGAAGACCCTCTGTGCATCTTCGGCATAAATTCACCCAGGTGGGAGAGCAGACCCAGGGCAGAGGCGCCCATCACCCACTGCAGGAGGCTGTCACTCCACTCAGGAGGACCCTGACTCAGCAGGCAGGCCAGGCTCCTGCTGTAGTTACGTGCCGCAGTGGGCACCAGAAGTGGCAGAGACGCTTTGCAGGGAGGGCTTGGTCGAAACAGACCACAGGACACAAAAACCCAGAAGAGAACACCACCGTGGAGTATGCCGCAGCAGACATGCATGCGGGGACAAGGGAAACATTTGTGACCAGAAACCAAGTGTCCTCTGTGAGGAGCTCCCCACTTTCCACGGCCTTCTAGGAGCAGCACAGTCACTGTGGCCAACGATATGTGGCAGGACCACACTAGATTGGTGTGCCAGCTTTCCTATATGAGCACGGGTCACATTTCCATCACCCACTGGGTTGGTGTGCTGGCTTTCCTATATTAGCACAGGTCACATTTCCTCACCAGAAATCTTTTCTCACAAGAGAACCCTTTGAAGAAAAGAAAAGTATACCTGCCCCTGCCCCCATCTGGGATTTCGGTCACAGCAGGATCATTAATCCTCCAGTGCTGGACGGTCCTTTGGGGACTAAGACTGCAGGGGGGCCCTGGAAGGCATCTGCCCATGGTGCCACCTGCCGCTCTGGCCCTGGGCTCCTGGGTCTCTCCGAGTCACCAGAGTCCCACAGGCAGCAGGGGCCCTTCACAGTGGCCAGTCGAGACCTGCAGGTGGCTCTGTCCCGGGCAGGCCAGGAACTGCTGTCTCCAAGTTTTATACTTAAGAGCCACAATTAAGTACTACCTCATCAGGTCAAAACATCAGGATGGAGGTGGTCCATGTGATCCCATCCCTGAAAGCAAGCTCTGCTCCCATGGGGCAAGTTCTGGGAGATCCATCCCTGCTCAAGACCACAGCTGCTCAGTAAGCACCACGGCCTACGGGACAGCCCAGGGCTTTGACACAAGGCAGTTTCTCCTGCAGACAGGCGAGGCTGCTCCACAATCAAACCACCACCTTCCTTGTGGGTGGCCTTTGTCCCTGTGGGGCCCTGACCACTTTGCCGGTTGCTGTCATGCCCACAGGAGGAGGGTGACCACCAGCTATGAGGGACACACGGACAAATGCCCTCTCGAGACGCACAGATGTGGGACACACAGACAAATGCCCCTCGAGACGCACCACATGGGACACACAAACAGGTGCACTTGCAGGATACACGACACCCTGGATGACAGGCCCACTCACCAGCAGCAGGTCCATCGTGTTGAGCCGGCAGAGCTCCTGGTTGATGCTGGGCGTGTTCGTGTGCAGCAGTGCGGCCACGAGACGGGCACCATGCAGACGGGCATTCCCCAGCGGCTCCTCCAGCACGCCGATGGTGGTGAGGATTGCGCTTTTCTACAGCACAGGTTGCAGCCATCAGCCTCGCTCCCACGCCACCCACTCTGAGGGGCTGTGGGGTCTGCCTGTGACAGGAGCTGAGGGGATCATCAGGCCCCACGCCCCAGCACCCCCCATGCACACCAGCCATCAGGAACACCCGCAGCAGGTGGGGCCAGCCTGTCGGAGCTGGGAGACCCTGCATGACACCAGGGGCAGATGTGGGGCTCTCTGGGGACTCCCGCCCAGGATCCGGAGCCACAGACCCCCTGAACATGCCTCCTCAGATGGTGCAGCCCTGCTGATCCCACCTTCTCTTTACCCTCGTCCTGGCCATGACCTGCCTTCCCGAGGCTCACTTTCTCAGGGGGAGACGGACAACAAGTGTACTGATAAAGGAGCCACACAGCAAGGCAGGTCATGTGGTGCTAAGGAGATGCATCAGGGACAGGCTGGGGGCTGGTGGGTAGGGAGCAGCCCTGAATGGCACCTGAGGAAAGACTGAAGGGCTGGGGTGCCGCCTCACTGATGTCACCCTCCTCAGCATGGCCACAAGCACCCTACCCCGCACTGCTGAGCCAGGCCACCTGGTTCAGCCCTCAGGAGCTGAGCGTCCCGCACCAACAGAAGGCTGACAGACATCTGGGGGCCCGCAGAGTGCTGGGCTGTAGGCCCCACCAATAGGTCTGAAAATCGCCCAGGTGCTGAGGGAAGGCCTGAGGGGCAGTGGACAGGCCAAGCCCATGCTGCCTCCCATCTACGCGGCTGACCAGCTCACCTTTGGCGGGCTGAGCAGCAGATGGTGGAAGTCCCTCAGCCGCGGCTCGATGCCCTGCAGTACACTACTGCTAACGCTGTGCGGCCGCTCGAGTCCCTGAGAGAAGGAGTCCACCGAGCCACCCTCTGTCCTGTGAAGGCAGGACGCAGACATCGATGGGGCATGCCACCCTCAGGCCTGACCCACACAACATGCAGCCTTCTCCCAGGAGGAGATGCTTGCCCCTTTCCCAGAAGGAAACCTCAAGAGTGAAACTATCCAAGGCCTCCGTACATCCTCTGGTGTAGACGGAAGAGGGAGACATTCAGGAAAGGCTCCGGGTAACAAGTGGAACCGGAGCAAGAGGCGGCAGAGGGATGCGGGGAACCCCAAAGGCACCCACTCACCACGTGGCCCACCCTCGTTACTGCCTCTGACATGCTCGCTGCTGTCCCTACACATGGGCTGAGAGACCAGAAACAGGGTAGCCCCATGTGGCTCTTTTGGCCTTTTAAAACTGAGAGCTTGATTTAAAGACTTTTTCTGATTATAAAAATAATACATGGTCATTATAGAAAAAGATTTCAAATATACAAGAGGATAAAAAAAACTGCAGATATACAGCTGGCCCATCTGTCTTTCCTCATTTTCACACCATCTCTCAGAGAGCGCCCAGGCTTCCTCCCTAAACCCACAGGGCACCAGAGGCAATTGTACTGGGTTTATGAAAAGAGAAAACCAACATTCCAGATATTTAACCTGAGTAAATGATTATAACACTGTAATTCCACTTTTAGGTAATAAACTAACAAATATGCATCAGATGACAAAAACAGAGAGCCAGAGACTACTAACAGTCTCACTGCCCAGAGATAAAGCCAATTTCTGCCATTCCTTTTTCATTCTCTTTTTAACAGCATATATGCTGTCAGTGGTGGGGGCTATGGCAAAGTCCCCGCAGGTGGGAATAAGGCAACCGAGCAGACAGAGCACAGCCACAGAGGATGGCCATCCTGGAGGCAGAGGGGCGCCCAGGCAGGGAGCGGAGGGGACTCGGGGAGGTAGCTAGCGCCCGGAGGGCATACCACATGGGTCCCCCAGCCCCGCCCTGCCCACAGCCCCCTCCCTACTTGGACGCTCTTCTCCCCAGGCCTCTCAGCCCGTTCACAGAGCTCCTGTACTCTGCCTGTCTCCTGCCATCTGCCGCTAACCAGGGTCACCTCTTTAGCTCCCTTGGGCCACCTCATCTCTGGTCACCCACGATGCCAAGAACCAATCCAGGTTCTCCCCTTGCTCCAGACCAGCACTTTCAAACAACTGAAATTTCTACTGGGGCATTCTATAAGGGTCTCAAACTTACACATCCCAAAACGAGTTCCATTTCTTCCCCAAACTTGCCTGCCTACTGCATCCTGCTGGTTCATGACCCCACTCAACCCTGAGACCACAGCTGGGGCACCGCCTCCCCAACCCCATGCTCAGTGCGGTGGTCGTATCCACTCCCCACCTCTGCTAGGCACAGCCTAGTATGGGGGCCCCCGGGCCACTCCGCACACACCCCATTGCAGTACCTTCGCAGGTACACAAACACATTCGCCAACTGGCAAGAGAGACGGCCATGGTTGGGGCAACTGACACAATGACCAAAGGGACTTGCCCTGAACTGTAAAGTACACCTGGGCGATCTGAAATGAGTTAAAGTCACAGACAACAGGTCAGGCCCGCCACCTGGCCCACAGTGCCCCCGGCACCAAAACTCACCCGGCACGCCGTGTCTCCAGCAGAGTCAGCAGGACCTGCGTGCCGCATACCAGGCAGCTCTCAGTCTGCTCCCCATCAAACATGTTCCTGAGCAGCTGCTCTATGCAGCCCTGCCTGTCAGAGACACATGGTCATGCCTGGAACCTGGAGGGCTCCCACTGGGCCTGAGCTCGGGCCTGTCAGGGACACATGGTCACTGTGGGAGCACGGGCCACACACGGAACCTGGAGGGCTCCCAATGGGCCTGAGCTCGGGCCTGTCAGGAACACATGGTCACTGCGGGAGCACTGGCCACGCCTGGAACCTGGAGGGCTCCCACTGGGCCTGAGCTCGGGCCTGTCAGGGACACATGGTCACGCCAGGAACCTGGAGGGCTCCCACTGGGCCTGAGCTCGGGCCTGACAGGGACACCCCGGGGACCTCCCCCTGCATTCCCCTGCAGCCGGGAGAGCCCATCACAGCAAACACAGCTGTGAGTCTGGGCGAGGACGGTGAAGGATGGTGGCCCCTCCCGCTGAGCAGGCCTGGGCATCCCTATGCCACAGAGTCCCCACCTCCTTGGGCAGCACTCACGACTCCAGAACCGCAAGGAGAGGGTCAGGTTCTGCTGTCTCCTGCAGCTGACCACCCTGGTCTCTGCCCAGCCGGACAATGTCACAGAGTGTCTGAGATGCATTGGACTGCCTCTGTGGAACAAGTAGCAGGTGCCATCAGCACCCACAGGGCACTGGGGTTCTCCGGGGACTGGGCAGGTGGAGACAGAAGTGCCGCTGAGAACAGTTCTCAAGGAGTTTCTGCAAAGGTCTCAGACTGGCTAGTTCATGTCCAAGATGCTTGTGTCTGACTTTCCCCTCGTCAAAGGTGGGTCTGCTTAGACTTTTTCTGCTGTGACCACCCTCAGGAATTCAAAAGGGGTTCACAGTGGTCAGAAATGCTATGCAGTTGTTGCTCTGTACCTCGGGTAGATGGTCTGAGGTATGCCGTGAACAAGATGGTGTCTCTGACACTGTGTTTTAAATTTAACAGCAAATTACTACTCATCTTCATTTGAGTCGTTGGAGCTAAGGAAATGGGAACGCTGCTGCAGAGAACGCAACTTTTCCAGGAAAGCAGGAGCTCCACCATGCACCTGCCAGCGGTGTGTGGTCTCCCCACTGTGTGGGGTCTCCCACTGTGTGTGTGCACCTGCCAGCGGCGTGGGGTCTCCCCACTGTGTGTGTGCACCTGCTGGCGGCGTGGGGTCTCCCCACTGCGTATGTGCATCTGCCAGCGGTGTGTGGTCTCCCCACTGTGTGGGGTCTCCCACTGTGTGTGTGCACCTGCCAGCGGCGTGGGGTCTCCCCACTGTGTGTGTGCACCTGCCAGCGGCGTGGGGTCTCCCCACTGTGTGTGTGCACCTGCTGGCGGCGTGGGGTCTCCCCACTGCGTATGTGCATCTGCCGGCAGTGTGGGGTCTCCTCACTGTATGTGTGCACCTGCCAGCAGTGTGTGGTCTCCCCGCTGTGTGGGGTCTCCCACTGTGTGTGTGCACCTGCCAGCGGCGTGGGGTCTCCCCACTGTGTGTGTGCACCTGCTGGCGGCGTGGGGTCTCCCCACTGCGTATGTGCATCTGCCGGCGGTGTGGGGTCTCCTCACTGTATGTGTGCACCTGCCAGCAGTGTGTGGTCTCCCCACTACGTGGGGTCTCCTGCTGTGCGTGCGCACCTGCCGGCGGCGTGGGGTCTCCCCACTGTGTGTGTGCACCTGCCGGCGGCATGGGGTCTCCCCACTGTGTACACGCACCTGCCAGCGGCGTGGGATCTTTTCACCATACACGTGCTGGCCACGGGGCGCACTGCAGAGAATAACCATGGAGCCGACACCCCCAGGGAGCAGAGCTCTGAGTCCGACAGAGGTGAGAGCACCCAGCGCACTAAAGTGAATGCCTGCACGACTATTTTTAGGGAAAACAAGAGCTGCCAGGCTGGCTTTGTGGCAGCATGCCTGCCTCTGGATAGTTGATGACAGGCTAGTCAAAGGGCCGGTCAGCCCCACGGCACTCACATAGGGCAGCCAGCTTCCCTAGTCACAGGGAACGGAAAATAGCCCGCTAAATTTGGGGGTAATCTGATACTCAGCCACAGATGACTAATACAATCCTGTCAGAATTGTTTTTATAATATGTACGGATTACTTTTCAGTTTAAAAAGTAGCCCAGAAGTCTACCCGTGATTAGGGAAGAAAACTGTTGAGCTGACCCTG
The DNA here is from genome assembly GCF_024166365.1 of Elephas maximus indicus. Taxonomy (NCBI): domain Eukaryota; kingdom Metazoa; phylum Chordata; class Mammalia; order Proboscidea; family Elephantidae; genus Elephas; species Elephas maximus. The sequence continues at coordinate 196,764,600 of NC_064822.1, read as the reverse complement.
GCCCACAGGAGTGGCGAGCAGGGGTCCCATGACATAGTACTCACGTCCTCCTCCTGACTCGGGTGGATCAGCCCCACGAGTCTCTCAATTATCTTCTCTTCATTAAGCCACTGAAAGGGAAAAATGCCAGCATCACCAGGAGGCATCTGCCACTTTCTCCATCTCTGTCAGCTCTCACTAAAGGTTGGGAGCCCCTGGTGCTGAGACCTGTGAACCCAGTCCTCCTGGACCAAACTCAGGACAGATGACTGTGGCTGGATGCTCCATGGAGAGCCAGGTGAGAAACCTCGGGCCCCAAAGAACGAGAGGAGGCTCCACAGCCCCCCCCCCACGGCACCTCATCCCCTGCCTGCACCCTGGGACCATTGCTCCCCTTTCTCCCTGCTCAGCTCCCATACAAGAAAGGTGCTGCACAGCATGGCCGTGGACTCGTGGGATTTAGTCAGCCATGGGCCCCTTGCGCAGTGGGCCATGCTAAACTCTGGGTCAAGAAGGCAGACAGGAGGGGGCCGCAGCAAGGGCTGCCGGTGCCAGGTCCCCGGGAGGACCACCCTTCCAAAGTCTCAAATGCCAGCTGGAGACCGTGTTGCTACCACACATCTGCGGAGGCCCACCAATGTCAGTTTCTTGCTTTGGGCAGGAATTACACCAACTTGACTTGATAACACCAATTATCTCCCGGTTAATCACAAGTCCTGACTGAGAAAGCTGTATTTTGATTAATAAGAGCGTGAAAGGGAATCAGTTACTACTTAGCAAAAGTAGCTGGGCTGTGGATTCAACCTGCCAGGGGGGCTCCTCGAGGGGAAGAGACAACAAAAGGGCCGTATGCAAGTGACAAGAGGTGTCTGCAGGAGCAGGGCAACAAAGCGAAGGCTAGGAAACGCTCTTCTGTTGTTCTAGGTTCCTGCTGGCAAACTCTGGACGCCAATCCACATCACGGAACAGCTCCAAGCTGACCAGGACTAGCCTGACACCTGGCTGCGGTCCGCTCCTCTCGACCACACCAGCACTCACTAAGAACAGGGCTGCCTCAGGTGCTTGGTCATCCCGCAAACGCGTTCTATGACACACAAGCTCTGCCTGGGGCCAGTCCTCCCCGAGCCGGCACATGGCTGAGCCTGTCCAGCCAGGGGCCACCTGGGACTAAGAGGAAGACGACCAGCCTGGTCATACCCACTTCAGTATCAGCCTCATCCAGGTCTATCTCCCAACTCAGTTTCTTCCATGGCTTCAAACCAGTCTGTCCTGTTCGAACCCTTGCTGAGAATGTGCATTTCCACCCCAGATATACTGAGACCCAGTCTACGTTTCACAAGATCCCCAGGTGATTCTTATGTGTAATTCCTGGGACCTTGTTAGAAATGCAAATTCTCAGCAGGGGTTCCAACTGCACCAAACCAGTTCAAAGCCCTGGTTTCATCAGCTAAGAGTACACAAGCCACAAGGTGGCCCCTGGCCAAGCCAGTGAGGGTCAGATGTCTATCAGCCCACTCCTTCTCCACCCTCCTTTGACCTGAGACAAGCCTACACCTCTCCAAGCTTCTCCCGGAAGCTCCAGCTCCCCCACCTCTCTCAGGGCAGCCTGCTGCAAAGGCTGCCATCCCCAGGCTCAGCCCTCCCTTCACATGCCTAACTCCTGTCCCTCCTGAGCACACATCTTCCTCCAGGCACACTGGAATCAGGCCTGCAGGGCACACAGGTGACAGCTCTGGGGTGCCCTGACCACACCCTGGTCCCCTTCACTGCAGTTTCCTTTCCACAGGCCCCTAGCTCAGTCCTCCCCCGAGCCAGGTGGACCACCCATCACCAGCCTCCGCCACACAGGGGCCTGCAGCTGGCTGGCTGTCCTTCCTCCTCACTAGGACTTTCTCCCCCAGCCCAATCGGACAGGCGCTCAGGGCACTCGTTGCTGACCCATGCCTGGCATGTCTCATTGGAGGGAAGGGCTGCTGTGGGGTTCAGCGGGAGCAGATAGTTATACCTGAAGGGTCACACCAGCCCTCAACACCCCAAGCATTCTCAGGATGCATCATCTGGAGATCACTCTCACTACTGGATATTACATCAGGGGCCAGCAAACTGCCCATGGGTCCAAGTTGCCCACTGCCTGCTGTTGTCAATAAAGCTTTACTAGAACATGGCCACGCCCACTTGTTTGCATACTGTCTCTGGCTGCTGGGCCAGCAAAGCCTAAATGCTCACCATTGGCCCTACGCAGAAGTGTGCTGCTTGGTCCTGTGCTAAGTGCTTAGCATTCCCTCAGCACATGTCTGCTTAGGGCCTGAGCCTAAATCCAGGGTTTAGATAATACAGCACCAAGGCCACAACAACAGTTCATTCACCAGATAGAACCCTCTGGAAGGTCCTGAAAAAGAACTTTCAACCTAAATATCCCATATTTACCAGGACATACTCCTTCAGGCAGGAAGGCTTTTTTTCTTTTTTAATTACTGGGAAGTAAAGTTGCCAAATTACAACCACAGCTACTGTGTTACCATGTAACACCTGCTGCTACCGTACTACCATATTAACAGCCCTGTTACCATGCTACCACGTAACACCCGCTGCTACCATATAACACTCACCATTGCTATCGTTATATGACTCCTATCGATGAGCCAACTCTTCTTGGAGGTTGGCCAGCAGTGAGTGAACCACTCAGCATCAACACCCATCACCCCAGGCCCACCCAAGCCCACAGAAGCAGTGCACTTTCCACTCCTAAGGTCAAGGCTGGCCATGGAGGTCATGCTGGCCTGTGGGGCTAGGCGGAAGCGCTGTGTGTGCTCACTTCCCACTGTCTCATCACCATCACAGCCCCAGCACTGCCTAAGCGGAGGGGGCCGCTCCACCACCCTGGGCTCCAGAAGGAGGCACTGCAGATCCCGACAGGCCCGTGGACCCCAGGCAGTGAGTGAAAAAGGACCTTATTCGCCATAAGCCACTAGGACTTGGAGGTGGTGTTGTCACAGCACAGCACGGACAGTCCTGATTCAGAGTTCTCGCAGGCAGTGTTTGCATTTGTCCAACCAAGACAGGCATTAATTGAATTTCAGGGTGACCCTAATGTGTACAAACAGGGTGGGGATAACCGCCAACGTGTCGTAAGCACATGTAAACTCTGTCTTTAGGACGTATCTTGGAGGACCAGGATGCAAAACAGCCAGGAAGACCTGGAGACCCAGTGGCCCTGGGCCCCATCCCAGTGCACGAGACTGGACATGAGCCCCAGACTGTCCCACCCCACAGCATCCAGGGCCAGGCAGGAGCAGTAAGACCACCTTTCCAAGCCCAGAGTACGTGTGGGACGCAGCCCCGAGGCCTGGCCGACCCGCTGCCACACCGACTCGGTTCTTGCACCTCAGATTCCACATCCAGAGACTGGATGGCACGCCCACGTGCTGCTCTGAGAACAGAGAGGTGAGGTGCTCGAGGTAGCCAGCGTGGCTCCTCTGACCGTGAGTGACAGTAGCCACTACTCACACCACACTCAGCGCACAGCACTGGCTGCTATCCTGAATTCTTGGTGGGGGCTGCCCAGAAAGGAGCGAGTATTAACCTAAGTGTGGGCCTAGGTATTGTCCCCAACTCCAGGGCTGGAGACCTTCCTCTTCTCACGGAAGAGCTATGGGGGGGCATCCTCCTGCTGAGAGGGTACCCTACTGGAAGACGACGTCCAAACACCCCAGGACAGACGTCTCAGCTCTGGGTTCCGTGACTCTGTCTTCCACGGAGACTCTCAGCAAGCACTGTTCTCACAGGTACGCACCTGGGCACAAGGCTGAGGGTGGTGCTGGGGAGGGGTGGGAGAAGGAGGTAAGGAAGGTCATTTCTGCTCCTTCACAGAGTGAGGGAAGCTGCTCTGCCCTGTGCCCCTGGAAGTCCAGTCTCAACCACAAGCCCTCAACAAGAGCTTGATGGCACCAGGGGAGAACACACCCCGGCGCAAGAGTGGGTGCAGATGCACGGTGTCCTCTGAGCCCTCAATGAGCCCGTCAGCCTCCTCTTCTTGGCCAGGTACCCTCTGCATGCACCCAGGACACACTCAATCCCCTGGTAAGCCTGAGGGCAGTGAGCCATCCCACCCGGGGCCACAAAGAAGAACCAGGACCCACCCTGAGGGCCCGTGCAGAACTCACATGCAGGACCTCCTGCCGGAGGCCAGCTGGCTCCACGCAGCTGACCAGGCGCAGCAGCAGGTCCATCATGGCCGAGGTGCCGAGGTGCCGCAGCACCAAGCCAATGAACCCGTCCTTCTTCTTCAGAAACACAATCACCTGAAACCAGACACGCCAGTCAGCAAGCAGTGCAGAGACCACAGACGTGAGATGTTCCCCAGGAACAGAGAAAGATATACTCTCAGGGACATCACACAGAAATGATGGAAGATACGAAAACAGCCCAACGCACACAAGTGTGTCAGGAAGCCCTGACCAAGCACAGGTAGAGACACGGATGCAGGAGAGTGTGAGAAGACCATAGCTCCCTGGCTCACTCCGAGGACCCATGCACCGCATGTCCTGTTGTGCAGCTTACACACACTGTGAGTGACAGGGCAGGCTGCATGCAGAGCAACCACTCAGCACACGTGTGTTAAAGTGAATGTGTGGACAGAGCTGGCCAGGGCCATGGGACCTCATTCACAGGGCCTGGAAGCACATCAAGGAGAGCACAGAGCAGGTGAGATGGTTGGTCGGCATTCCGTGAAAGGAAAAGGAGGACCAAGGTTCTAGAATTGACGACGGTGACTCGCGTCTGGCTGGTGAGCAATGCCAATGGGCTGTGGATGGTGAAGTCAGAGAACGGGGGCACCGTGGGGCCCACTGCTGATACCACGGGCCACTCAGCAGTTCCTAGGTGAGACAGCAGTGACTAGGAGGAGCCTGGGCGGGGATCCACTCTGCATGCATCTGAAAATGCAGCTTAGCTCAGCCTACGCACAGGAAGCTCCTGCAGTGCCCAGGCTGCCAGACTAGGGGCTGGGGCAGGCCCAGTTCTCTGGTGGGGGCCCTGGGAACAGAGGAGGTCCACCTGGCTAGGGATCTTTAGACTGCACACTTGTGCTGAGATGAGGAGGAACGGGAGGGGAAGGAGAAGGGAGAAGGGGAGACAGTAAAGTCCTACAGAGAAAGAAGAATCAGAACAAAACAGAGACGGCTCCAATAACAGTATTAGGATGACACCAAGGACACCATGACAGACCCTACAAACATCAGAACTATTATGAGAGAACATTATGAACAACTTTATGTGAATTTAGAATAAAAAAATTTCCTTGAAAAACACACTTATCTATACCAACAACAAAAAAAACAAAAACAGAAAAATCTGAATAGTTTTATAACTTTAGAAGAAATTAAATCCATCATTAAAAACCTTTCCAAGCAGAAAACTCCAGGCTCTAATGGCCTTCCCAGTGAATTCTACCAAACATTTAGAGAAAAACATCCCAATCTTACGCAGGCTCTGTCAGCGAACATGGAAGTGGGAATATGTCCCAGCTCCTTTGATGAGGATATAAAACCTTGACTTTAAAAATCTGATAAGGGCATTTGGAAGAAAGAGAAATTAAGGGCCAATCTCATGATGAATACAGATGCAAAAATTCAGCAATGTAAAAGAAAGCACAATAACATATACTACAACCAAGTTGGGCGTATTCCATGAATGCAAGGTTGGTTTAGCATTAGAAAGTCAAGCAGTGTAATTTATCTATTAACAAAATAGAGAAGAACGGATATGATCAGTTCAATAGACAACAGTAAGAACATCTGATAAAATTCAATAGGTATTCATGTTATAAACTCTCAAAAAAATTAGAAATAAAGAAAACTCCCTTAATCAGGTTTTTTAAGATATTCAATAGAAGTCCCTCAAAAAAACATTATACTTAATTGTAAAATGTTGAAAGCTTTTCCTCTGAGAGAAAGAAAAAGAAGGTCGACCAGCCCCACTTCTATTCAACGTAGTGCTAGAAGTTCCGGCAAAACGACAGGCAAGAAAAAGACGCAAAATGTTTCAGAAGAGTAAAGAACAAAATAAAACTGTCCCAGAGGGCATGATCGTGTATGCAGAGAAAATGAAACAACACAAAGGTAAGTTACTATCAAGATGGCCAAATACAAAGTTGTTACGTGTTGTCAAATTGATCACAACTCATAGCAACCCTACAGGACAGAGCAGAACGGCCCCACAGGTGTCCTAGGCTGAAGTCTTTACAGGACGCATCGCCAGGTCTTTCTCCTGCAAGGAGCTGCTGCTGGGTTCAAACTGCCGACCTTCTGGTTAGCAGCCCAGTGCTTAACCACTGAGCCTCGGAGGCTCCTATAAATCTAGTTAATGTATAAGAATAAACTTTATTTCTACATTACAGCAACAAACTGTTGGAAATAAAAGTTTGAAAAGATGCAATTTAGGAAAGTATTTTGGTGATTCCTCAAAAAGTTAAATATAGAGTTACCATGTGACCCAGAAATTCTGTTCCTAAACACCCGAAAGAAATGAAAACAGGGACTCAGACAGATAATTGGACATCAATGTTCACAGCAGCATTGTTCATAAAAACCAATCTCAAAAGGTTACATGCTATAGGATTCCATCCATATAACACTTCTGAAATGACAAAATTTTAGAAATGGAGGAAAGAACAGTGGTTGCCAGAGTTAACGATGGAGGATGGGTGAGAGTGGTTGTAAAAGGCCAGCACCGGGACTCTCGTGGAGAAAAAACCATGAGGTACCTGGACTGTGCCGGTGGACACAGGAACCTGCACAGGTGATGAGCTTGTACAGAACTTAACACGCACACGCAAGTACAAGTAAAACTGGGGAAAACCTGTATAAGGTCAGAGGATTGTATCGATATGTTGGTTGTGATATTCTGCTACAATTTTACGTAACCACTCGAGAAAATCTGTTAAAGCGCACCGGGGATTTCTTTGAACCGTTTCTTAAAACTGCCTGTGAATCTACAATTATCTCAATAAAAACTTTAATTAAATAGCAGTATCATTAGAGCAGCATGAAAATATCAAAAGCCTAAGAATAAATCTAATGAAAGATGTGCTAGACCACTATACAGAAAATTACATTACTGAGAAAAATTAAAGAAGTCCTAAATAAATGGATACACCATTTTCACGAATTATCAGTCATGAGACGGTAATGATCTCAATTCTACCCAACTGACCTACAGCAGGGAATGGCACACTCTTTCTATAAAGGGCCAGACAAGAAACACCTTCCCCCATGTGTCTATGGGTTTGTTGTACTGTGGGGCCTGCGTGTTGCTGTGAGGCTGGAAGCTATGCCACTGGTATTCAGAGGCAGGACAGGTTTCAGCTGAGCTGACAGACTAGGAAGAAGGACCCGGCAGTCTACTTCTCAAAAGAATTAGCCACTGAAAACCTTATGAACAGCAGCAGAACATCGTCTGATATAGTGCTGGAAGATGAGCCCCCCAGGTTGGAAGGCACTCAAAGGTGACGGGGGAAGAGCTGCCTCCTCAAAGTAGAGTCGACCTTAATGATGTGGATGGAGTCAAGCTTTCGGGACCTTCATTTGCTGATGTGGCACGACTCAAATGAGAAAAAACAACTGTAAACATCCATTAATAATCGGAACCTGGAATGTACGAAGTATGAATCTAGGAAAATTGGAAATCATCAAAAACGAAATGGAACACACAAAGATTGATATCCTAGGCATTAGTGACCTGAAATGGACTGGTATTGGTCATTTTCAATTGGACGATCATATGGTCTACTATGCCGGGAACGACAATTCGAAGAGGAATGGTGTTGCCCTGATGGTCAAAAAGAACATTTCCTTGTCTATCCTGAAGTACAACACTGTCAGTGATACGAAAATATCCATATGCCTACAAGGAAGACCAGTTAATATGACTATTATTCAAATTTATGCACCAACCACTAAGGTCAAAGATGAAGAAACTGAACATTTTTACCAGCCTTTGCAGTCTGAAATTGACTGAACACTCAACCAGGATGCACTGATAATTACTGGAGACTGGAATGCTAAAGTTGGAAACAAAGAAGAAGGGTTGGTAGTTGGAAAATATGGTCTTGGTGACAGAAACGATGCCGGAGATCGCATGATTGAATTTGCAAGACCAACAACGTCTTCATTGCAAATACCATTTTTCACCAACATAAACAGCAACTATACACATGGACCTCGCCAGATGGAATACACAGGAATCTAACCAGCTACATCTGTGGAAAGAGATGATGGAAAAGCTCAATATCATCAGGCAGAACAAGGCCAGAGGCCAACTGTGGAACGGACCATCAATTGCTCCTATGCAAGTTCAAGGTGAAACTGAAGAAAATTAGAACAAATCCATGACAGCCAAAGTACAACTTGAGTATATCCCACCTGAATTTAGAGACCATTTCAAGAACAGATTTGGTGCACTGAACACTAATAGACCGAAGATGAGACAAGTTGTGGAATGACATCAAGGACATCATACATGAAGAAAGTAACAGTTCGTTAAAAAGACAGGAGACAAAGAAAAGACCTAAATGGATGTCAGAAGAGACTCTGAAATTTGCCCTTCAACAACGAGTAGCTAAAGCAAAAGGAAAAAAATGATGAAGTAAAAGAGCTGAAGAGAAGATTTCAAAGGGCAGCTTCAGAAGACAAAGTATTATGATGACATGTGCTAAGACCTGGATATAGAAAACCAAAAGGGAAGAACACGCTCAGCATTTCTCAAGCTGAAAGAGCTGAAGAAAAAATTCAAGCCTCGAGTTGCAATATCGAAGGATTCTATGGATAAAATATTAAACGATGCAGGAAACAACAAAAGAAGATGGAAGGAATATACAGTGTCACTATACTAAAAAGAATTGGTTGACGTTCAACCATTTCAGGTAACATATGATCGGGAATCGACGGTACTGAAGGAAGAGGTCTAAACTGCCCTGAAAAAGGCACTAGCGAAAAAACAAGGCTCTGGGAATTGACAGAATACCAACTGAGATGTTTCAACAAACAGATGCAATGCTAAAAGTGCTCACTCGTCTATGCCAAGAAATTTGGAAGACAGCTATCTGGCCAACTGACTGGAAGAGATCCGTATTTACACCTAGTCCCCAAAAAGGTGGTCCCACCAAATGCAGAACTTACAAAACAATATCATTACTATCACATGGAAGCAAAATTTTGCTGAAGATCATCCAAAAGTGGCTGCAGCAGTATATCGACAGGGAACTGCCAGAAATTCAAGCCAGATTCAAAAGAGGACGTGGAACCAGGGATATCATTGCTGATGTCAGATAGATCCTGGCTGAAAGCAGAGAACACCAGGAAGATGTTTTCCTGTGTCTTAAATTGACTATGCTACGGCATTTGACTGTGTGAATCATAACAAATTATGGGTAACAATTCAGAGAATGGGAATTCCAGAACACTTAATTGTGCTCATGAGGAAATCTCTACATGGATCACGAGGCAGTCATTGAACAGAGTAAGGGTATACTGCATGGTTAACAGTGAGGAAAGGTGTGAGCCAGGGTTGTATCCTTTTGCCATACCTGTTCAGTCTGGATGCTAAGCAAATAATCCGAGCATCAGGGTTGGAGGAAGACTCATTAACAATCTGCATTACGCAGAAGATACAACCTTGCTGGCTGAAAACGAAGAGGGCTTGAAGCACTTACTGATGAAGATCCAAGACCACAGCCTTCAGTATGGAATGCACCTCAACATAAAGAAAACACAAATCCTCACAACTGGACCAGTGAGCAACATCATGATAAATGGAGAAAAGACTAAGGTTGTCAAGGATTTCATTTTAATTGGATCCACAATCAATAGCCATGGAAGCAGCAGTCAAATCAAAAGACACCTTGCATTGAGCAAACTGGCTGAAAGTCATGTCTTTAAAGTGTTAAAAAGCAAAGATGTCACCCTGAGGACTAAGGTGTGCCTGACCCAAGCCATGGTGTTTTCAATCACCTCCAACGCATGTGAAAGCTGGACAATGAGTAAGAAGACCAAAGAAGAATTGATGCCTTTGAATTGTGGTGCTGGCAAAGAATATTGAATATACCATGGACTGCCAACACAATGAACAAATCTGTCTTGGAAGAAGCACAACTTGGAAGCAAGGATGGCGAGACTATGTCTCACATACTTTGGACATGTTGTCAGGAGGGATCAGTCCCTGGAGAAGGACACCATGCATGGTAAAGCAGAGGGTCAGCAAAAAGGAGGAAGACCCTCAACGAGATGGACTGACACAGTGACTGCAACAATGGGCTTCAGCACAGCACTAACTAAGGATGGCGCAGTACTGGGCAGTGTTTCTTTCTGTTGTACGTTAAGTTCACTGTGACTTGGAACGGACTGGATGGCATCTAACAAGTCCTGATACCTGAGAGAGTTAGCTCTCTGTTTTTTCTCAAGACTGTTTTGACTCTTCTTTGCCCTTTGCATTTCTATATAGATTTTACAAGGAGCTTATGAATTTCCATACCAAAAAAACCTTCTGAAATTTAGATTAGGTTTGCATTCACTACAGATAACACGTCCTAAGTACATAACGTGAAGTCTTGCCATCTAATGCTTCTTGGGAGCATTCTGCTTGTACTTCTTCCAAGACGAGACTTGTTTGTTCTTTTGGTAGTCTAAAATTCAATATTCTTCTCCAACACTGTAATGCAAAGGCATAATTCAAATGCATTCTTTGGTCTTTTTTATTGATGTCCAGCTTTCACATGCAGAGAGGCAACTGAAAACACCATGGCTTGGGCCAGGTGTATGTTAGTCCTCAAAGTGACATCTTTGTTTTTGAACACTTTAAAGAGGTCTTTTGCAGTATTATCTGCCCAATGCAATACGTTTTTTGGTATCCTGACTGCTGCTTCCTTGGGCGGTGACTGTGGATCCAAGTAAAATGAAATCCTTGACAACTTCAATCTTTTCTCCGTTTATCATGATGTTCCTTATTGGTCCAGGTGTGAGGATTTTTGTTTTCTTTATGTTGCGGTGTAATCCATACTGAAGGCTGTGGTCTTTGATCTTCTCCAGTGATGAAATATACACTCACCAGGTGCTAAAACAAAAACTGGTAGGTAATATTAAGTGCTGGTTAAGGACCACATCAGTGGATGTCCTGAGGGTCTGAATGACGAAGGTGTGCTCCCAGGCCTGTCTCTGGTCTGGGATACCAGTGGCCCATTCCTGGGCCTTACAAGGCTGGGTAGCTCCGAGGGATGGTGGGAAGTGTGCCTCAGTCCAGTGCTGGCCAGCAGAAACATTCCTTGGAAAATCCTTTCTTATTCAAATTCTAAGCCACACGTGAGCACCCCTCATGCCCCACAGCTATCCCACAGCAGATGCAGTGGGTGCTGGTGACAGTCAGACATGGCAGCACCAGTGGGGACAGCCTGCTGCCACCATGTGGTCTCAGCTGACTTACTTGTTCAGTTTTTCTTGCAATGAGGTTGCCGATGGTCTTGCTGAAAAAGCTGGCGAGGAGAGGGTTGAGAGGAGGCTCATGGTCCAGAAAGTCGTACAGAAGGTTCAGTAAGGTCTCGTCCCCTCCCAGCTTGTCGTTGATCTGTGGCACATCAGAGGTCAGCAGCTCACAGGCTGTGTTTGGATATCTAAAAGGGCACAAACCAAGCAACTGAAGGTGAAATTAGACTTCTCAAGACACTCAGGAAGCTGGTTAAATAATCTACCTAAACCAAAAAAACAAACCCAAAGCCGCTGAGTCAATTCCAGCTAATAGCGACCTTACAGAACAGACTAGAACTGCCCCCACAGAGTTTGAAGGAGCAGCTGGTGGATTTGAACTGCCGACCTTTTGGTTAGCAGCCACAGCTCTTAACCACTGCACCACCAGGGCTCCAAATAATCTGCCTACTAGCAGGCAAATCTATATTAAAAGAACAAAAAACTGAACAGACCTCAGACAAAACAAAAACATGATTACTTTTGAACTAACATATTTATGACTCCACAAAGCTCTCAGTTTTTAAAGTACATGTTTGGGCACCTCGTACCCTACCAACCGACAACCTCCATTTCCAAACCCTGATCTCTGGACCAGCTGCATCTACCATGCCCTCTGCACCCACCACACCCTCTGCACCAACTGTACCCCCTGTGTACCCGTTGTAACCTCTACACCCACTGTACACTCTGTACCAGCCGCACCACTGAAACCTCCGTGGGTGGCACCCACGGCACCCTCTGCAAGCACTGCACCCTCTGCACCTACTGACTCCCTCTTACCAATGATCTCAGCTATGCCCATCGAAGAGGTCAATCTTTCCTTCCTCTCCTTCCATGCCTTTCTTACCCCTTCAGGTTAACAAACAATTTGAAGACGCGGCACAGACAGATCCAACCCACCCCAGACTGGATGAATGCTGCATCAGCAGTTTTCAGCACCACTGAGGTATTACTATTAATAAACACCAATATTTGTGACAATGTACTTTTGACAAAAAATATCACCTACAAGAGCATTCTTACACTACCCCACGCAGTGCCCACTATTACGTCCCTGCTTCATCATCAGCAGACACAGGGAGGGCATGTCTAGCCAACAACCCCCTGTGTCCAGGACAGCCCTGGACCAGTGACGAGTACCAATGCTACATGTCCCACATCATGGCACACCAGGAAGCGTGCTTGGCTGGAGGCAGCTGGGAGCATGGTGGGAGTGTCTTGAGGTAAGACACGCTGACCAGAGCAGCCCTGGGTCTGGCTGCCAGGCACACACCCTGCCCTGCACTTTCCCGGCCTCACCAAGTCCCTTACCCTCTGTGTCTCAGTGCTTGTTTCTGGGCATGGAGATAAGACCATCTATGCCACCCCACAAGCTTCTGTGAGGACGGAGGAACCAGTGTATATGAAACAGCGCCCAGCACACAGCAAGCACTTGGGCACCGCTGGCTGCTACTCCCTCCTCTGTACCACTGACAAGTACCAGAGCCAGGTACAGAGGACATGCCGACCAAGGGCCTGACCTGTGCAGTCTGTGTGGAGTGAAGAGGGCCTAGGCCTGCAGGACATGAGGAACAGAGTTGGCAGGGCACGGTGCCTGGCTGGGTATGGAGGTGGGAGGTCGTCACAGGTAAGGGCAAGACTAACCAGCACGGAAGACGGCGAGCAAGCTGTAGAGCGCAGGCAGTGCCGTGTGGGGCAGGCTGGGCCCGCAGGACCAACCAGGTTCAGAGTGGAGGCCCAGCAGCACTTATGTAAGCAGGCCTGGACCAGCAGAGAGGCCTGAGGGCCCAGAGCCAGTACAAGTGAGTTACTGCAGGCCAGGAGAGAAGGCAGAGGAGGGCCGAAGGCCACGGCAAGAAGGGCCGAGTGCTATGCGTGCAGCCATGGGCTGGGTCTATCCCAGCTCTGTGCCCCCTGGCTTGGCCTCTGGCTGTTAGCGTCTGTGTCTACGGGATGGGGTAGCCCAGGGTCTGCTCTGTAGGGTTAGCATAAGGTCAAATGATGGGATGCCCAGCACAAGAGTGGCTATGATGACCACCAGTGGAAGATGCACGCAGCACAGGGCAGAAGGACAGAGGGCCCAAGAGGATTTGGGAAGGAGAGTGCCAGCCGGAACACGAGAACCAGGCCACACGACTCCTGGAGGCGTAGGAGCTAGAGGTGAGAAACCATCCTAAGGATAGTGAAAGCGCCAGCCCCTCACAGGATGTCAGAGGTTCACTCCTGAAGAAAGCAGTCAGAGCTGCTGACACAGGAAGGCCAGGCACAGCTGGGGAGGGACGGGGCACCGTCCTGGGATGGGGACCTGGTAACGACAATGCTGACGATGTCATGCCAGCCCGTCTTCCCAGCCCCACGATGCTGATGGCTAGAGGGATTCTTGTCAAAGGATCGCCACCTGACAAGACGGCTGTGGCTGCCCACGGGATCAGCCCACAGAGGGTGTGCAAGGGCAACCTATGGTGAGTTAACAGGCCTCGTTTGGACATCACAGCTTATGGGCAGGTTTTAGTGCCTCACTCTTGGAAGGAACACAAATGGCAAACAACAAAGAGACAAAAAGAACTCAGAGGAAAGATAATGAAGAAAACATAAAAAACCACATTACAATAGGCTATGCACTGAAAGCTATTGGAAAATCTGAGAATAAGAAAGAGCTCTTAGAAATTAAAAATGTGATGGCAGAAATTTAAAAAATCAATAGAAGGATGGGAAGATAAAAGTTGAAGATATCCCTCGGATATAGAACAAAAAGACAAGGACGTGGCAGTAAGAGCGAATGCTAGAAGACTCAAGTGCACATTCAGGTGGTCTAGCAGATGGCACTGGGAGGAGAAGGACAGCGCCCACCAGAAATCCCAGGAAGAGAGAACAGGGGAAAACTGAAGGGAGAAACACCATCAGACAAATAACGCAGATACACTTCCTTGTGGATTCCAACACTGAGAGGGCCCATGGAGCCCAAACAAAAGACCACGATATTATCACATCGCTGGGAAGTTTCAGAACAGAAGGCAGTAGAAAAGACCTAACCGCTCTGCGGGGGAGTGGGGAGTGAGGAAAACACGACAGACAGACAGACAAAGGGGACTCCCTGGCATCTAACCTCAAGAGCAAGGCTGGAAACCAGAAGACAAGTCTTCAAAGTGACTGGACCAGGCTGCCCAGCCTGGAAGCCTGAAGCAGAGTATCCAGCAAGTACAAGTCACGTACATTCTTAGACGTGCTTGGCCCCCAAGAGCATGACCTCTGTGGCCTTTTGCAAGACGCTACCTGAGAGAAGGCAATTGGCTACAAGGAAGGAAACCGAGAGCAAGGAAACTGCTGAAATGTCGGAACACAGGGATGGCGAGTTACCAGAGCAGGGCTGGAAGGCTCCAGGAAGCGCTGGGTGGGGGAGGCCCCAAACCTGTGGACAGAAAGCTCTGCCAGCCCAGCCCCCTGCCCCCTCTGCCCCTCCAGGAGTCATTGGGGAAGCATGGGTTGGGCATGCTAGGCTCTGCCACTCAAGCACCAGCCAGCCCAGCTCTGCTCTGGTTCACTCTGAGACGGGAACAGCGTGGCCCAGCAGCCCAGCATCATCAACCACCTTCTCCCAAATCTGCTTTAAGGGTAACAAAAATGTTATCTTGGTGTCTGTCTGCTGGCTCTTTCATCTTATTTCTCAAAAAGTCCAAAACTCGGCAAGCAGACTGTTCAGGCACCTCAAGGAAGAGACCAGGAACATCTGCCCATTTCCAGGGCTGGGTCACATGGCCACTGCTTCCAGCTCTGCGGGCTTAGGGCAGAGGTATTACACAGGCCCACCTGTCCGGAGCAGCCTTAGACTGCAAGCAGGGACAGAAGCTGCTGCCTGAGCCCGGAGCACAGAGGAGCCACCTCTCTGGAGCAGGCACAGCTCAGGTTCACTCTCCACTCTCAGGAAAAGAGGGTCTCTCCGTCACCCAGAGTCCAGACGTCAGGGTGAGACAGCCATGTGCTCAGCCAGGTTGCAGGTGCAACCTTACACTCTAGGACACGTGCCCAAGTGACACCTGTCAGAGGAGGTGCTGGCTCTAACCTGTCAGAGCCCAGCCCAGGCGGGCGGCAGGCCTGTCCTTGAGAGGCAGACTGGATTTCTGTGAAATAAAGTCCTACTGGCACGCAGCCACATCCATTAATTTACCATCATGAAAGGCTGCTTCCACGCTGCAACCTGCTCTTCATACATACCTATATTTTCCCACCTATGAAAAGCAATCTTAACCCTGTTTTCTCCTCTTGCTACCACCTCACCCAACCATCCATCTACCCAACCATCCATCCACGCATGCATCCACCCATCCATCCACTCATCCATCTATTCCACTCATCCATCCATCCATTCCATCCATCTATCCATCCACCCACCCACCCCTCCATCTACCCACCCACCATCCACCCATCTATCCATCCACCTACCATCCATCCATCCATCTATATATATCCATCCAGCTATCCATCCTATTCCTTTTCTCAAAAAAATTGGTTTAATATTTTTAATCAGAGTAACATGTATACATGCTTGAAAAGATCATATAGTGTGAGAGGGCTCATGATAAAAGGCAGGTCCCCATCCCTGTTACCATTCTCACTCCCAAGTCACATTTCTCATAGACTTCATTGCATACTCTTTTAGCTATTTTCTCTATCAGCTCCCTTGTTTCTAAATAGCATATGCACATATACGTGACATTCCCGCTGCCTTTATCAATTCTAGGTGTCACACAACGGAAGAGGAAGGTTCAGCCCCACCACCTACTACCCTCTCCTCACTCTCCCTGGGCAGCTGGAACATAATCTTTAGTCACGCTGCTGCCCAGTGTTCACCTTAGTCTGAACAGGTAAACACCGTTCACAGTTCACTCTTTATTCACTTACAGAAGGGCTCCCCCGGAGGTGGTCTTTTTCTCACTGTTGACTTATCTATCACTGACTTCTCCTAGACTCTGACTGTAAACCCCCCTGGACCATCACTGCCACTCAGGCATACCTTGCCCCAGCCCTACAGGTACGGCTTCCTCAGACTCAGCTAGGGTGGGACATTTAAGGCTAGCGTCTCAGTGACAAAACCCTTGTGACTGGCTGTCCCCAAACAACCTGCTACCTGCCTGCGGCTCTGCCCAGTGACACGTGGCCCACCTGGCACGGCAGCAGTACATACTTGAAGCGGACCTTCTCTTCCATGTCCAGGGGCGGGTCCTGCGTGATGAGGCTCACCAGCTCCTCCATGCATTGCTGCCGGCACAGGAAGTCCAGCAGCTTTCGGTTCTGGGCCTTGCACTCCTGCAGGAGGTCATCCTCATCCATAAGCTCCTGCAGCGTCACGTCCTCCTTGTCCAGCAGCTTGTCGACGTGCGAGGTGGTATTCAAGTCAAACTTCCAGAACATGGTGATGGCTCACAGAGCTACGAGAGAGGCAACAGGGTCACGTCTCCCCTCCTCCACGAGCCCATCCTCAGCAACTCCACACTGAAGTCCAGGAAGCCTGGGCTGCTCCATCCCCAAGACCAGTGTGCACTCCCACAGGCCGCAGACGGAGACAGCCCAGCACATACTGCTCTGATCTGGCCATCAAGGTCAGCTCACAGGCCAGCACCACCTGCTGGCTGTCCCTCTTCAGCAGCTCGGCCCTAGAGACACCACTATCTGCCCAGCTCCCAGGACACTGCCTCCTCTAGGTTGTCCCGTGGGCTGAGATGCCTCCCTCATTTGACAGCCCCCTGCGCATTCGCCCGGTTCTTGGTTCTGTCTGCCAACACCATCTGATGTCTCCCACGTGCAGGCAACAGAGATGCCATTCCACTATGAGAAAGGCAGTGCCTCCCAAACCCGCAGCCATAGTGTCCAGTACCCTCCTGAGCAAGACGCTGGACACTTTCCCAGGTGTCTCCCAGAAAGCAGTCTCAACAACTCAGACTCAAGATACCTCATCTTGCTGGCCTTTACCACCTGGCCTCCCCGCACCATCCCTGCTGGGTGAGTAACACCCAGAGTTGTTCTTACAGCTGCCACCCTCCTCACGTGTGCACCCAGTAAGTCACTAGGTCTCCCCATAGCACCCTGAGAAACCCCTACTAAGCCGTCCTTCCTCCATATCTCCAACCATGGACTTTGCCTGGACATTTAAGAGCCACTGAGCTAGGCCAGCCTTGTAGAGTCCAGGCAAAATGAATGTCAGAAGAGACTCTGAAGCTTACTCTTGAATGTCAAATACCTAAAGCAAAAGAAGAAATGCGGAAGTAAAAGAGGTGAACAGAAGATTTCAAAAGGCAGCTCGAGAAGACAAAGTCAAGTATTATAATGGTACCTGCAAAGACCTGGAGATAGAAAACCAAAAGGGAAGAACATACTTGGCATTTCTCAAGCTAAAAGAACTAAAGAAAAATCTCAAGACTTGTTGCAATACTGAAGAACTCTATGGGAAAATATTAAACGATGCAGAAAACATCAAAGGAAGATGGAAAGAACACAAAGAGTCCCTATGCCAGGAAGGACTGCTCAACGTTCAACCATTTCAGGAGGTACCACATGATCAGGAAGAAGTCCAAACTGCACTGAAGGCATTGGTGAAAAACAAGGCTCCAGAAATTGACAGAATACCAACCAAGATGTTTCCGTAAAACGGATGCAGCACTGGAAGCACTGACTCATCTACACCAAGAAATCTGGAAGACAGTTTACCTGTACCCATTCTGTCATATTTGTGCCTATTCCAAAGAAACGTGATCCAACAGAATGCAGAAATTATTGAAAAATATCATTATCACACACCAGTAAACTTTTGCTGAAGATCATTCAAAAGCGGTCGAGGCAGTACATCGACAGGGAATCTCCAGAAATGCACACCGGAGTCAGAAGAGGACGTGGAACAAGGGATATCATTGCTGATGCCAGATGGATCCTGGGCGAAAGCAGAGAACACCAGGAATATGTTTACTTCTGTTTTATTTACTATGCTAAGGCATTCAACTGTGTGGATGATAGCAAATTATGGATATCACTGTGGAGAATGGGAATTCCGGAACACTTAATTGTGCTCATGAGGAATCTGTTCACAGACCAAGAGGCAGTTGTTCGAAAAGAACAAGAGGATACTCCATGGTTAAAAGTCAGGAAAGGCATGCGTCAGGGTTGTATCCTTTCACCATACCAATTCAATCTTTACGCTGAGCAACTAATCCGAGAAGCTGGACTACATGAAGAACGGGGCATCAGGATTGGAGGAAGACTCATTAACAACCCGCGTTTTGCAGATGACACAACTTTCCTTGCTGAAAATGAAGAGGACTTGAAGCACTTACTGATGAAGATCAAAGAGCACAGCCTTCAGTACGGATTACATCTCAACGTAAAGAAAACAAAAGTCCTCACAGCTGGACCAATAAGTAACACCATGATAAATGGCAAGAAGATTGAAGTTGTCAAGGATTTCATTTTACTTGGATCCACAATCAACACCCATGGAAGCAGGAGTTAAGAAATCAAAAGATGCGTTGCATTGGGCAAATCAGCTGCGAAAGACCGCTTTAAGTGTTGAAAAGCTAAGATGTCACCTTGAGGACTAAGGTGCGCCTGATCTAAGCCATGGTGTTTTCAATGCATGTGAAAGCTGGACAATGAATAAGGAAGATCCAAGAAGAACTGATGCCTTTGAATTGTAGTGCTGGCGAAGAAATTCCATGGACTGCCAAAAGAATGAACAAATCTGACTTGGAAGAAGTACAGCCAGAATGCTCCTTAGAAGCAAGGATGGCGAGACTGCGTCTTACATACTTTAGACATGTTATCAGGTGAGATCAGTCCCTGGAGAAGGACATCATGGTTGGTAAAGTAGAGGGTCAGGGAAAAAGAGGAAGACCCTCAATGAGATGGACTGACAGAGTGGCTGCAACGATGGGCTCAAGCACAGCAACAATTGTGAGCATAATGCAGGACTGGGCAGTGTTTCGTTCTGCTGTGCATAGCATTGCTATGAGTCAGAATCAACTCGACTGTACCTAACAACAACAGCCAGAAGAATGATCAAATGTCTTGGAAGAAGTACAGCCAGAATGCTCCTTAGAAGCGTGGTGAGACTTTGTCTCACATACTTCAGACATGTTATCAAGAGGGACCAGTCCCTGGAGAAGGACATCATGCTTGGTAAAGTAGAAGGTCAGCAAAAAAGAAAAAGACCCTCAACGAGATGGACTGACACACTGGCTACAACAATGAGCTCAAGCATAACAACGACTGTGAGAACGGCACAGGATCGGGCAGTGTTTTGTTCTGTTGTGTACTGGGTCACTGTGAGTCTGAACCAACTGGATAACATGTAACAATGACGACACTACATAAAACCCTCCTGTTCGTTAATGAAACTCTGCTGCTCTGGGACCCCTGACACCAGGCACCACAGCCTGTCTGCCCCCCAGCCCTGCGCCTTTACTGTGTCCAACTTACTTTTCCAAATTTTAGTCGCCTTCATATCATTCCCATCTCCTCTCTGCTGGCCCCAGGTGCCCACCACACCTCCAGGCTGCTTTGTACAAAGTGTCCTTCTGACCCTCTAGACACCACTCATTCTCCCTCCCCCATCCTACAGCCAAAAAACACAAATACGGAACGTACTTTCACACTTTTATGCCTCAGCACATACTCTTTCTTGTGCTAAAACAAAATCCTACTCACCCAGTCAGACGAAGCTAACCTGGAACTCCCTCCACTGCCCTCAGTTCCCCACACCTGCATGCACCTTGGCACCTGCGCACACCTCTGATGCCCTGTTCAGAACTCAGCATGTTCTCAATGACCCTACAGCTGGCTGGACAGCCAGTTTCACAGGCAAACTATTAAATGTTTTGCATATACACTGCTGGAGGACTTTGAAAGATGCTAATTTTTTTAACCATAACATTAGCCACTACACTACTTAAATCTGGGACCTATGTATTTTGATTGCAAGTTCTTAATTTGAATTTCAGCTTTTCTTCACCCTCTTATGATTCCAAAGGTAATGAGTAACAGCTGAAGTGAAAAACCTCTCTAAACCACCAATCGCCACAATGACATCAGAACAGGAATCCTCCTTTACAACAGATGCGCACTGGGGTTGAAAGGAAAAAAGGAAACCTCAACAGAGAGCGTTTGCAGGCTGTAGGAGGACTCAAGGCTCCAGGCAGCAGCTAGCAGGAGGTGTGGGAAGTGAGTTCCAGAGAGAAGGCCCAGAGAGGCCAGAGGCACTTACTATCAGTACAAACTCCTCCCCACCTTCAACAAGCCACCAGACAAGGAGGCGTGGCCTGGGTGGCCAGGCCAGCGAGGCTATCCACCCTGTGGCACACCTGCCCCCACCGCAGCGGTCCCTGCCTCCTGGCAACCCTGCAACCAGCTGCTGCTCCTGAAGGACTCTTAGGCCTGCCCTTTCAGTATCTTTTAACCATATTTCACTCACATAAAAAAGCTGGGAGAAAACAGGTTATGGTAGATCCCAAGGAGGCAGATTCCACGCAGCTCATGAGCCCTCCAAGTAGAAGGCTCTCTGCAGCCCCAGAATCTGGGCTCAGCAATGGGCGGCAGCAGCTGTGACCAAACAGAGGTCAAACCATCCTTGGACATGGTGGCTACTCCCTCAGTGCTCAGGGAACCCCAAGCCACCACTATGAGAATTAGCCTATTTTTTTTTTTAGCCTAACTAGACAGTAAATGACCACAGCGCAGTGGCCTCTGGGGACCCTGCCATCAGCCTGCTCACCCACCACCAGCTGAATGCCAATGTACGTGTGAATCCACTGACACCAAGCAAAGGAGCCACCCCAGCTGGGCTAATAACCCACAGAATTGTGAGCAAATAAACAGTGGTCTTATGAAGCCTCCAGCTTTTGGAGCGCTTGTTATACAGTAAAAGCTAACTGATACAAGAGCCTCTATCTGCATCAGTCCTCGGGGCTTGGGTTCGGGCCAAAAATGAGCCAAAAAGAACACAAGCAGGAGAATGATGACAGGCACCATGTATATTTGTATTTACGTGTGTCCTGGGTCACCCATTTTATCCTCTCTGAATCTTAGTGTTTGGTCCTACTGGTAAAGATTAAACAAGATATCATTTGTAAAGCACTTAGCATAATACCAAGTGTGTAACTGCTCAGTAAACGTCAGCAACCCTTCTATTTATGCCAATACCATCACCTCATCTCCTTCAACTGCTATACTACCGCTGCCACTGCTGCACAGCCACATGCCCAGCACGCTGCTCCACCAGGACACTCAGGACACAGCGCTCCTGCCCCATCTGCTGCCACAGCCCTCTCACCACTCCCTCCTGTTCCTGCGTCCACCATTAGTTCTACCGCTGTGTCATGGACTGAATTTTGTCCACAAAAATACGTGTCAACTTGGTCAGGCCACAATTCTCAGTACTGTATGGCTGTCCTCTATTTTGTGATTTTCCTATTTGCTCTAAATCATAATCTCTGCCTGTGGTTAAGGAAGATTACGGTGGGATGTAATACCCTCGCTCAGGTTACATCCTTGATCCAACGTAAACAGAGTCTCCCTAAGGTGTGGCCCGTACCACCTTTTATCTTACAAGAGATAAAAGGAAAGGGAATCAAACAGAGAGGGGGGACCTCATACCACCACCAAGTAGCAGTGTCAGGAGCAGAGCCTGTCCTTCGGACCCAGTGGTCCCTGAGCAGAGAAGCTCCCAGTCCAGGGGAAGACTGATGAGAGAGAAAGAGCCTTCCCCTGGAGCTGACACCCTGAATTTGGACTTGTATCCTACTTTACTGTGAGGAAATGAACTTCTCTTTGTTAAAGCCATCCACTTCTGGTATTTCTGTTGTAGCAGCACTAGACAACGAAGACACTCGGCTTCATAGGGGCCATTTATATGGGACCAGGGCAAGAACAGACAAACGTAAAGGACAGAATGTCCCAGGGTAAACATGGGCACACAATATATGACAGATGTGACATTTCAGTACAGCGGAGAAAGGATTTATTTACTAGTGCACACTGGCACGATTAGCTACCATTGGAAAAAATAGATTACCATACCTACCTGACAATCATGTAAAAATAAACCCTGCAGAATCTGACTACCACAGAGCAATGGGAATCAGACTGACGCTCTGACCCTGAACAACTATCAAACTGCACAACACAGGTACAGTAACAGTTTTCAGGTGCTGGGCAGCAGAGAGCCACGGTGGTACACCTCAAGGGAAAGAAGCACAAGAAGTGGCCTCAATGCTCATCTTAGCCTTCTGACTGGGCACTTTCTGAACAGAGGAGGGGGGAGTCCACACAAAAAGCAGTGGCTTGCTGGGGAAAAGAAAGAGGTTGGGGTTCAAGGCTGCTTGTTGTTGTTGTCGTTGTTAGGTGCCACCGAGTCAGTTCCGGCTCCTAGCGGCTCCATGTACGACAGAATGAAACACTGCCCAGTCCTGCACTATCCTCACAATCGTTGTTATGCTTGAGCCCACTGCTGCAGCCACTGTGTCAATCCATCTCGTTGAGGGTCTTCCTCTTTTTCCCTGACCCTCTACTTTACCAAGCACGATGCCCTCCCTTCTCCAGGGACGGATCTCTCCTGACACGTCCAAAGGACATAAGATGCAGTCTCGCCATCCTTGCTTCTAAGGAGCATTCTGGTTGTATTTCTTCCAAGACGAATTTGTTCATTCTTTTGGCAGTCCATGGTATATGCAATATTCTTTGCCAACACCACAAATCAAAGCTGTCAATTCTTCTTTGGTCTTCCTTATTCATTGTCCAGCTTTCACATGCATATGATGTGATTGAAAATACCATGGCTTGGGTCAGGCGCACCTTAGTCTTCAAGGTGACATCTTTGCTTTTCAGCACTTTAAAGAGGTCTTTTGCAGCTGATTTGCCCAATACAACATGTCTATTGATTTCCTGACTGCTGCTTACACGGGTGCTGATTTTGGATCCAAGTAAAATGAAATCCTTGACAACTTCAATCTCAGATGATGAAAATTTGTAGGCTGCTTAAAAAAATAATAATAAAATAAATAAAATTTTTTTTTTTAGATGACTAAAATTTGCAAGGCAGAGTGACAGACAGAAGTGATTTGCATAAAAAAGCTCCAGAAAAAATAAAATCAAAAGCTGGTTCTTCAAAAAGATCAATAAAAGTAATAAACCTCTAGCTACACTGATCAAGAAAAAAATAATTTGAGTGCATTAGAACTGTGGTGTTGGCAAAAAATAGTGAATATACCGTGGACTGCCAGTAAGAAGAACGAACAAAACAGTCTTGGAAGAAGTCAGAATGCTCCTTAGAAGCAAGGATCACAAAACTTCATCTTGCTTACTTTGGACATGTCATCAAGTAAGACCAATCGCACTATAAGGACCCCAGGGGTCATGGACCCCAGACCTTCTGTTAGCCCAAGACAGGAACCATCCCCAAAGCCAACTCTTCAGACAGGGATTGGACTGAACTATGAGATAGAAAAGGATACTGGTGAAGAGTGAGCTTCTTAGATCAAGTAGACACATGAGACTATGTGGGCAGCTCCTGCCTGGAGAAAAGAGGAGAGGTCAGAGGGGGTCAGGAGCTGGCCAAATGGACACGAAAACAGACGGTGGAAGGAAGGCGTGTCTGTCTCATTAGAGGGAGAACAACCAGGAGTATATAGCAAGGTGTATGTAAGTTTCTAAAAGAGAGACTGACTTAGTTTGTAAACTTTCACTTAAAGCACAACAAAAATTAAAAAAAGGAAGATCAATCGCTAGAAAAGGACATCATGTTGGGTAAAGTAGAGGGTCAGAGAAAATGAAAGAAATCCTCACGGAGGTGGACTGACACAATAGCCTCAACAATGGGCACAAGCATACCAATGATCGTGGAGATGGCACAGGGCCAGGCAACGGTTTCTTTCTGTTATATAGACTATCACTGGGCATTGAAGCTGATGCAACAGCAACTAACAATTAAAAATCTATATGATTTCAATTTAAAAAAAAAAAAAAAAGAGCCTAGCCCAATATTCTGAATCATTCAGTCACTCTTGTTTCTCAACGCCTTTTACAGACTTCACATTCACCCTCCCACCTTCTTCACAGGGTCAGCAGACCAGCCCAACTTCCAAGGCTCTCGCCTGGCCTTCGGCATTATTGCCATTGACAAGCTTTGAGTTATCTATTAATGTGACAAGATATGCTATTGTATCTTTAGAACACTAATTAAAACTTTAATAAAGGAGAACTGAGGTCAGAATTCTGCAGCTTGTCATTAGGAATTTTATCACTCTCTCACCATCAACCAAACAAGAATCTTTGGAGCACAGCCATCCACCTTGATAGGATTATACCTAGTAGACATTTCCGAGAAGAGCATGCCAAGATGGCTGTCTTATTATGACAAAGGCAGAGGTATTAAGTTAAAAAAGTCAAAAGGAAAAATACAAATGACCACAGGTCTTACGTTTAGGGCAGTCACCGTGAGAACATAAATACAATATATGCATAACATTTAAACCAGCAGTTAAACAAATGAAAAAAACACTATCTATTCAATGGAAAACAGGAAAGGAGAAAAAAAAATAAAGTTTTACTAAATGGAAAATATAAGATGGCAGAAATAAGTCCTAATATAATAATAATTTTAAATAAATATTTATCAGTTAAAATAATCAATGAAAAGAGAGCTTCTCAGATTGGACTAAAAAGACCAATATCCAACAATATCTTTACTACAAAAGCCACAATTTTAAAAACTCAGAAAGGCAAAAATATGAAGGTTTAAAAATTTACACCAAGTAAACATGAACCAAAAGAAAGGTAAGATACAACCTTAGTATTTGACAAGCTAAAATTTAAAGCATAAAATAATAAGGAGGCAAAAATTTGGGGGAACCATACATCTGATAAGGACTTAATGTCCAGAATATATAAAGAACTCTGTTAACGTAACAACAAAAAGACAACCCAATTTAAAAATGGGCAAAGGAATTGAAGACATTTCACCAAAGGGGAAATACAAATGGCCAAAAAACACATCAGAAGATGCTCGGCATCATTAGTCATTAGGTAAATGCGTATCAAAACCACAAGATATCAGTCCACCCCACAAAGACAACTATAATCAAAAACACAAACAACAACAGATGTTGGTGAGGATGTGAAGAACTGGAGCCTCCATTCACTGCTGGTGGGAACTTTAAAATGGTACAGTCATCGTGGAAAACCGTTTGGAGATTTCTCAAAAAGGTAAACACAGGACTGCCATACTATCCAGCAATTCCACTCCTAGGTATACACCCAAAAGAATTTAAAGCAGAAACACAAACAGGTACATGTACACCAATGTTCGCTGTAGCACTACTACAATACCCAAAAGGTGGAAACAACTTAAATGTCCATCAACAAACACGCGGATAAACAAAATGTGGCACACACATATGCTGGAGTATTACGCCACCGTAAAGAGAAACGAGATCCTGATACATGCTACATCATGCACTAACCTTGAAAACATTACACTGAGTGAAACAAGTGGGACACAAAAAGACAAATATTCCATGATTCCATTTATGGGAAATACCTAGACTGGGCAAATGTACAGAGACCAGGGGCTATGAGTGGTTACCAGGGTAAGAGGGAGAGGGGAGGGCGCTGAGCTTCTGTCAAGGGAGATGGAAATTTCTGGAAATGAGTAACAGCGATGGCTGCACAACATGATGAACATAATGTCACTGAGTCGCACATGTAAAGTAAAAGCTGAAATGGCAAATTTTTTAAAAAATCAAAATGGATCAAAGACCTAAATGTAAGAAATGCCATAAAACTCTTAAAAGGAAACATGAGCAAATCTTTGTGACCTTGGATTTGGCACCGGTTTCTTAAATACGAAAAAAAAAAAAAAGCAAAAATATAGATATAGACAAATTGGAGTTCATCAAAATTAAAAGCTTTCGTGCTTCAAATGACACCATCAAGAAAATGAAAAGGTAATCCACAGGATGTGAGAAAATACTTGTAAGTCATATACCCAATAAGGAACTTATATCTAGAATACAAATAACAACTCTCAAAAGTCAATAATTAAAATGTGACCCTGGGGGAGAAACGACTCAGAAGAGGAGGGTGAGAACGGTTACCCAACTGGAAGAATGTAATCAATGTCACTGGACACGTAGAAACTACTGAACTGGTGTACGTTCTGCTGTGTATATTCTCAACAACAACCAAATATAATAAAAAATTTTTTTTAATTCATTTGAGTAGCACCTAAAGATGTGCTTGCTTAGAAAACTGCCTGTCGTAAACTAAGCACTATAAAAATGTATTGTTAAGGAAATAAATGAAAGCTGAGTTAAAAAAAAAAAATGATCAAAGTATGTGAATAGACATTTCTCCAAAGAAGATACACAAATGGCCAAAAAGCACATGAAAAGCTGCTCAACATCAGTGGCCATCAGGAAAATGCAAATCAAAACCACAATGAGATAGATGTTGTTGTTGGGTGCCATGGAGTGGATTCTGACTCACAGTGACCCCATGTACAACAGAATAAAACACTGCCTGGTCCGGCAATACCCTCACAATCATTCTCACGCCTGGGCCCACTGATGCAACCACTGGGTCCATCCATCTTGTTGAAGGTCTTCCTCTTTTTCGCTGACTCTCGACTTTACCAAGCATGATGTCCTTTTCCAGGAACTGGTCCCTCTTGATAACATGTCCAAAGTATGTAAGACAAAGTCTCACCATCCTCACTTCAATGGAGCACTCTGGCTGTACTTCTTCTCAGACAGATATGTTTGTTTTTCTGGCAGTCCATGGTATATTCAATACTCTTCTCCAACACTATAATTCAAAGGCATAAATTCTTCTTTGGTCTTCCTTATTCACTGTCCAGCTTTCACATGCACATGAGGTGATTGAACACACCATGGCTTGGGTCAGGCACACCTTAGTCTTCAAGATGATATCTTTGTTTTTCAACACTTTAAAGAGATTTCCTGCATATTTGCCCAATGCAATGTGTCTTTTGACTTCTTACTGCTGCTTGCATGGGCACTGATTGTGGATCCAAGTAAAATGAAATCCTTGACGACGTCAATCTTTTCTCCATTTATCATGATGTTGCTTACTGGTCCAGCTCTGAGAATTTTTGCTTTCTTTATGTTGAGGTATAATGTATACTGAAGGTTGTGGTCTTTGATCTTCGTCCATAAATGCCTCAAGTCCTCTTCATTTTCAGCAAGCAAGGTTCTGTCATCTGCATAGTGCAGGTTGTCAATGAGTTGTCCTCCAATCCTGATGCCCCGTTCTTCATATAGTTCAGTTTCTCTGATTATTTACTCAGCATATGGATTGAATAAGTATGATGAAAGGATACAACCCTGATGCACCATTTTCCCGACTTTAAACCATGCCATATCCCCTTGTTCTTTTCAAACAACTGCCTCTTGGTCTAAGTACAGGTTCCTCACAAGCACAACTAAGTGTTCTGGAATTCCCATTCTTTGTAATGTTATCCATAATTTGTTATGACCCACAAAGTCGAATGCCTTAGCACAGTCAAAAAAAACACAAGTAAACATCTTTCTGGCATCCTCTGCTTTCAGGCAGGATCCACCTGACATCAGCAATGATATCCCTGGTTCCACATCCCCTTCTGAATCCGGCTTGAATTTCTGGCAGTTCCCTGTCAATGTACTGCTGCAACTGCTTTTGAATGATCTTCAGCAAATATTTAACTTGTATATGATATCAGTGATACCGCTCGATAATTTCCACAACCTTTTTGGAATGAGTACAAATGTGGATTTCTTCCAGTCAGTTGGCCAGGAAGCTGTCTTCCAAATTTCTTGGCATAGACGAGTGAGCACCGCCAGTGCTGCATCCCTTTGTTGAAACGTCGTAACTGGTATTCCGTCAACTCCTGAAGCCTTGTGTTTTGCCAGTGCCTTCAGTGCAGCTTGGACCGCTTTAGTACCATCGGTTGTTGATCTTATGCCACCTCCTGAAATGGCTGAACATCGACCAATTCTTTTTGGTACACTGACATTCTGTATTCCTTCCATTCACTCCATCCATGAGATGGATAGCTATAATCAAAACCAAAATAATAACAAAGGTTGGCAAGGATGTGGAGAAACTAGAACCCTCCTATACTGCTGGCAGGAACGTAAAATGATGCAGTCACTTTGGATAACAGTCTGACAGTTCCTCCAAAGGTTAAACAAAGTTCCCACATGATCCATTCCATTCCTAGGAATGCACCCAAGAGAAATGAAAACATGTCCACACCAAAACTTGTACATCAACGTTTACAGCAGCAGTACTCAAAACAGCCAAAGGTGCAAACAACTCAAACGTCCATTCGCTGATAAGTAAATAAAATGTGCCATATCCATACAACGGAATATTATTCAGCCATGAAAAGAAATAAAGTACTAATACACGCAACAACCTGGATGAGCCTGGGAAATACCACGCTGGGTGAAAGAAGCCGGACACAAAAGACCACATGTTGTATGATGGCATTTATACAAAATGTCCAGGGACAGAAAGTGAATTACTGGTTGCCCAGGGCACGGAGGAAGAGGGGGAATGGAGAGTGACGGCTAAAGAGCACATGGTTTCTTTCTGAAATTATGAAAATGTTCTGAATTTGACTGTGGTTTGGTGTATATTTTGTTGTGTATATTTCACCACCAAAAACCAAACCAAACCCACTGCTGTCAAGTTAATTCCGACTTGTAGAGACCCTACAGGACAGGGTACAACTGCCCCACAGGGTTTCCAAGGCTGTGATCTTTACAGAAGCAGGCTGCCACATCTCCCTCCCTCGGAGCAGCTACGGGGTGCAAACCACCAACCTTTTGGTAGCAGCCGCGCACTTCAACCACTGCACCACCAGGGCTCCTTACTTTCGCAATAAAGATAAGTAAATAAATCTTGAAAACGTTAAAAAAAAAAAAAAGATTGTACAACTGTGAAGATATTAAAAACCACTGAGCTGCACACTTTAAATAGGTGAATTTTATGGTATATGAACTATATCTCAATAAAGCTATCACCAAACAAAATCCTATGTCTGACACTAAGTAGTAACATATCCCTTAAAACCCTTTAAGTTAGAAAGGTAATTAAATATTTACAATTGAATAATAACTAAAATGTTATTTGTCATAATTTCTGAGACAAAGCTAGAAGCAGTACTTTGGAGAAAAATGCAGAGCTTTAAATACATTCACAAGGATATTAACAAAACAATCAAATCCATTGCGATCAAGTCGAATCCAACTCACAGCACCCCTATATAAGGATATATAAGGATTCACAGGTTAAAAACAAAGAAACTCAACAATTAACTGAAGAAGCTGAAGAACAACAGCAGAACCAACCAGAAGGAAAAGGAATGAAATGATAAACGTAACAACATGAACCAATGAAAGAGAGAATTTTAAAAGTGAGATTAACTAAACTAAAAATGGATTCTTTGGAAAAACAGGTATCTAGTAAAATGCAAATAAAATACAGAACAATAAATGGGAAGTAACTATAGAGACAACAGAGATTAAGGGCGGGGGGACAGACCTAGATGGACTACAGACACTTCTTCAAAAACTTCAGGAAACAGTTCATTTCTATCTGATATAAGCTGCTGCTCTCGAGAAAGCTCCCCAGGTAAGGCCAGTGTAACCTCAACACCCAATCAAAACACGGACAAGAAGAGACATATGTAAGTCCACTTCATTCGTGACTAAGAATAAAACGTCAGCTAGCTGAATGTAACAGTACTGTATGATGACAAAACAGGATTTATCCCAGGAATGTAACAAAATCAGATCCTCTACCAATGCAAATTACCAAATTAATAGACCAGGAGAGAAAAATCATTTTATCATCTTAACTGATAAAGAAAAAGCATTTGATAAAGTTCAACACTTACCTATTGTAAAAAAGAACAAAGACAACCTCTTAGCAAGCTAATAATAGAAGAAAGCTTCTTAATGAGGTAAATGTATACACTTGACATCTAAACCAAACATTATACTTAAAAGAGAAACTTTCCACTTGAGACTGGGAACACCACTGCTGTCTAACACACTGCTGGAAGTCTCTGCCCTTGTGACAAGGTGAGAAAAAGAACTTAGAAGTGTACGGACATGGAAGGAAAGATTTATAGCCATCGTTATTTGAAGGTGATCATCTACCTAGGAAAGAAAACAGAAAACAAACTAATAAAACAAATACCAGTAAAGTTGTCAGATACAAGATCAACCTACCAAACCTAATGCCATTTCTCTACCCTAGTAATAACCAACTAGAAAATATAATTTTTAAAAAGATAACAGTCATAGACAGTAGTCACTAAAACTATAAAGTATCTAGGAAGTGGAAAGAAATATATGACTACTACAGAGAAATATTATAAACTCTAATAAAAAAATATAGCATACTTCAGTTAGGTTTTTTGAGAAGCTCATTAAATATTCTAACACATACATGAAAAAAAGGAAGGTCCTTTTTAGTGTTGACTCACAGTAATCAGATAAATGCAAAGTGAACACTGAGCTCTCACTTCCTATCTATCGGACACAGAACGCTGGATAATTCAAAGCACTGGCAGGGGTGGGAGACAAGACTGGTCGGCCACAGGACACCATGGCAGTACTGGAGAAACCGCAGACGTGCACCCACTAGACCAGCAACTCCCCTCCTGCTACACACCCCAAAGAAATAAAAGACCCACACACAAGGACGGGCTGCCATTCACACAGTAGAATAACTACCACATATAGGCAGAGACAGAGGAAATACTGAAGTGGTCAAGGATTTCATTTTACTTGGATCCACCATCAATGCCCATGGAAGCGGCAGTCAAGAAATCAAACAAATTGCACTGGGCAAATCTGCTGCAAAAGACCTCTTTAAAGTGTTAAAAAAGGGAAGACGTCACCCTGAAGACTAAGGTGCACCTGACCCAAGCCACGGTGTGTTCAGTTGCCTCACAGCATGTGGAAGTTGGACAATGATAAGGAAGACCAGAGAAGAACTGACGCATCTGGATTACGGTGCTGGCGAAGAATAGTTAATACACCACGGGCTGCAAGAAGAACAAATAACTCTGTCTTGGAAGAAGTACAACCAGAATGTTCCTTAGACATGAGGATGGCAAGACTTTGTCTCACATACTTTGGCTACGTTATCAGGAAGGACCAGCCCATGGAGAAGGACATCATGCCCGGTGTAATGGACTGAACTGTGCCCCTCAAAAACACGTCAACTTGGCCAGACCATGATTCCCAGAATTGTGTGGTTGTCCTCCATTGTGTGATTTGATGTAATCTTCTTATGAGTTGTAAATCCTAATCTCTGCCTGTAGTTTATGAGGCAAGATTAGGTTATGTTAGAGAGGATTAGGGTGGGATGCAACACCCTTACTCAGGGCACATTCCTGATTCTACGTAAAGCGTGTTTCCCTGCATCACCTTTTACCTTACAAGAGATAAAAGGAGACAAGAAGCAAGCAGAAAGATAGGGACCTCATACTACCAAAAAACGAGAGCTGGGAGGGAGCGTGTCCTTTGGACCCAGGGTCCCTGTGCTAAGAAACTCCTAGACTAGTTGGAGATTGATGACAATGACCTTGCCCCAGAGCCAACAGACAGAGAAAGCATTCCCCTGGAGCTGGTGCCCTGAATTCGGACTTCTAGCCTCCTAGACCGTGAGAGAATGTATTTCTGTTTGTTAAAGCCATCCACTTATGGTATTTCTGTTACAGCAACACTACATAACTAAGACACTTGATACAGTAGAGGGTCAGCGAAAAAGAGGAAGACCCTCAGTGAGATGGATTGACACAGCGGCTGCAACAGTGGGCTCAAACACAGCAATGACTGAGGATGGCACAGGACCGGGCAGTGTTTTGTTCTGTTGTACACAGGGCTGCTATGAGTCGGAATCGACTGGACAGAACTTAACAACAACAGGCATAGACAAGGAACCAAACGTACACATGGCAACATGGATGAATCTTAACAACGTGGTACTGTGTGAAAAAACTGAAGGAACGGAATGCAGGCCATACCACAATATAACTACATAATTTAAAATGCACGCACACTAAACAACAATATACGTGGTTACAGGAACATGGACGTTTAAGTGGATATACACTAAACATATCAGAATGGTTGCCCATAGGGCAGGGAACGGGGATTCAAGGAAATCGGGACATAAACAAGTAAGGAGCCCTGTCCAGAGCAGGGCAGGTGAGGATGTGTCCTGAATGTGTAGGTATGAGACTCTGCCCTATGCATCTGACGTCCCAAGTCTGCAACGGAAGGAATAAGAACAATGTCGTCTGACTTAAAACCCAAATGCACTCAATCGATGTCATGGTTCTATGGTACGGTCTATCCGGCAGGACTTTCTCTCACTCAAGCAGGGTCACTACCAGCTGAGGCTGAATCTACACCCCTTGCTGGGGCAGCCAGAGGCCACACAGGTCCAAGTTCAAACCTCCACCTCAGCACTGCCACCTAAGTGACTGGGGCATCTGCTGGTTTATATTTGGCTTTCTCCATTTTGTTACATTTTTAAGTTATTTTGGAAAATTTCAAGCAGATACAACAGTAGAAAGGGAAGACTAATGAACCCTCACGCACCCATCACTCAGCTTCAACAACTATCAACTCACAGCCCACCCTGTTTACTCCACCCTGTCTCCCACTCTTCCCACCCCGCCGGGGACCGTGTGGGAGTAAACCCAGACATCACACCACTTCACTGCCCAGGCCTATTCTGAAATGTCTGCCACGTATTATTACCTGGGGCCACGAGACTGTCCAGACATCTGTAATGTCCCTTCACTGGGGGGTTCTTCCAATAAGTGGCCCAGGCAGCACCACACAGAAACTACTGCTCAGAGGCACGCTGAACCGTGCCCATACTCGCCAGCCCCCAGGAAGGGACGTCCACACTGATCTGGATGAAGCCCATACATACAGCCCAGGCGCTGGCTCGCATGTGCTAAAGACCACAGTACCTCCGTGGCAGGGACGGGCCTCATATCTTATGTATCTGTCAAATATTCCATGGACCTACATACAGAACAAATCTTGTACAACTAGTAAAACAAAATTAAACCCAGATAACCACCATCGTATCACTTATCTGTAAATTCTGAAACTTGACAACAAAAAGCTAAGTTAACATCTACTCATTTACCCTTAAATATAAAACAAAAAGAAAATTTAGTGAGGATATTTACCCTGTAAACAAAGATTTTCAAGGGCTCTGAAGAATTCATTTACGTTTACAGAATCAATGTATCAACTGATAACGTTAATTAGTACCTACTCATTAAACCGAGTCCCCATAATTTGTAAAGTTAGTCTAGCTCAGTGATTCCAAGCCATCAGGATTTCATAAACCTGTAAACTTTCTTCTCTTTTCTACAAGACTACCAATGTTTCAACTTTGCCAAGCAAGGAAGAGAGTATGAGGGAGGAAGAGATAAAGAAAAGGAGACACAAAGGAGGAAAGGAAAAGATAAGCTACCATCTACAATTACCCTTCATTTCAGAAAACAATGATTTTTTTTTTTTTTAAATCAAACAACAAAAAAAAAAGAAGGCCATAACCTCAGGATTGAGGATAATGTTTTACTTTGAAAAAATGTAGTTTAAAAAAAAAAACACTTCATCATACTTATTTTTCTCATCTCACCAATATGGCAGACCTCTAGTCAAGAGCCTCTGCCTACGTTACCACTAACGCCTGAAATAAAACTCTCAAGTTACTCTTAAAATAGTTAACTTAGGCCATTTGCCTCCTTAGCTCATGAGTACATTTTGGTATGCTATTAAGTAACAAAAAATCTCTGCGTGACACCCACATTTCTATGCTTCCGTCAGCGATAGGAGTACTTTATGCACTACTCAGAGATGACAGCACCCACAGCCCCTGAAGGGTTCCCTGTGACAGCACTGATTGAGTCGCTGAGAGTTTCACTGTCAAAGGAACTGGCATAAGCTGAGTCCAGGTCTCCCAGCAGATAACATGCTTCTTTTGAAACGTTTCTGTGTTCCGGCAACCACAGGCTACCCCAGCAGAAGTGCTAGTATGCTCTCCTCTTGATGGCCGGCCCAACATCCTCCTCCCATGCACGCCTGGAGGGCAGTCCTACTGCAGCACCTCAAGAGTCCAGGGGGGACAGACTTCTGTGTCTGCATCTGCTTGTGAATTTGAGGCATCTCTGCTTATACCTGCAGCACGAGCACACTAGACGGACCCTCTCACGTCCTGACGATACCCTCAGTATCCCATCTGGATTGTCCAACATGTTGTTGCCCACATCTTCCAGATTCTTCTCCAACAGCCAAGTGACAGGAACTCCAAATTCTGCTCCTGTATTTACTTTTTCAGGTTAGCATAACCATCAGAAAGTAGCTTTCAAACAGAAAAGTTACCCATAAGATCATATAGTTCCATGAAAGAGCCCTTCAAAAAAAGAACATTCTGTGGTAGAGACTGTTGCCAAGAAAGAATCAGAATATGAAATGCACCTTGTTACCTGTCTGGCCACAAATCAATTTTTTTTTTTAAGATTTTTGATCAAAGTCCAGCTCTGTTATGTGATCTGAGACCAGTTAGATAACCTCTTGTGCCTAGATTTCCTCACCTGCAAAATGGGAACAATAAGCATACCTGTCTCGTAGAGCTGTCATGAACATAAAACGAGCTGCTTCACATAAAGGGCTGAGAGGAATTTCTGGGACATTTTATTCCCAAACGCTCTGTCCATGGAGAAGAGAAAGAAATACAGAGATGAGGTGGTGGGGCCAACACAGGCCAGCGGGGCCACTGAGCAAGCCCACCACTCCCCAATTCCATCGTCCTGGTGTCTTGAACTCAGACCTGGTGGGATTACTTATACCATGAAAAATCAGCAAACGCTACGAATCAGGAGGATCTTTTCCCTCCCCCAAAGAGCCAGTTGTCAACTATTTACCAACACACCACCAGATGGGCTAAATGTCTGAATTCCATTTCGTCTGGAAAAAAATGACAATATGGGCCTGTGATGGTTAGGGTTGTGTGTCAACTTGACTGGGCCACTATTCTCAGTGGTTCGGCAGTCGTATGATGTTATGATCACTTCCGTGATGAGATTTGATATAATGCGATCACCTCCATGATGAGATTCTGCTGTATCAAAGCTGAAGGGGAGTTTCACTGCACATGCGGCCCGTATCAAATATTAAGCAGACATTCTGGCAAGGCTCGGGGGCTTTTGCTCACTCTGGACCTGCAGCTGGCTCCTGTTTGTCTGATCTCTGGTTCTTGGGTCTTGAGCTAGCAGCTTACCTGTACGGTCTTGCCTGTCAAT
Organism: Elephas maximus indicus; assembly: GCF_024166365.1. Taxonomy (NCBI): domain Eukaryota; kingdom Metazoa; phylum Chordata; class Mammalia; order Proboscidea; family Elephantidae; genus Elephas; species Elephas maximus. The sequence goes on along the minus strand of NC_064822.1, from coordinate 196,728,723 downwards.
CTTAGGATGCATCAATTTTTGCAACCTGTGAGCAAGAGCCCTGCCCTCTGACCTACCGATCTTGAGCTCGCCAGCCCCTCAATCAGGAGAAGCATCTATCCTGACCCGTGGACTTGGGATGTTCCAAACTCTATAATCATGTCAGCCACTTCCTGGCTATAAATCACTCTCTCTATATTTATACCTTTCCCGTTTTGTTTCTCTAAGAATCCAGCCCGAGACAATGGCCTAGCCAGCTGACATACTTTGGGGGACACAATTCAGACCATACCATTCCACCCTTTGTCGTTGCTGTCACGTGCCATCGAGTCAATTCCGACTCATAGCGACCCCGTGTACCACAGAACAAAACTCTGCCCAGGCCTGCACCGTGCCCACAAATCTTTTCATGCTTGAGCCCAGTGTTGCAGCCGCTGTGTCAATCCACCTCGTGGAGGGTCTTCCTCTTTTCCGCTGACCCTGTACTCTGCCAAGCATGATGTCCTTCTCCAGGGACTGATCCCGCCTGACAGCTTGTCCAACGTAAGACCCAGTCTCGCCATCCCTGCTTCTGAGAAGCATCCTGGCTGTATTTCTTCCAAGACAGGTTTGTTCATTCTTTTGGCAGTCCATGGTATATTCAATATTCTTCACCAACACCACAATTCAAAGGCATCGATTCTTCTTCGCTTTTCCTTATTCATTGTCCAGCTTTCACATGCATATGATGTGATTGAAAATACCAGGGCTTGGGTCAGGCACACCTCAGTCCTCAAGGTGACATCTTTGCTCTTCAACACTTTAAAGAGGTCCTTTGCAGCAGATCTGCCCAATGCAACGCATCTTTTGATTTCTTGACTGCTGCTTCCATGGCTGTTGATTGTGGATCCAAGTAAAATGAAATCCTTGACGACTTCAACCTTTTCTCCGTTTATCATGATGTTGCTCACTGGTCCAGTTGTGAGGATTTTTGTTTTCTTTATGTTGAGGTGCAATCCATACTGAAGGCTGTGGTCTTTGATCTTCATCAGTAAGTGCTTCAAGTCCTCTTCACTTTCAGCAAGCAAGGTTGTGTCATCTGCATAACGCAGGTTGTTAATGAGTCTTCCTCCAATCCTGATGCCCCGTTCTTCTTCATATAGTCCGGCTTCTCAGATTATTGCTCAGCATAAAGATTGAATAGGTATGGTGAAAGGATACAACCCTGACACACACCCTTCCTGACTTTAAACCACTCGGTATCCCCTTGTTCTGTCCAGACAACTGCCTCTTAATCTACGTAAAGGTTCCTCATGAGCACAATTAAGTGTTCTGCAATTCCCATTCTTTGCAATGTTATCCATAATTTGTTATGATCCACATAGTCGAATGCCTTTGCATAGTCAATAAAACACAGGTAAACATCCTTCTGGTATTCTCCGCTTTCAGTCAGGATCCATCTGACATCAGCAATGATATCCCTGGTTCCATGTCATCTTCTGAATCCGACCTGAATTTCTGGCAGTTCCCTGTCAATATACTGCTGCAGCCACTTTTGAATGATCTTCAGCAAAATTTTGCTTGCATGTGATATTAATGATATTTTTCTATAATTTGTGCATTCAGTTGGATCATCTTTCTTAGGAATAGGCATAAATGTGGATCTCTTCCAATCAGTTGGCCAGGTAGATGTCTTCCAAATTGCTTGGCATAGATGACTGAGCACTTCCAGCGCTGCATCAGTTTGTTGAAACATCTCAAATGATATTCCATCAACTCCCGGAGCCTTGTTTTTCACCAATGCCTTCAGAGCAGCTTGGACTTCTTAGAGCAGCTTGGACTTCTTCCTTCAGTACCATCGGTTCCTGATAATATGTCACCTCTTGAAATGGTTGAATATCCACCAATTCTTTTTGGTGTAATGACTCTATGTACTCCTTCCATCTTCTTTTCACACTTCCTGCATCGTTTAATATTTTCCCCATAGAATCCTTCACTATTGCCACTAGAGGCTTGAATTTTTTCTTCAGCTCTTTTAGCTTGAGAAATGCCAACTGTGTTCCTCCCTTTTGATTTTCTATCTCCAGCTCTTTGCACGTCATTATAATATTTTGTCTTCTCAAGCCGCCCTTTGAAATCTTCTGTTCAGCTGTTTTGGTTCATCATTTCTTCCTTTTGGTTTAGCTGCTCGACATTCAAGAGCAAGTTTCAAAGTTTCTTCTGACATCCATTCCGGTCTTTTCTTTCTTTCCTGCCTTTTTAATGACCTCTTGCTTTCTTCATGTATGACGTCCTTGATGTCATTCCACAGCTCGTCTAGTCTTTGGTCATTACTGTTCAACGCATCAAATCTATTCTTGAGATGGTCTCTAAATTGAGGTGGGATATACTCAAGGTCATACTTTGGCTCTCGGGGACTTGTTCTAATTTTCTTTAGTTTCGACTTGAACTTGCATATGAGTAATTGATGGGTCTGTTATACGATCGGCCCCTGGCCTTGTTCTGACTGATGATACTGAGCTTTTCCATCGTCTCTTTCCACAGATGCAGTCAGTTTGATTCCCGTGTATTCCACTTGGTGAGGTCCATGTGTATAGTCGCCATTTACGTTGGTGAAAAAGGTATTGGCAATGAAGAAGTCGTTGGTCTTGCAAAATTCTATCGTGGGATCTATGGCATCGTTTCGATCACCAAGGCCATGTTTTCCAACTACTGATCCTTCTTCTTTGTTTCCAGTTTTCACGTCCCAATCACCAATAATTATCAATGCATCCTCATTACATGTTCAATCAATTTCAGACTGCAGAGGTTGGAAAAAATCTTCAATTTCTTCACCTTTGGCCATAGTGGTTTAATCTGAATTATAGTCACATTAGCTGGTCTTCCTTGTAGGTGTATGGATATCATCCTATCACTGACAGCTTTGTACTTCAGAACAGATCCTGAAATGTTCTTTTTGACGATGAATGCAGCGCCATTTCTCTTCAAGCTGTCATTCCTGGCATAGGAGACCAGATGATTATCCGATTCAAAATGGCCAATACCAGTCCATTTCAGCTCACTTACACCTGGGATAGCGATCTTTATGTTTGCCATTTCATTTTTGACAATTTCCAATTTTCCTAGATTCGTACCTCGTACATTCCAGGTTCTGACTATTAATGGATGTTTGCAACTGTTTCTTCTCATTTTGAGTCGTGCCACATCAGCAAATGAAGGTCCCGAAAGCTTCACTCTATCACGTCATTAAGGTTGACTCTACTTTGAGGAGGCAGCTCTTCCCTAGTTGTCTTTTGAGTGCCTTGCAAACTGGGGAGCTCATATTCTGGCACTATATCAGACAATGTTCCACTGCTGTTCATAAGATTTTCACTGGCTAATTCTTTTCAGAAGTAGACTGAGGGTTCTACTTCCTAGTCTGTCTTAGTCTGGAAGCTCAGCTGAAACCTGCCTGCCATAGGTGACCCTGCTGGTATCTGAATACCAGTGGCATAGCTTCCAGTATCACAGCAACACACAAGCCCCTACAGTACAACAAACTGACAGCCACGCGGGGGCTTTGGTTCCCCCAAAATTCATATTCTCTCCACATGTAAAACACATTCACCCCATCATATCATCCCAAAAGCCTTAAATCAATTGCAAGTGCAAATTCCATCCTAGGGCAAAGTTCTTCTTCATCTTTGAAATCTAGAATACAAGTTATCTGCTTCCAAAGTACTATGATAAAACAGTCACAAGGTAGATATTTCCATTACAAATGGGAGAACATAGAGAGAAAAAAGGAATAACGGGCACCAAGCAAGTAAAAAACCCGGCAGAACAATTTACATTAGCTCTTAAGGCTTGAAAATAATCCTCTGTTCTCTGAGGCCATTTAGGCAATGGTCCTGCCCTCCAAACTATGGGTGTTGGCCATACTCTCCAGATTCTGGGTAGAGGCCCCTTTGCCCTGGGCTTCAATTCCACCATCCAGGCCCACTGGGACAGCAACTCTGCTGCCTCAGATTTGGGCGGCCCCATTCTTAGTCAGTTTGATTGGCAAACCTCCCCTCTAGGCCATGGCAGGCCCCGTTCTTTTGCCCCTAGGGCACGGCAGCCCCACCCCCTCAGCACTGAGCAACAGATCTGGCACTCATGAATGGCAGACCCATGCTCTAGAATTGAGTTGGTGAAGATCTGACTCTTTGAAACCTGAGAGGCTGTGGTCCCACCCTTTGATAGCCAGGAGGCCATGTTTTAACCCTTTGAGAAGTCAGAGGTCACAGCCCCACCTTTTGAAACTCTGAGGCAGGCCTGCTTCCCATGCTCCAAGTGTCTTCACCTTCTGTCTCCCGGTTCCTTGGCCTCTCGGCCCCATGGGCCAGGCCTCTGCCCGGCTCAAGCAAGTGTTACAAAGCTATTTAGCTCTACCAGTAAGTGCCCAGGGGTACCCCACTCTACCAGGAAGCGTCCTGCCTAAAGGCACTCAGCTCTCTTGCTCCGTGGGTCAGTTCCCACACCATCTTGCACCAGTCTCCGGGTTTTGCTGCCACCGTTTCTCTGCTGCTGCTTCTCGTCTTTGTGCCATCTCCAGTGTTACAGAGCTCTCCCTCACTTCCTTCTGAGTCTTCACCAGAATTGTCTTTGATGTCCATAATTCCAACAGTCTTGTCGAGGCAATCTAGGCTTTTACTATTAAAAACTTTAAATCTCTTTCAGCATCTACCTATTACTCAATTCCAAAACCACTTCTACATTGTGGGTATCTGTTAGAGCCAGAGGGGGAGGAACAACTCAGAAAAGGAGGGTGAGAACGGATACACGACTTGAAGAATGTAATCAATGTCAGTGAATTGTACATGGAGAAACTGTTGAACTGGTGTATGTTTTGCTATGTATATTCTCAACGACAATAAAAATTTTTTTTAAATCACGTTTATTATAAAATATATAACATCTACTTGGATTGTGATGGGAAAGTCTTCTAGGAGCATATAATACTTATGGAGGCGTGCTGGTGGTGCAGTGGTTAAGAGCTACGGTGAGCGACAGCTGCTAACCAGCCCCTCCTTGGGAACCCTATGGGGCAGTTCTACTCCGTCCAATGTGGTCGCTATGAGTCGGAATCAACTTGAAGGCAATGGGTTTTTTTTGGAATACTGCTAGAAAAAGTGCTTCCCGCCCTTTTTCATCTAGTTATCACCTTGGATGGCAACTACGACAGTGTATATGCCCTGGTTCATTTGTTCCCTGCAAGTGAGATAAGGCATATAGCCCACTACCTAGGCATAACTGTCTTCACTTTATTTGGACTACACTTTGCTTTGGAGGAAACCCTAGTGGCGTAGTGGTTAAGTGCTATGGCTGCTAACTAAAAGGTTGGCAGTTCGAATCCACCATTTGCCCTTTGGAAACACTGTGGGGCAGTTCTACTCTGTCCTGTAGGGTCGCTATGAGTCAGAACTGACTCAATGGCAATGGATTTGGTTTTCTGGTTAGCTTTGGAGAGCCTAAGTAACTTGCCCACAGGCACACACACAGCATCTCAAAAGCAGACGGGAGAAAGTAAAAGAGTAACGAAAATAAACAACATTGTGAATATAATTTATGCCACTGAACTGAACACTTAAAAATGGTTCAAATGGAAAATTTTATGCTATATATATTTTAACACAATTAAAAAAAACTGAGACAACAGCCCGTATGCATTCCTTAAAAACTAAAGTCTCTGCTGTCACCCATTTTTGAACTTATACCTATGTAATGTATTAGCACAAATTACATAATAAAGTAGAAACAAACAGAAAAAGAAAATTATCTTACCTTCTTTAGAAACTTCTTGCTTAAATCTTGTATTCAGGCAAAACATGAAAACACTTGGGGGTTTTTCATGGAGTATATGCAACTTTAAGAAATTTTTTTTCACTCAGTGGAAGATTTCTGTATAATCTTTTTGCCTGAAAAATAAGAGGAAAAAAACTTATCTTAAGTTCTGCCTTTGTGAAGTTAACTTACCAAAAAGGCAGGCAAAGGAAAAGGAAAACATCGATAAAGAAAGCGTAATCATTTTACTAGAGCCCTTGGGTGGTGCAAATGATTAACATGCTTGTTGCTAACCAAAAGGTTGGTGGTTTGAGTCCACCCACGGGCACTCTGGAAGAAAGGCCTGGTGATTCTATTTCCAAAAACACAGCCATTGAACACTCTATGGCGCACAGTTACGCTCTGACACACGTGGGGTCACCATGAGTCGGAATCAACTCAAGGGCAAATGGTTTGGGTTTTGGTAATCATTTTACAGAAGTCAGTTATCATTACTCAGTATTCAAATTATCAGGAAAGTTTGTCTCTGCTTGTTCTAAAGAGATTTGTAGAATTTGTACCAACCATTCCACATCTGGCTGACTGGCTCAGTGGCTGGAATCCCACTCAAGAATTTAAGGGTACGAGAGGGATTTCTGTGAAGGTGCCTGCAGTTTCCTACCTACACACACGCCACCACCCAGGGACGCACAACCTTGGTCACAAGGAGGGGCCTGGTGGCTCAGGGCTTAAGAGCTCAGCTGCTAAACCAAAGGCTGGCAGTTCAAGTCCACCAGCTGCTCCTCGGAACCCTCATGGGGCAGTTCTACTCTGTCCTGTAGGGTTGCTATGAGTCGGAATCAACTTGACAGCAACGGGTTGGTCACAAGGACGACTGAAGAGCTCACTGCAAACACATCGCAACTTTTCAGAGAAAAGCTCTCAAAAATATTCCAATTGTGGTCTCTAAGTACCATTTCCAAATAAAGTGAGTTATTTGTCTTTTTGTTGTTAAGCTGTTGAAGTTTTATGTATATTTATACATATTTTAGTTATTAGATTGTCAGATACATGGTTTCTGAAGACATTCTCCAGTCAGTAGCTTATCTTTTCACTTTTTCGGTAAAGTCTTTTGATGATCAAAAGTTTTTAATTTTTATGAGATCCCATTTACTTGTTTTGTCTTTTGCAACAATGAAAATTTTAAAACAAATTTTCTGAGTGAAAAGAGATTTGTGCAGTAATGTTGCCCGGAAGCTTTCCTGGCCAGGACTCTGTCATTCCCGCCTCTCTCCGATCACACACGGACAGCGTGGTGTTGGCGGGAGTGCTGACCCCACACTCACAGACCACAGCCTGAAGCACTCCTCCACAGCCCTACAGGCACCTAGAAAGCCTGAGCAAGGCCCACAGGAGTTCTGCATTTCTGACACAGAAGGGCCAAGGAAAATAACCAAATACAAAGCTCTTCACCAATAAATTGGAAAAAGGAAAGCTGATGAACAGACGCTGCTTCTGGTCACTGTCAGCACAGGGGTGTTGTGGGCAGGTCTGCTTTCTCCAGGAGCCTCCAGTGCAGTGGGACACAGGGCCCACATGAGCCCCACTACTGCCCCCATGAGGGCCTTCAGCCAAGTCACAAAACTTGTCTAAGCCTCAGTTTACTCATCTTTAACGACCAAGCCATAACTATTTCTGCACACCGACTTTGTACCAGGAGCCAGGTGAGGCACCAGATGACACCCATGAACAGGAGTGGGTCCCTGTGCCTAGGGCAGTGCAGAGGAGATAAGAGCTTGCATGAACAAAACCCATGGTGGGCAGCTGGCTCAAGTGCCCTCCTCCCAAGAGCTGCCCGTTTGCGTGGCTGTACATTCCTAGGGCTTCAGGATCCCACAGCACCAACTGCCCATCCCAGCAGTGGGAGCTTCTGCGGCCCCTCCTGCAGTCTCGGAAAGACGATTTCAACACGCAGCCTCCACGGCCTGACACCTAGAGGCTGTCAGGCCAACTGGTCCTCCACGGTCTCCGGCTTCCACCACAGCATTCTCCTGGCCGTCAAGAACAACTAAGGTCAGGCTCAAAACGAAACTGAAGACCACTATTCATTGGCGTGGTCCAGGATGGAGCTTCTGACATCCGGAGGGGCACGCTTCTCACGTTTCTCACTTGGTGCTATGGCCCTCACCACGACTCTTCCCTCCTGGGAGTCAAACACGGTCCCTAGGCAGCCAAAGAGCCCCTCAGGGCAGGAGGGTAGCAGGCAGGCCAGGCCAAGGCACTCCCCAGTCACAGAAGCCCAGGCCCGGGGAAATCCAGCTTTGTCACTAACCAGCTCTGCAACCTGGGACATGTACCCGGTGTCTGTGCAAAAGTGTGACTCTGTGATAGAGCTGTCACTGCCACCAAATGCCTCCTGGGGTCCAGGAAGAAAGGGATCAACAGCAGGGAACCAGAGACACCCCACAGAAAGGCACCCCACAGAAAGGTCACAGTCTGGGTTCTGCCTCCATAATAACAGGTGGAATGTCAGACAGGATTCACACACTGTATTTGTTCTCAACACTATACTCCTGGGAGAATCAGAGCCAGAATGGGGAGTCCCGCGGTGGGGCAGGGCACACTCAGAGCTAGAGGCAGGCTGGCTAAAAGCCTTGTCAAACAGCAGAGAACTGCACCAAAACACCAGGTAAGCCACAGGGCTGTGAGCACGCCTCGTCCAAACACGGAGAAGCAGGAGAGCAGTAAGTGCCGCAGGCCTCCACGAGGAGATCTCCCACAGACCACAGGAGGATCTACTCTCACGGAGACCAGCCCACACACCACCCCACCCAAGCCCATGTGTGCTGCCACTTAACTCATGAAGGACTCAGCGGAGTGGGCAGTAGGGCACCAACCTGTGGTGAAATGGCTCCTTTATGCGGCCTTCTGCCCTGGTTCTTTGGAAAAACAGCTTGAGAGATTTTTCCCTTAAGCCCTGAGGAATTACCTTTGCCCTAGTTTCCTAACCCAGAGGGTTTGTTACTTTTGTCCAGGTTGATTGACATTTCCTGAGAAAGCTGTAAACAATTTGATGGTCTGATATGTTTTGTCTGGCCCTGGGCTACAGTCTGCTGGGATTGGTCAATAGACTATGAAAATAAGGTATCTGTGGTCTATTATGCAAATGAAGTATCTGAGGCCTACTAAGAGGGAAGAGGGGATTGGTCAGTTCATGGCCCTCGTGGGAGGGCCACACCTTGAAACTGATAAAGACTTGTGCATAGCTGCAGCCAGTCCCACAGAGGTTTTTTGAGAAAGAATGAAGCAGGAAAAAAGGAACCTCCTAGAAGAGCTAAAACACGGGTCAAGGGCGGTAACACTGAAGACAGCTAGAGGCCTGGAAGGGGCCTGGAGCAGAGCCGGCAGTGACAGGCCCAAAGGGGTCCTGCAGCAGAGTTGGTGGCAACAGATGGTAGGGCCAAGAGGAGGCTGAGTCCAGGCGGTGGAGTGGAGACCGGTCCCCAGGGGGCTGAGAGGAGACCTGTCCTCAGGGGGCCGAGAGGAGCCTGAGTCCAGGAGGCCGAAAGGAGACCTGTCCCCAGGGGCCTGAGAGGAGCCTGAGTCCAGGAGGCCAAGAGGAGACCTGTCTCCAGGGGGCTGAGAGAGCTGTCCTGCACAGAAGGAGGAAGACTTTGCCTACCCCAAGTTGCAGCCAGTTGATCCTAATCCCGAGCTGTACCATTATTTCCTTAATAAACGACTTAACTCTAAGTATGGCCTATGAGTTCTGTGTGGCCATTGCAACAAATTACTGAACCCAGAAGAGAAGCAGAGGGTGCTGTGGGAGGGACAGCCGGTGTCGTAATTGGTAAAAAAGCTGGAGAGTGGAGGTGTATCTGACCTCTACTTCATGGTAGTCAGCTTTGGGCTGATCCTGGTCATTATCCCCCTGAAGTTAGCCACATTCTGACATTACGACTATCACTACTACTGCCATTTCACACAACCCCAGTCAAGAAAAAGGAGAGGCCTGTCACTGCACAGCTAGCCCGGGGTCACAGGTTGGTAAATGCCAGGTCTAGCACTGGGACCCGGGCTTGTTGACAGCAAAGTTCACATCCTCAATCTCCACCTGGTACCCCAGACGCAGACCCAGTTGAGGAAGGAAAAAGGAACCATCAAAGGAGACAATGGGGGGCTTAGGAGCGCTCATGATGACAGGAAGCACCACAGGGCTGGGTCATCCAGAAGGGCTCCAGGCAAGGAGCTGAACATGGGACCAAGCAGGCCACTTGAGGTGGACACGAGGCCTTAAGGAGAGAGACATAGTGTTCAAAACGCAGCAGTCGATGGGTTTCTGCCTGGGTGATGAAATGTTCCAGAATTAGATCATGGTGATAGTTGAACAACTTTGTGAATATGCTAGGAACCACTGGACTGTATATTTTAAAGGATAAATTTCACCGTATGGGAGTTACATCTCAATCTTAAAAAGAGAATGACAAAAAAATTGGAGTTATCAGTGGGCTGACAGATGGAAGGGATATTCCTAAAGATAAGATCCTAAAAGGTGAGCTCCTGAAAGATGGCTGACTAGGTAGACGCTACCTCAGATCCCTCTTGCAACAAAGACTCGGAAAAACAAGTGAATCGATCACATCCATGACAATCTACGAACCCTGACCAACAAACACAGATTTAAAGAGTTGACTTGAGTGACAGAGACCGAGAACGAACAACTACGGGGAAGCAGCGACTGTTTTCGGTGCCTGGAGTCAGCGTCCCAGTCAGGAAACCTTGGCGCCAGGCTTTGGACTGGGTGCAGGGGAGCTGAGCACTGCATCCTGTGACGGAGCAAACACGGGGCACAGCCCTACCTGCCTGAACTGACCTCGGGAGGGGGCCCAGCCGGTCTTCGCAGGCGGCGCGGCAACACAGCTGGCGGGAGAAGTCGGCGGGAGGCAGCAACTGGTTTTGGAGCCAGGAGTGCAGCGTCCCAGCCGGGGAACCTTGGCGCGGGGCTTTGGACTGGGCGCAGGGGAGCTGAGCAGGACATCCTGTGAAGGTACAAACATGGGAAGCAACCCTACCCCCCTGAACTGACCCCGGGAGGGGGCCCAGCTGGTCCGCGCGGGCGGCATGGTGACGCGGCTGGCGGGAGGAGAAGTCACTGGGAGGCACTGACTGTTTTTGGAGCCGGGAGTGCAGCATCCCAGCCGGGGAACCTTGACGCTGGGCTTTGGACTGGCAGCGGAGGAACTGTCCACGGCTTCTGAGACAGCGCAAGCATGGGACGGGGCCCTGACCCTCGGGGGCAATCTCTACTCAGCCAGCGCACACAGGCGATGCGCCCCTCGGGAATCTCAGATAAAACAGTCATCTCAAGCAAGATAAGTAACTTTGTCTATATTCCAGGGTGCTACTCTCTCCTGTTTTTCTAAACCCTCCTCTCCACTTCCCAGGCGGCTTCATTAACATTGGAATTTCCTGAGCCAGAGGGAGAACTGCTCCCCGGTTTTTCTTTTCCCTTTTTTTTTTGGTCATTTCGTAACCTATTCTTCTGGCCTAAGAGAAGCAACCACAAAAAAACCCAGGGACCAAAAATCCTTCCCTAATTGGACTAAAAACACAGAACCAGCTCCAGCCAAGCATATGTGATCCACAGTCTTGGGCTTTCATCCCTACAGGGAACAAGGTGGCTATTACAATGCAAAGGCATTTCTGATAGGGATCTGACTGTATTTGTTTTAGGGGATTTACTGGAAAGACGAGTTTCCCAGGTCTGATATCTCTGCGTATGCAACAGAGCCCTCACTGACCCACAACAGGGAACTGAGGGCTGAAGCTCCCCCCAGACCACCTAGCCTCCTGCCTTAGGGGTCTAAGGAGGGTGACACCTACCAATCTGTAGAGGTACTTGAATTGGGGTCCTAAGGTACAGCTGCAGAGCCCACCCACCAAGGTGCTTTAGGAATAGAGACACACCTACCTCACTGACACTTGGGGGAAGCCTGCCAGCATCCTGCCCTCCCCGGAGTGTGAACCCCTGCTGCTACTAGAATCTGGTGCACACAACTATCACCACTACTCCTCAAGGTGGATAGGTGTTAGGGGGCAGCACACACTTGATGACCCAAAATCAGATTCTACTCAAGAACAGTGAATGGACTCAGGCTTATATACCTGGTAACAGCCCAAACCAGCTGGTAATAGGTCATATGTGAGTCAAGGGCTACAACAATCAAGACAGGGCAATCTAGTAGCCCCTCTACGTATACTGAAAGAAAACAAAACAAGATAAGACTCAGTGAGCAAATTTGGAATAAATCACTACAATATCTTAGTGATGGCTCAGAGACAGCAGTCGATATCAATCCATATAAAGAAGCAGACCATGATTGCTTCTACAACTCTCCAAACTAAAGAATCAAAATCTTTCCCAAATGAAGATACAATCCTGGAATTATCAGATAGAGAATACAAAAAACTAAATTACAGAATGCTTCAAGACATCAGGGATGAACTCAGAAATGAAATAAGGCAAGCTACAGAAAAAGCCAAGGAACACACTGATAAAGTAGTTGAAGAACTAAAAAAGATTATTCAAGAACATAGTGGAAAAATTAACAAGTTGCAAGAATCCATAGAGAGACAGCATTCAGAAATCCAAAAGATTAACAATAAAATTACAGAATTAGACAATGCAATAGGAAGTCAAAGGAGCAGACTCAAGCAATTAGAATGCAGACTGGGACATCTGGAGGACCAGGGAATTAACACCAAAATACCTGGAAAAAAAATGAGATAAAAGAATTAAAAAAATGAAGAAACCCTAAGAATCACGTGGGACTCTATCAAGAAGGATAACTTGCGTGTGATTGGAGTCCCAGAACAGGGAGGGATAACAGAAAACACAGAGAGAATAATTGAAGATCTGCTGGCAGAAAACTTCCCTGACATCATGAAAGACGAAAGGATGTCTATCCAAGATGCTCATCGAACCCCATTTAAGATTGATCCAAAAAGAAAAACACCAAGACATATTATCATCAAACTTGCCAAAACTAAAGATAAAGAGAAAATTTTAAAAGCAGCCAGGGATAAAAGAAAGGTCTCCTACAAGGGAGAATCAATAAGAATAAGTTCAGACTACTCAGCAGAAACCACGCAGGCAAGAAGGCAATGGGATGACATATACAGAGCGCTGAAGGAGAAAAACTGCCAGCCAAGGATCATATATCCAGCAAAACCCTCTCTGAAATATGAAGGCGAAATTAAGATATTTACAGATAAACACAAGCTTAGAGAATTTGCAAAAACCAAACCAAAGGTACAAGAAATACTAAAGGAAATTGTTTGGTCAGAAAACCAATAGTATCAGATACCAGCACAACACAAGGTCACAGAACAGAACACCCTGATATCAACTCAAATACGGAAATCACAGAAACAAATTAAGATTAATTAAAAAAAAAAAAAAAAACGCTCAGAACAGGGAATCATTGAAGTCAATATGTAAAAGATCACAATAATCAAAAGAGGGACTAAATACAGGTGGCATAGAACTGCCATATGGAGAGGGACACAAGGCGATATAGGACAATACAAGTTAGGTTTTTACTTAGAAAAATAGGGGTAAATATTAAGGTAACCACAAAGAGGTATAACAACTCCATGACTCAAAATAAAATCCAAGAAAAACGTAATGACTCAGCAAACATAAAGTCAAATACCACGAAAATGAGGAACACACAATTTACAAAGAAAAACGTCTCAGCACAAAAAAGTGGAAAAATGAAATTGTCAACAACACACATAAAAAGGCATCAAAATGACAACACTAAACACATAAACAACAACAACAAAAAAAAAACACATACTTATCTATAATTACGCTGAACGTAAATGGACTAAACGCACCAATAAAGAGACAGACAGTCTCAGACTGGATAAAGAAACATGATCTGTCTATATGCTGCCTACAAGAGACACACCTTTGACTTAGAGACACAAACAAACTAAAACTCAAAGGATGGAAAAAAATATATCAAGCAAACAAGAAGCAAAAAAGAGCAGGAGTAGCAATATTAATTTCTGACAAAATAGACTTTAAAGTTAAATCCACCACAAAGGATAAAGAAGGACACTACATAATGATAAAAGGGACAATTGGCCAGGAAGATACAACCATATTAAATATTTATGTACCCAATGACAGGGCTGCAAGATACATAAAACAAATTTTAACAGAACTGAAAAGTGAGATAGACACCTCCACAATTATAGTAGGAGACTTCAACACACCACTTTAGGAGAAGGACAGGACATCCAGTAAGAAGCTCAATAGAGACACGGAAGACCTAATTGCTACAATCAACCAACTTGACCTCATTGACTTATACAGAACTCTCCACCCAACTGCTGCAAAGTATACTTTTTTTTCTAGCGCACATAGAACATTCTCTAGCATAGACCACATACCAGGTCATAAGACAAACCTTTGCGGAATCCAAAACATCGAAATATTACAAAGCATCTTCTCAGACCACAAGGCCATAAAAGTGGAAATCAATAACAGAAAAACTAGGGAAAAGAAATCAAATACTTGGAAACTGAACAATACCCTGCTGAAAAAAGACTGGTTTATAGAAGACATTAAGGAGGGAATAAAGAAATTCATAGAATGCAACGAGAATGAAAATACTTCCTATCAAAACCTCTGCGACACAGCAAAAGCAGGGCTCAGAGGCCAATTTATATCGATAAATGCACACATACAAAAAGAAGAAAGAGCCAAAAGCAGAGAACTGTCCCTACAACTTGAACAAATAGAAACTGAGCAACAAAAGAATCCGTCAGGCACCAGAAGAAAAGAAATAATAAAAATTAGAGCTGAACTAAATGAATTAGAGAACAGAAAAACAATTGAAAGAATTAACAAAGCCAAAAGCTGGTTCTTTGAAAAAATTAACAAAATTGATAAACCATTGGCTAGACTGACTAAAGAAATACAGGAAAGGAAACAAATAACCTGAATAAGAGACGAGATGGGCCACATCACAACAGACCCAACTGAAATTAAAAGAATCATATCAGATTATTATGAAAAATTGTTCTCTAACAAATTTGAAAACCTAGGAGAAATGGATGAATTCCTGGAAAAACACTACCTACCTAAACTAACACAATCAGAAGTAGAACAACTAAATAGACCCATAACAAAAAAAGAGATTGAAAAGGTAATAAAAAAACTCCCAACAAAAAAAAGCCCTGGCCCGGATGGCTATACTGCAGAGTTCTACCAAACTTTCAGAGAGAGTTAACACGACTACCACTAAAGGTATTTCAAAGCACAGAAAATGACGGAATACTACCTAACTCATTCTATGAAGCCACCATTTCCTTGATACCAAAACCAGGTAAAGACATCACAAAAAAAGAAAATTTCAGACCTATATCCCTCATGAACATTGATGCAAAAATCCTCAACAAAATTCTAGCCAATACAATTCAACAACATATCAAAAAAACAATCCACCACGACCAAGTGGGATTTATACCAGGTATGCAAGGCTGGTTTAATATTAGAAAAACCATTAATGTAATCCACCATATAAATAAAACAAAATACAAAAACCACATGATCTTATCAATTGATGCAGAAAAGGCATTTGACAAAGTCCAACACCTATTTATGATAAAAACTCTCAGCAAAATAGGTATTGAAGGAAAATTCCTCAACATGATAAAGGGCATCTATGCAAAGCCAACAGCCAATATCACTTTAAATGGAGAGAGCCTGAAAGCATTTCCCTTGAGAACGGGAATCAGACAAGGATGCCTTCATCACTGCTCTTATTCAACATTGTGCTAGAGGTCCTAGCCAGAGCAATTAGGCTAGACAAAGAAATAAAGGGCATCCGGATTGGCAAGGAGGAAGTAAAATTATCTCTATTTGCAGATGACATGATCTTATACACAGAAAACACTAAGGAATCCTCCAGAAAACTACTGAAACTAATAGAAGAGTTTGGCAGAGTCTCAGGTTATAAGATAAACATACAAAAATCACTTGGATTCCTCTATATCAACAAAAAGAACATCAAAGAGGAAATCACCAAATCAATACCATTCACAGTAGCCACCAAGAAGATAAAATACTTAGGAATAAATCTTAACAAAGATGTAAAAGACCTATACAAAGAAAACTACAAAGTACTACTACAAGAAACTAAAAAGGACCTACTTAAGTGGAAAAAAATACCTTGCTCATGGATAGGAAGACTTAACATAGTAAAAAGGTCTATTCTACCAAAACCCATCTATACAAACAATGCACTTCCGATCCAAATTCCAATGTCATTTTTTAAGGTGATAGAGAAACAAATCACCAACTTCATATGTAAGGGAAAGAAGCCTCGGATAAGCAAAGCGTTACTGAAAAAGAAGAAGAAAGTGGGAGGCCTCACTCTACCTGATTTTAGAACCTATTATACAGCCACAGTAGTCAAAACAGCCTGGTATTGGTACAACAACAGGCACATAGACCAGTGGAACAGAATTGAGAATCCAGATATAAATCCATCCACATATGAGCAGCTGGTATTTGACAAAGGACTAGTGTCAGTTAATTGGGGAGAAGATAGTCTTTTTAACAAATGGTGCTGGCATTAACTGGATATCCATTTGCAAAAAAATGAAACAGGACCCATACCTCACACCATGCACAAAAACTAACTCCAACTGGATCAAAGACCTAAACATAAAGACTAAAACGATAAAGATCATGGAAGAAAAAATAGGGACAACCTTAGGAGCCCTAGTACAAGGCATAAACAGAATACAAAACATTACCAAAAATGATGAAGAGAAACCAGATAACTGGGAGCTCCTAAAAATCAAACACCTATGCTCATCTAAAGACTTCACCAAAAGAGTAAAAAGACCACCTACAGACTGGGAAAGAATTTTCAGCTATGACATCTCCGACCAGCGCCTGATCTCTAAAATCTATATGATTCTGTCAAAACTCAACCACAAAAAGACAAACAACCCAATCAAAATGTGCGCAAAGGATATGAACACACACTTCACTAAAGAAGATATTCAGGCAGCTAACAGATACATGAGAAAACGCTCTCGATCATTAGCCATTAGAGAAATGCAAATTAAAACTACGATGAGATTCCATCTCACTCCAACAAGGCTGGCATTAATCCAAAAAACACAAAATAATAAATGTTGGAGAGGCTGCAGAGAGATTGGAACTCTTATACACCGCTGATGGGAATGTAAAATGGTACAACCACTTTGGAAATCTATCTGGCGTTATCTTAAACAGTTAGAAATAGAACTACCATACAACCCAGAAATCCCACTCCTTGGAATATACCCTAGAGAAATAAGAGCCTTCACACGAACAGATATATGCACACCCATGTTTATTGCAGCTCTGTTTACAATAGCAAAAAGCTGGAAGCAACCAAGGTGTCCATCAACGGATGAACGGGCAAATAAATTGTGGTATATTCACACAATGGAATACTACGCATCGATAAAGAACAGTGACGAATCTGTGAAACATTTCATAACATGGAGGAACCTGGAAGGCATTACGCTGAGCGAAATTAGTCAGAGGCAAAAGGGCAAATATTGTATAAGACCACTATTATAAGATCTTGAGAAAGAGTATAAACTGAGAAGAACACATACTTTTGTGGTTACGAGGTGGGGAGGGAGGGAGGGTGGGAGAGGGTTTTTTACTGATTAGTTAGTAGATAAGAACTACTTTAGGTGAAGGGAAGGACAATACTCAATGCATGGAAGGTCAGCTCAACTGGACTGGACCAAAAGCAAAGAAGTTTCTGGGATAAAATGAATGCTTCAAAGGTCAGTGGAGCAAGGGCGGGGGTTTGGGGACCATGGTTTAAGGGGACATCTAAGTCAATTGGCAAAATAATTCTAGTATGAAAACATTCTGCATCCCACTTTGAAATGTGGGGTCTGGGGTCTTAAATGCTAACAAGCGGCCATCTAAGATGCATCAATTGTTCTCAACCCACCTGGATCAAAGGAGAATGAAGAACACCAAGGTCACAAGATAACTATGAGCCCAAGAGACAGAAAGGGCCACATGAACCAGAGACTTATATCATCCTGAGACCAGAAGAACTAGATGGTGCCCGGCCACAACTGATGACTGCCCTGACAGGGAGCAAAACAGAGAACCCCTGAGGGAGCAGGAGATCAGTGAGATGCAGACCCCAAATTCTCATAAAAAGACCATACTTAATGGTCTGACTGAGACTAGAAGAATCCCGGCGGTCATGGTCCCCAAACCTTCTGTTGGCCGAGGACAGGAACCATACCACAAGACAACTCATCAGACATGGAAGGGACTGGACAGTGGGTAGGAGAGAGATGCTGATGAAGAGTGAGCTATTTGTATCAGGTGGACACTTGAGACCGTGTTGGCATCTCCTGTCTGGAGGGGGGATGGGAGGGTAGAGAGGATTGGAAGCTGGCAAAATTGTCACAAAAGGAGAGACTGAAAGGGCTAACTCATTAGGGGGAGAGAAAGTGGGAGTATAGAGTAAGGTGTATATAAACTTATATGTGACAGACTGACTTGATTTGTAAACGTTCACTTGAAGCTCAATAAAAAAAAAAAAAAAAGATCCTAAAAGGTGTGGACATCAGCAGCAGCCCAGAGAGAGGACACCGAGTCTCATTTATTCAGCTACAAATACAGAGCAGAAGACAATAACCACCCAGTCCCTGCCCCCCAAGCCTAGGCTCCAGCAGAGCAGAGACATCGCAGGGTGCCAACTGTGGGGAGACCAGCTGCTTCAGGGAAAGTGATCACAGGGGCACTCCCACAGGTAGATTCCCCGGGATCCACCCACCAGCCATCCAACTGTTGGCCATGAGCAGGAGTCCATGGGCTCGAGCTGCCATGCCTCCTGCTTGTCTCTGAGCAGGGATAAAAACATCAACCTCTTAGGGCTGGTGTGAGAACTGACGGGGATACACCAGCTCAGAACCCTGCTGGCACACGGGGGTGCACGGTGCACGCCAGGTGCTGCGATGACGACTGACCCGAGGACGTGACACCTTCTTTAAAGGTGTGGCGGCATGATGGCTGAAAAGGCAACTCCAGAGTTCAAGTGCCTGGTCCAAAGCTCAGCTCCACACATGCTGACCTGATTGAATTTTCTTAAACTCTGCTTCTCCGTTTCTGATGACAGTGTTTACCTCAAAGAGTAGTGTGAGCATCAAACAAGATCATCTGTATAAAGTGTTCAACACATGCCTGGTAAACAGTAAGTGCCCAATAAATGCTAGCAATTATCATCATTGGTCAGAGAAAGGAGGCTGCTGGCTGGAAAAGGCTTCCATGAGAGAACCTGACCTGAGTTTCATTCCTTTTACATTGATGACCACAAACGTCAAATGAACATCAAACACAACCTAGCAACACTCCTGTATCTCTCTCATAAGCTGGCTCCCCCTTTAAGACACCGTGGCACATTTTACATGGGCACAATTCCTCAGCTGGCTTCGACTGGCTGCAGCCAACAGAACGTGACAGAGGGACACTGTGTAGTTCTGAGCTGGGCTTCAAGAGGCCTGCAGCTCCCCCTCTCGCACACTGAGAATCCTGAGACGTGAAGAAGCCCAGTTCAGCCTCCTTGAGAATGGCAGGCCATGTGAAGAGGGGAGCCTAAGCATTCAGCAAAGGCTCCAGTCGTAAGAGTAAGCCAAGGTGACGACCTGGGTAGCAGGGATAACCCATGCCAGCTGAGCTCAACCCAAACTGACAACCCACAGACCCATGAGCAAGTAAATCATCGGAATGGTTTGTTATGTAGCAATGGATAAGTAACGCGACAGTCATTTTATTTCTTCTACTCTTTCCTCAACTCTCTAATATCCTCATCCCCTAAATTCACAGAAAGAGCAAATGGTCTCAAACGGGAGCTCCCTACCTTCCCTCCATCATATCTACCAACCAAAATCTACCACATTCTCTCCCTTCACTCCTCCAACAATGAAGAAAGAGTCCTTGCTCCCATCCCTTTCCTTCTGCTATCACCAGTCTCTCCTCCTTTATTACAGCATTTCTAGTATTCTTATGTATTCCAGCATTTCTAGAACATTCTAGCATGGGCATGTGTGTGCAAGCACACACACACACATACACAAACACACACACACCCCCCATGAATGAAAGACTGAAGGCCCACTAATCACCACTTCTATTCAGCATTGTATTAGAAGTTCTAGCCAATGCAATAAAGCAAGAAGAAAAAATAAAAGGCATAACAATGAGAAAGGAGAAAGTAAAACTATCCTTATTCACACATATTACTTTTTATATAGGTAGAAAGTCCAAAGGAATCTATAAACAGACAAGAAAAACTAAAAAATGAATTAAGTAAGTTTGCAGGATACACAATCAGTATACACTGAACAACTGTATTTTTAAATACTAACAAAAAACAACCAAAAAATAAAATAAAAAAATATTCACAATAGCATCAAAAATCCAAATAGTTAATAAGTTGAATCTGAAAAGTGTACCTCTATGCTGAAAACTACAAAACATAGCTGAGAAAAATTAAAGAAGATCTAAGTAAGTGGAGAGGTATGCTGTATGCCCAGATCAGAAGACTTACTGTTGTTAACAATTCATTTCTCCCAAAATTGATCGACAGATTCAAAGTAATCCCAACCAAACACCCAGCAAAATCTTTTGTACAAATGGAAGAGCTTATTCTAAAATCAGCAAGAGAATTCTAAACTGGAATAAAGTTGGATTTTTTAATATTACCTGATTTCAAGGCTCACCATTAACTTACAGTCATCAAGACAACACGTAGGAGCCTCAGGTTCAACTCCCTGTGAATGCATCTCAGAGCAGGCACCACCCTCTGTCAGTGGAGGCCTGCGTGTTGCTGTGATGCTGAGCAGCTTTCAGCAGAGCTTCCAGATTAAGACAGACTAGGAAGAAAGAGCTGGAGATCTTCTTCCGAAATGAGCCAGTGAAAACCCTATGGATCACAACGATCCGATCCCGTTGTGCGTGGGGCTGCTATGAGTTGCAGCTGAGTCAACAGCACCTAACAGCAACAACAGTAATGGCATAAGAAAGAAAAACAGATCAACAGACCATAATAGGAAATCCAGAAATAAACCTACACACATATTCAATTAACCTATAAAAAAGACTTTGATGCAATTTAATGGAGAAAGGGGAATCTTTTGAGCAAATAATGCTAGAAAAACTGTATATACATATGGGGGTGTATCCTGACCCTTCTCACGCCACATACAAAAAATAATGCAAGATGGTTCATAGAAAAAGGAGATCAGTGATTGTTTGGGGATGAGGGAACAGGAAAGAGAGGGATTCTAAAAAGACAGAAGAAATTCTGGAGGGTGAGAGAGATGTTCACTATCCTGACTGTCATGATCATTTCACAGGTGCATACGCATGTCAAAACTTATCAAACTGTGGAGGCTGGATGAATCCTTGGAACTACTGCCCTAAGATAATCCTCAAACCTTAAACCAAAAATATCCTGTTAAGACATCTTAAAACCAGAAAATAGTTTAACTTAACTAGCCACCACCCCCACGCGTCTGCCAGTTTGCTGCCGTGGTGTTGCTGTGATGATGGAAGCTATGCTACGGGTTTTCAAACACCAGCAGGGGCACCCATGACGAACTGGTTTCAGCTGAGCTTCCAGACTCAGACAGACTAGGAAGAAGGGTCTGGCAGTCTACTTCTGAAAAGAATGAGCCAGTGAAAACCTTATGAATAGCAGAGGAACACTGTCTGATATAGTGCTGGAATATGAGCCCCCCAGGTTGGAAGGCACTCAAAGATGACTGGGGAAGAGCTGCCTCCTCAAAGTAGAGTCGACCTTAATGACATGGATGGAGTCAAGCTTTAGGGACCTTCATTTGCTGATGCGACACGACTTAAAATGAAAAGAAACAGATGCAAACATCCATCAAAACCTGGAATGTAATAAGTATTAATCTAGGAAAACTGGAAATCATCAACAATGAAATGGAACACATAAACATCAATATCCCAGGCATTAGTGAGCTGAAATAGACCAGTACTGGCCTTTCTGAATGGGACAATCATACGGTTTACTATGCCAGGAATGACAATTTAAAGAGGAATGACACTGCATTGATCGTCAAAAAGAACATTTCAAGATCTATCCTGAAGTACAGCGCTGTCAGTGATAGGATAATACCCATACACCTAAAGGAAAACCAGTTAATACGATTATTACTCAAATTTACACACCAACCACTAAGACCAAAGATGAAGAAACTGAAGATTTTTACCAACGTCTGTAGTCTGAAATTCATCGAACTTGTAATCAGGATGCCTTGATATTGCAATGTGAAAGTTGGAAACAAAGAAGTAGGATCGAGAGTTGGAAAACATGGCCTTTGTGACAGAAACAATGCCGGAGATCCCATGATAAAATTTTGCAACACCAACCACTTGTTCGTTGCAAATACCTTTTTTCACTAGCTTAAATGGTGACTACACATATGGACCTTACCAGATGGAATACACAGGAATCAAATCAACTACATTTGTGGAAAGAGACAATGGAAAAGCTCAATACCATCAATCAGAACAAGGCCAGGAACAGGTCATGAATTGCTCATATGCAAGTTCAAGTTGAAACTGAAGAAAATTAGAACAAGTCCACAAGAGCCAAAGTGCAGCCTTGAGCATATCCCACCTGAATTTAGAGACCATCTCAAGAACAGATTTGACACCCTGAACACTAATGGCTGAAGACCAGACAAGTGTGGAATATCAAGGATATCACACGTGAAGAAAGCAAAAGATCATTAAAAACACAGGAAAGAAAGAAAAGACCAAAAGGGATGTCAGAAGAGACCGTGAAACTGCCTCTTGAATGTAGAGTAGATAAAGTGAAGAGAAGAAATGATAAAGTAAAAGAGCTGAACAGAAGATTTCAAAGGGTAGCTTGAGAAGACAGAGCGTTATAATGACATGTGCAAACACCTGGAGATAGAAAACCAAAAAGGAAGAACACGCTCTGCACTTCTGAAGCTAAAAGGACTGAAGAAAAAATTCAAGTCTTGAGTAGCAATACTGAAGGATTTTACCGGGGTAAATATTAAACAACGTAGGAAGCATCAAAAGAAGATAGAAGGAAAACATTGCATCACTATACCAAAAAGAATTGGTCGCATGTTCAACCATTTCAGGAGGCAGCGTATAAGCAGGAACTGATGGTGCCGAAGGAAGAGGTCCAAGCTGCGCTGACACTGGCAAAAACACGGGTCCAGGCAACGGCAGGACACCAACCGATGTGTAGGAAACGGCAGGACACCAACCGATGCGCTTCAACAGACAGATACAGCGCGGGGAGGACTCACTCGTCTACGCCAGCCAACTAGAAGAGATCCATATTTACGCCTTTTCCCAAGAAAGGTGATCCCTCAGAATTTGGAAACTATCCAACAGTATCATTAATAGCACATGCGAGTAAAATTTTACGAGATCTTTCAAAAGCGGCTGCAGAAGTGTATCAACAGGGAAATGCCAGAAATTCGGGCCAGATTCAGAAGAGGATGTGGAACCAGGGACATCACTGCTGATGTCGGATGGATAATGCATGAAAGCAGAGAATACCAGAAGGATGTTCACCTGTGTTTTATTGACTACACAAAGGCACCCGACTGTGTGGATCATAACAAACTATGGATGACACTTCAAAGAATGGGAATTCCAGAACTCTTAATTGTGCTCATGAGGAACCTGTATACAGATCAAAAGGCAGTCATTCGAATAGAACAAGGTGTTACTGCATGGTTTAAAGTCAGGAAAAGTGTGCTTCAGGGTTCTGTTCTTTCACCATACCTATGCTAAGCAAGTAATTGGAGAAGCTGGACTACATGAAGAAGAACACTGCATCCAAATTGGACGAAGACTCATTACAACCTGCATTATGCAGATGACACAACCGTGTGTGCTGAAAATGAAGAGGACTTGAAACACTAATGAAGACCAAAGACCACAGCCTTCAGTATGGATTACACCTCAACATAAACAAAACAAAAATCGTCACAACTGGACCAATAAGCAACATCATGATAAACGGAGAAAAGACTGAAGTCTCGGATTTTGTTTTACTTGGATCCACAATCAACACCTATGCAAGCAGCAGTCGAGAAATCAAAAGACGCATTCCATTGGGCAAATCAGCGGCAAAAGACCTCTTCAAAGTATTGAGAAGCAAAGATGTCACCTTGAATGCTAAGGTGCGCCTGACCCAAGCCATGACGTTTTCAATCACTTCATATGCATGTGAAAGCTGGACAATGAATAAGGAAGAGCAAAGAAGAATTGACGCCTGTGAATTATAGTGCTGGGGAAGAATACTGAATATACCATGGACTACCAAAAGAAGGGATAAGCCTGTCTTAGAAGAAGTACAACCAGAATGCTCCTTAGAAGCAAGGATGGCGAGACTGCATCTCACATATTTTCGACATGTTGTCAGAAGGGATCAGTCCCTGGAGAAGGACATCATGCTTGGTAAAGGAGAGGGTCAGCAAAAAAAGAGGAAAACCACCAACAAGATGGACAGACAACACAGTGGCTGCAACAACGGGTGTAAGCATAGCAACGATTGTGAGGACAGCACAGGACCGGGTAGTGTTTGGTTCTGTCATACATAAGGTTGGTATGAATCTGGGCAGACTCAACAGCACCTAACAACAACAACAGCAGCTACCGGGGCTCCAGTAAGGAAGCCCTTGAGCCTTGTGCCCTTTTAAGAACTGTCTATACGGGATCGAACTGACAACAGTAACTCCGAAGATTAGACAGGAACCTCAGGCAGTGAGTTTACGTTAATGGGGAGTACAACTCGGAAAAGGTGAGGATGGCCACACAACTCAATGAATGAAATTACTGTTACTGAATTGTACGTGTGGAAAGTGGTGAATTGGTGTATGTTTTGCTGTATATATTCTCAACAACAAAATACATTAGTTTTTTTTAACTTATCAAATTGTATATCACTGTATTTCAATAAAGCTGTTAAAAAAAAAAGATGGATCATAGCTCTAAATGCAAAAGCTAACACTATACAGTGTCTAAAAAGAAACACATTAGTGTCTTCACAACCCTGGTGTAGGCAAAATTTTCTTAGGACACAAATATACCAGTAAAGAAAAACACTGATAAATTTTGACTTCATCAAAACTGAAAATGCCTCTACCATATGATCCAGCAATCCCACTCCTTGGAATATATCCTAAAGAAATAAAAGCCTTTACACGAACAGATATATGCACACCTATGTTTACTGCAGCACTGTTGACAATAGCAAAAAGATGGAAGCAACCCAAGTGCCTATCAATGAATGAATGGATAAATAAATTATGGTATATTCACACAATGGAATACTACACATCAATAAAGAACAGTGGGGAATCTGTGAAACATTTCATAACATGGAGGAACCTGGAAGGCATTATGCTGACTGAAATTAGTCACTTGCAAAAGAACAAACATTGTATAAGACCATTATTATAAGAACTTGAGAAATAGTTTAAACTGAGAAGAAAACATTCTTTTGTGGTTACGAGCGGGGGAGGGAGGGAGGGTGGGAGAGGGGAATTCACTAACTAAGATAGTAGATAAAAACTACTTTAGGTGAAGGGAAAGACAACACACAATACAAGGGAGGTCAGCACAACTGGACTAAACCAAAAGCAAAGAAGTTTCCTGAATAAACTGAATGCTTCAAAGGCCAGTGTAGCAGGGACAGGGTCTGGGGACCATGGTTTCAGGGGACATCTAAGTCAACTGGCATAATAAAATCTATTAAGAAAACATTCTGCATCCCACTTTGAGGAGTGGCATCTGGGGTCTTAAACGCTAGCGAACAGCCATCTAAGACGCATCAATTGGTCTCAACCCACCTGGATCAAAGGAGAATGAAGAACACCAAGGACACAAGGCGATTACGAGCCCAATAGACAGAAAGGGCCACATGAACCAGAGACTACATCATCCTGAGACCAGAAGAACTAGGTGGTGCCCGGCTACAACCAATGACTGCCCTGACAGGGAACACAACAGAGAACCTCTGAGGGAACAGGAAAGCAGTGGGATGCAGATCACAAATTCTCATAAGACCAGACTTAATGGTCTGACTGAGACTGGAAGGATCCTGGTGGTCATGGCCCCCAGACCCTCTGTTGGCCCAGGACATGGACCATTCCCGAAGCCAACTCTTCAGACATGGATTGGACTGGACAATGGTTTGGAGAGGGATGCTGGTGGGGAGTGATTCTTCTTGGATCAGATGGACACTTGAGACTATGTTGGCATCTCCTGCCTGGAGGGGAGATAAGAGGGTAAAGGGGGTTAGAGGCTGGCGAAAAGGACACAAAAAGAGAGAGTGGAGGGAGACAGCAGGCTGTCTCATTAGGGGGAGAGTAATTGGGAGTATGTAGCAAGGTGTATATGAGCTTTTGTGTGAAAGACTGACGTGATTTGTAAACTTTCACTTAAAGCACAATAAAAATTATAAAAAAAAAAAAACTGAAATTCCTGCTCATCAAAAGATACCATTAAGAAATAAACAGGAAAGAACAAAAAAACAACTTAATCAAAAACTGGCCATCCACATATGAGCAGTTGATATTTAACAAATGGTGCTGGCATAACCAGAAATCCACCTGCAAAAAAAATGAAACAAGACCCATACCTCACACCATGCACAAAAACTAACTCAAAATAGATCAAAGACCTAAATAAAAAATCTAAAACAATAAAGATCATGGAAGAAAAAATAGGGACAATGCTAGGCCCCTAATACATGGCATAAACAGTATACGAAACATTACTAACAATGTACAAACACCAGAAAAGAAATTAGATAACTGGGAGCTCCTAAAAGTCAAACACCTAAGCTCATCCAAAGACTTCACCAAAAAAGTAAAATGATTACCTACAGCCTGGGAAAAAGTTTTTAGCTATGACATTTCCAATCAGCATCTGATCTCTAAAATCTATATAACACTGCAAAAACTCAAAAACAAAACGAAAAATAAGCCATTTAAAAAATGGGCAAAGGATGTGAACAAGCACTTCACTAAAGAAGACATTCAGGTAGCTAACAGATACATGAAGAAATGCTCACAATCATTAGCCATTAAAAAAAGAGAAGTACAAATCAAAACTACAATAAGATTCAATTTCACTCCAACAAGGCTGGCATTAATCCAAAAACACAAAAGAATAAATGTTGGAGAGGCCGTGGAGAGACTGGAACACTTCTACACTGCTGGTGGGAATGTCAAATGGTACAACCACTTTGGAAATCGATTTGGCGCTTCCTTAAAGAGCTAGAAATAGAACTACCATATGATCCAGCAATCCCACTCCTTGGAATATATCCTAGAGAAATAAGAGCCTTTACACGAACAGATATATGCACACCCATGTTTATTGCAGCACTGTTGAAAATAGCAAAAAGATGGAAGCAATCAAGGTGCCCATGAATGGATGAATGGATAAATAAATTATGGTATATTCACACAATGGAATACTATCAATAAAGAAAAACGATGAATCCATGAAACATTTCCTAACATGGAGGAATCTGGCAGGCATTATGCTGAGTGAAATTAGTCAGGTGCAAAAGGACAAATGTTGTATGAAGGCACTATTATAATAACTCAATAAATAGTTTAAACTGAGAAGAAAATATTCTTTGATGGTTACAAGAGGGGGGAGGGAGGTAGGGAGAGGGGTACCCACCAATTAGATAGTAGACAAGAACTATTTTAGGTGAAGGGAAAAACAACACACAATATGGTAAAGGTCAGCACAACTGGACTGAACCAGAAGCAAAGAAGTTTCTTGAATAAAAAGAATGCTTCAAAGGCCAGCAAAGCAGGGGCAGGGGTTTGGGGACCATGGTTTCAGGGGACATCTAGGTCAATTGGCATAATAAAATCTATTAAGAAAACATTCTGCATCCCACTTTGGAGAGTGGTGTCTGGGGTCTTAAACGCTAGCAAGCACCCATCTAAGATGCATCAATTGGTCTCAACCCACCTGGAGCAAAGGAGAATGAAGAACACCAAGGACACAAGGTAACTATGACTCCAAGAGACAGAAAGGGCAATGTAAACCAGAAACTATATCATCCTGAGACCAGAAGAGCTAGATGGTGCCTGGCTACAACCGATAACTTTCCTGACAGGGAACACAAGAGAATCCCTAGTGGAGCAGGAGAGCAGTGGGATACAGACCTCAAATTCTTGTAAAAAGACCAGACTTAATGGTCTGAGACTAGAAAGACCCTGGAGGTCATAGTCCCCAGACCTTCTGTTAGCCCAAGACTGAAACCATTCCCAAAGCCAACTCTTCAGACAGAGATTGGACTGGGCTATAAGATAGAAAATGATACTGGTGAGGAGTGAGCTTCTTGAATCAAGTAGACACACGAGACATTGTGGGCAGCTCCTGTCTGGAGGGGAGATATGAAGGCCGAGGGGTAGAGAAGCTGGCTGAACGGATAGGGAACTACAGTGTAGAGAGGAGTGCGCTGTCTCATTAGGTGGAGGGCAGCTAGGAGTATACAGCAAGGCATACATACGTTTTTGTATGAGAGGCTGACTTGATTTGTAAACTTTCGCTTAAAGCACAATAAGAATAAAAATAAAGAAATAAGAGCCTCCAAATGAACACCCATGCTCACTGCAGCACTGTTTACAATAGCAAAAAGATGGAAGCAACCAAGGTGCCCATCAACAGATGAATGGATATATAAATTACGGTACATTCGCACAATGGAATACTACGCAATGATTAAGAACAATAAATCTGTGAAACATTTCATAACATGGAGGAACGTGGCAGGCACTATGCTGAGTGAAATTAGTCAACTGCCAAAGGACAAATATTGTATGAGACCACTATCGTAAGAATTCTAGATGAAGTTTAAACAGAATAAAATACTCTTTGGTGGTTACAAGCGTGGGGAGGGAGGGAAAGGGATATTCACTAACTAGATAGTAGGCAAAAAATTTTTTAGGTGAAGGGAAGGACAACACACAACACAGGGATAGTCAGTACAACTGGACTAAACCAAAAAGCAAAGAAGTTTCCTGAATACGACCAAACACTTCAAAGGCCATAGTAGCAGGGACCGTGGTCTGGGGACCATGGTTTCAGGGGACACCTAGGTCAATTGGCATAACAAAATATATTAACAAAACGTTCCGCATCCCAATTTGGTGAGAGGCATCTGGGGTCTTAAACACTAGCAAGCGGCCATCTAAGATGCATCAATTGGTCTCAACCTACCTGGAGCAAGGGAGAATGAAGAACACCAAAGACATACGGTTAAGATGAGCCCAAGAGAACAGAAAAAGCCACATAAACCAGAGACTCCATCAGCCTGAGACCAGAAGAATTAGATGGTGCCCAGCTCCCATGGATCACTGCCCTGACAGGGAACACTACAGAGAATCCCTGATGGAGCAGGAAAACAGTGGCATGCAGATCTCAAATTCTCGTAAAAAGACAAGGCTTAATGGTCTACGTGAGACCGGAGGGACCCTGACAGTCATGGTCCCTGGACCCTTTGCTAGCCCAAGACTGCGACCATTCCTGAAGCCAACTCTACAGACAGGGATTGGCCTGGACTGTAAGACAGACAATGATACCGGTGAGGTGTGAGCTTGACACTTGAGACTATGTGGACAATTCCTGTCTCGTGGAGAGATGAGAAGAGGGAGACAGGAGCTGGCTGAATGGACACGGGGAATACAGGGTGGAGAAGAGGAATGTGCTGTCTCAGTAGGAGGAGAGCAGCTAGGAGCACACAGCAAGGTGTGTATAACTTTTTGTATGAAAGACTGACTTAATTTGCAAGCTTTCACCTAAAGCACAATAAATTAAAAAAAAAAAAGAATGTTCCTAGAGAGACCAATTGGTCAACGATTAATTAAAAAAAAACGAAAAAAGTGAGACTGTAAAGGGGCAGGGAAATTAGACGAGTGGAACTGGAACAGCCAGAACGGAGATAATGAGAATGTTCATGCATTGTGAAGAATGTAACCAATACCACTAAATAACTTGTGCAGAAATTGTTGAATGGGAACCTAAATGGCTGTGTAAACCTTCACCGAAAACAAAATAAAATATTATTTAAAAGAAAAAAAAACTAGGCAAAGGATTTGAATAGACATTTCACCAAAGAAGATATAAAATGACCAAGAGGCACTTGAAAAGATGCTCAATGTCGTTAATTATGAGGGAACACAAATCAAAACCACAATGACTTTCGCTTCACCTCTGCTAGGATGGCTTTTACCAGTGAGACAGAGGACAACTGTTCCTGAGGACATGGAGAAACTGGAGTCCTCATCCACCGCTAGTGAGCGTAAGTGGTACAGCCACTGCGGAAAACTGTTTGGAAGTTCCTCAAAAAATTAAACACAGAATTACCATATAGTCCAGCAATGCCACCCCATGTACACACCCAAAAGATTTTAAAGTGGGGACTCTAACAGATACTTGTACATCAATGTTCATTACAGCGCTTTTCACCATAGCCAAAAAGTAGAAACAAACAAACGTCCATCGATAGATGAACGAATAAACAAAATGTGGTATATTCAAATTATCCATCGCCATCAAGTCCATCTCAACTCATGACAACCCTACGGGACAAAGCTGAACTGCCCCATAGGGTTTCCAAGGCTGTAATCTTTATGGATTCAGACTACCACATCTTTCCCCCAGGGCGTCGGTGGTGGGCTCGAAACACCAACCTTGTGGTTAGCAGTGGAGCACTTAACCACTGTGCCCCCAGGGCTCCTTTATATCCATATAATAGAATGTCAACAGCCATAAAGTGAAATGAGGTTGTGAAACGTGCTACAGCATGGATGAACCTAAAAAACATTATGCTGAGTGAAGTAAGTTAGAAAAAAAAGGGTGAACATTGTATGATCCCACTTCTATAAAACAGCTAGAATTTGGCAAACGCATAGAGACCAAAGTTTACTGGTTACCAGGGAGGGGCAGGAGGGGGAAAGGGGAAGTTATTGCTTAATGGGCACTGAGGTTCTGCAAAGGATGATAGAAAAATCTGGAAACGTATACTGGTGACAGTTGCATGACATGAGGAATGTAATTTATGTCACTGAATTGTACACGTAAAAAATGACTGAAATGGTAAATGTTTTGTGGAAATATATCACGACAACAAAAACATTAGTAAAGCAGCAAATGCGCTGCTTTATTTACATGTGTGTATACACATGTACTTATATGTACGCACATGCACACACCACAATTAAAAAAGAATAGAAAAAAGTATTCTTTCCCCCCTTCCTTTCCCTGTCTATCTACCATCCACACATACGCACACCCCACGTGCTCATCTGTTAATAGACCCCAGAAGGGCACAAAAGAAAATGGTAACACGGGTTGCCCTGGAAGAGGAAGCGGGTGGCTGAGGCACAGGGTGACAGTAAGACTGGCATTTTACTACACACGCTTTGCACCTTTCGGGGAAACAGTAATGCTTGCGAACATTAACTGAAACAAAATTCCAAAAAAACCAAACCCACTGCCACCAAGTCGATTCTGACTCACAGAGACCCTGTAGGACAAAGCAGAACTGCCCTATAGAGTTTCCAAGGCTATAATCTTTACAGAAGCAGATTGCCACATCTTTCTCCTGTGGAGCAGCCAGTGGGTTCAAACCACTGACCTTTGGGTTAGCAGTCGAGCGCTTAACCATTGCACCACCAGGGCTCCTCTAAATGAAATAAAGCTCACAGTTAATGCTACCAAAAAAAAAAAATTATCCCCAAGCTGACTGGCTGTACTGCGATCTTACTTCTCCTCTGGGTTCTTCTGTAAGATACCTTCTCCCTAATGACCCCTGGACTTCTCACGCTTCTTTCAGCCAAGAGAGAGGCTTGCCATAATAAAATCTGTTAAGAAAACATTCTGCATCCTGCTTTGGAAAGCAGCATCTGGGGTCTTAAACACTAGCAAGTGACCATCTAAGATGCATCAATTGGTCTCAACCCACCTGGAGCAATGGAAAATGAACACCAAAGATACAAGGTAACTATGAGCCTCAGAGACACAGAAAGGGTCACATAAACCAGAGACTACATCAGCCTGAGACCTGAAGAACAAGATAGTGCCTGGCTACAACCGATGGCTGCCCTGACAGGAACACAACAGAGAATCCCTGAAGGAGCAGGAGAGCAGTGGGATGCAGACTTCAAATTCTCATAAAAAGACCAGATTTAATGGTCTGACTGAGACTAGAAGGACGCCGGAGGTCATGGTCCCCAGACCTTCCATTAGCCCAAGACTGAAACCATTCCCAAAGCCAACTCTTCAGACAGGGATTGGACAGGACTATAAGAAAATGATACTGATGAGGCGTGAGCTTCTTGGCTCCAGTAGACACATGAGACTATGTGGCTAGCTCCTGTCCGGTGGGGAGACGTAAAGGCCGAAGAGGACAGATGCTGGCTGAATGGACACAGGAATACAAGGGGGAGAGAAGGAGTGTGCTGTCTCATTAGGGGGAGAGCAACTAGGAGTACACAGCAAAGCATATATAAATTTTTGTATGAGAGACTGACTTGATCTGTAAACCTTCATTTAAGGCACAATACAAACATCAAAAAAAAAAAAAAAGAGCGAGCCTTGCTTTCTACCTCCAACCTGTAATAACTTCTCCACACTCTACCAACCACCCCAACCCAGCTTCCCATTTCAGTAAAACAGTGCCATTGTCCACCATTTGTTCCATCAAAAAGCTGAGAAATCACCAAGTCCTCTCTTTCCTCATACCCCTCCTCTCATCTATCAGCAAGTCCCATCAGTTCAAAATATTTCCCTAAGTCAACCATCAAGGCCTAAACCACCAAAACGACAACACCCACCTCCCATCCACTCGCCAATACCCATCTGATCGTGGCAATCCCCGACTCACTCTCCAGTCCCGGTTTCCCCCACGACTCAGACTCAAGACCCAATCCTCACCAAGCCTGAGGGGAACAGCATGATTCGAAGGCCAACTCCCCAACTGGGCTCCAGGCAACCTCCCCCTGACCTTGGCCACGTCAGTCTTATGTAGGCTCCTGGAGGGGATCCAGCCTGTTCCCACCTCAGGGACTCTGCACATGCTATCTTCTCAGCCTGGAAAGCTCCATCACCCCACTCTTCTTATAGCTAACTCCGTATCACCATCCAGCACTTAGCTGGCATGTTCCCTCCTCATGCCTCAGGCCCTGGCAGAGCACCTGGCACAGCAGGGGCTCACTGAATACTTTTGATGAGGAGCAACACTCTCCTGGAGTCCAGAATCTACTGTCGATGGGACACGAAGAAGTCAAAAGGGAAGCGATACCAAGAAGGAAAAGACATCAAGAGGAGGGAAACTGGGAGGGTGCACAATGGTAGGCCACTGGAAGCCGAGGGCATAACAGGGAGAGGCCATGGGGGAGATGGCAGGCGGGGCCAAAGAATAGTAGGCTGGAGACAGGCACAGAGACAAGGTGGGTTGGCACAGTGACAAAATAGAGGTGCAGTGAAAGGCAGGGACTAAGCAGAGTGACAGACTGGGTAAGCTGGTGGTAACAGGGTGGGGGGACCAGGGGCAAGCCAAAAGAGGTCAATAACAAGTAGGGGACAATGCAGATAGGGGCTGTGCAGACACAGGCTGCAAGAATACAAACGGCAGGTGGAGTGCAAGTGGAGTGACAGGTGGGGGGGGCACCTGGGGGACTCAGTAAGGTGCACGGGTGCAGTGCAATGAGTCACTTACTATGGCCCTTCTAGCCATGGTCTTTGTGACTCACACATTATGATTGAATGGGACTATGTATAGAAGGCATATGGAACCTGTGAGGATTGGGATTGTGTGTTCAACTTGGGTAGGCCACGATTCCCAGTACTGAGTGGCTGTCCTCTATTTTGTGTGTTGTGAATCCTGACCTCCACATGTTGATAAGGCAGGATCAGTGTGGGATGAGTCTTGGGTCTGTCTTGCAGGAGAGCATGACTCAAGTCCCACTGATGCTCAAGTTATGCCCTTCCCTGGGGTGCTGCCTGCATCTAAGGTGTATGTGTGGATGCCCTAACAGAGCTCTCTCTATCTGCATCTGGGTCCCACATCCAGTTTGTGATCACCCAGCCTCCGTTTCTTAGGATTGAGTCAGAGGCCTGCCATCTGACCTGCCGATTCCGTGATTCGCCAGCCTCTACAACCCCATGGGCCAGCGGCCTACCGTCTGTATCTGACCTGATTCGCCAGCTTCTGCAGCCTTGTGCACCAGCAGACTTTGGCCTGAACTGCCGGTTGGGTTCATCAGCCCCTCCATCCACACGGGTCGGGAGAAGTCTACGCCTGACCCACAAATTTGGGACTTGCCCACCTCCACAACTGCGTGAGCCATTTCCTTGATATGGTTCGTGAGTTCTGTGAGACGTTGCAGTAAATTACAGAACCCAAAGACCGGGAGGGAAAGTGCTAAGGGGAAGGGTGGGACAGCAGATTGGAGAAGCTCGTCATCTGGGACATCTTTAACCTCCACCTCACAGGAAACAGTTTCGTGCTGATCCTTATCAAAGAAATTATTCATCTAATGACGAAGGAGACAGGTGTGAAGAAAGAGATGATGGGGATGGAGGAAGGAGTGGGGCAGTGAGAGGTAAGGAGACAGGCTGAGAAGGTGACAGAATGCGGGTAGATGACTGGTGACATCTTGGAGAAGGAGTAATGGGGCATTCTGGGACACCGGAAAGAGGGTGCAGGGCAGTGACTGGACAAGGGGAGTGATGACAGGGGGCAGACAGGCAGGTGGAGTGCTGAAGGAGAAAGGCCACATACCGACTGGTAGGAGACGGCAGTGGGGGAAACACTGACAAACCCCACTCATTAATAAGATAGGAGTGATAACGACAACAGGGAGACACAAACAAAGAACACGAGGGTGACCCTGACAGAAAGGGGGACTGGGAGTCACCACTGACATACTGAGACAGACGTACTGAAAAATAGGGAAGATGTTTTTGTGGAGAAAAGACAGGCCAACTGGGACACTGACACGGAGGTACTGACAGGTGGGAAACACTGACAGGTGGGGGGCGCTGATGTGGGAGCACTGACAGATGGGGAGCACTGACGCAGGGAGCAATGACACGGGGGTACACAGATGTGGTGCACACTGACAGGCAGGCCACTAACATGGGGGGTGCTAATATAGGGCAGCATGGATGTAGGAGGCACAGATGTGTGGGTACTGATGTGGAAGGCACTGACAGGGCAGGGGACACTGATGTGGTGGGCACTGACAGAAGGGGGGCGCAGATATGGGGGCACTGATGTGGGGCGGCACTGACAGGTGGGGGGCCCAGATATGGAGGCACTAATGTGGGGGGCCCTGACAGGCAGGAGGCACTGAGGTGGGGGAAGTGAGAGGCAGGAGGCAGAGACATGGGGGCAATGACGCGGGAGCACAGGCAGAGGGCACCGATGTGGAGAACACTGACAGGCAGAAAGCACTGAGGTCGGGTGGCACTGACGTGGGGGGGGCACTGACGTGGGGAGGCAGGGACAGGCAGGGGGTACAGATGTTGTGGGGGACAATGATGTGGGGGCACCAATGCGGAAGCACTGACGTGGGGGAAGCGTGGACGTGGATGGGCACTGACAGGTGGGGAGCACTGAAGTGTAGGACGCTGACAGGCGGGAGGCCTGGACATGGGGACACTGGCAGGTAGAAGGAATGGACGTGGGGGCACTGATGTGGGGGGCACTGGCAGACAGGAATGACGTGGGGGCACTGACATGGGGGGCACTGGCAGGTAGAAGGAAAGAATGTGGGAGCACTGATGTGGGGGGCACTGGCAGACAGGGGAATGACATGGGGGCACTGACATGGGGGGCACTAGCAGGTAGAAGGAATGGATGTGGGGGCACTGATGTGGTAGGCACTGGCAGGTACAAGGAATGGATGTGGGGGCACTGATGTGGGGGGCACTGCTAGGCGGGGGAATGACGTGGGGGCACTGACATGGGGGGCACTGGCACATAGGAATGGACGTGGGGGCACTAACGTGGGGGGCAGTGGCAGGAAAAATGGATGTGGGGGCACTGACGCTGGGGACACTGACGCGGGTGTCACTGGCAGGTAGGAGGAGCAGACATGGGGGCACTGACGCCAGGGGCACTGACGCGGGGGTCACTGGCAGGTAGGAGAAGCAGACATGGGGGCACTGACGCGGGAGGCACTGATGCGGGGGGCACTGGCAGGCGGGGGGCACTGGCAGGTAGGAGGAGCAGACATGGGGGCACTGTCATGGGGGGTGCTGACGGGGGGGCACTGGCAGGTAGGAGAAGCAGACATGGGGGCACTGACGCGGGAGGCACTGGCAGGCGGGGGGCACTGGCAGGTAGGAGAAGCAGACACGGGGGCACTGACACGGGAGGCACTGGCAGGCGGGGGGCACTGGCAGGTGGGGGGCACTGGCAGGTAGGAGGAGCAGACGTGGGGGCACTGACACGGGAGGCACTGGCAGGTAGGAGAAGCAGACACGGGGGCACTGACACGGGAGGCACTGACGCGGGGGGCACTGGCAGGCGGGGGGCACTGGCAGGTAGGAGGAGCAGACACGGGGGCACTGACGCAGGGGGCACTGACGTGGGGCACTGGCAGGTAGGAGGAACAGACACGGGGGCACTGACTGATGTGGGGGGCACTGACTGATGTGGTGGGCACTGGCAGGCAGTGGGCACTGGCAGGCGGGGGGCACTGGCAGGTAGGAGGAGCAGACGTGGGGGCACTGGCTGACACGGGGGGCACTGGCAGGTGGGGGCACTGGCAGGCGGGGGCACTGGCAGGCGGGGGGCACTGGCAGGTAGGAGGAGCAGACGTGGGGGCACTGGCTGACACGGGGGGCACTGGCAGGTGGGGGAATGACGTGGGGGCACTGACATGGGGGGCACCGGCAGGTAGGAGGAGCAGACATGGGGGCATTGGCTGACGCGGGGGGCACTGGCAGGTGGGGGCACTGGCAGGCGGGGGACTGATGTGGGGGCACTGACAGGCGGGGGGCACTGGCAGGTAGGAGGAGCAGACATGGGGGCACTGGCTGACGCGGGGGGCACTGGCTGACGCAGGGGGCACTGGCAGGTGGGGGAATGACGTGGGGGCACTGACATGGGGGGCACTGGCAGGTAGCAGGAGCAGACACGGGGGTGCTGACGCGGGGGGCACTGGCAGGCGGGGGGCACTGGCAGGTAGGAGGAGCAGACATGGGGGCACTGACTGACGCGGGGGGCACTGGCTGACGCGGGGGGCACTGGCAGGTGGGGGCACTGGCAGGTAGGAAGAGCAGACACGGGGGCGCTGACTGACGCGGGGGGCACTGGCAGGCGGGGGAATGACGTGGGGGCACTGACAGGCGGGGGGCACTGGCAGGTAGGAGGAGCAGACGTGGGGGCACTGGCTGACGCGGGGGGCACTGGCAGGCGGGGGGCACTGGCAGGCGGGGGGCACTGGCAGGCGGGGGAATGACGTGGGGGCACTGACATGGGGGGCACCGGCAGGTAGGAGCAGACACGGGGGCGCTGACTGACGCAGGGGGCACTGGCAGGTGGGGGCACTGGCAGGCGGGGGAATGACGTGGGGGCACCGACATGGGGGGCACTGGCAGGTAGCAGGAGCAGACACGGGGGTGCTGACTGACGCGGGGGGCACTGGCAGGCGGGGGGCACTGGCAGGTGGGGGCACTGGCAGGCGGGGGGCACTGGCAGGTAGCAGGAGCAGACACGGGGGTGCTGACTGACGCGGGGGGCACTGGCAGGCGGGGGGCACTGACGGGGGGGCACCGGCAGGTAGGAGGAGCAGACACGGGGGCGCTGACTGACGCGGGGGGCACTGGCAGGCGGGGGAATGACGTGGGACACTGACGGAGAGCGACACTGACGCACCGACGGGGCCTGACAGCGGGTGGGGACGCCGACCCGGAGCCCCGCCCCCCGCCGGCCCGCGGGCCGGGTCTGAGGAAGCCGCGCGGGCGGGCGCACTCACCGGCTCCGCCGAGTCGGGCGTCTCGGCGGCTCCTCAGAGGCCTGGGGGAGGCCAGGGCGCTGGCGGAGGCGAAGCCCGGGCGACCTCGGGCGGGCTGCACGCGCATGGGCCCGGCCGGGCGGGGCGCCTACGGACACGGCGCGGCCGGCCAGCGGCTCGGGACCGCCTCGGAACCGGCTTGGGCCGCGGGCGGCGCTCGGTCGCTCCAAAATGGCGGCAACGGCGGCGGCGGCGCTGGGCGCGCTCGCGCCGGGGGCGGGGCCTGCGGGCGGAGACGCGCGCGGCAGGGGAGGGGCTGAGGGCGGGGCGGGACTGAGGGGCGGGGCCTGCGGGCGTTGCGCAGTCGGGGCGGGGCCCGCGGGAGGAGACGCGCGCGCTCGAAGTCGTGGGACGGGGCCTGAGGGCGGAGACAAGCGCGGTCGGGGCGGGGCTGAGGGCGGGGCTGAGGGCGGGGCCTCGGACGCCACGCCGGCGCAGTGGGCGGGGCCCGAGCGCACCCCCGAGGCCCGCGGGCGGGAGGGGGCTTCGCTGCACCCGGGAAGCCTCCTCCGCACGCCCGGCGCCCGACCGCTCCAGAAGCTTTCCGAGGGGCGCTAAATGAGGTACAGCGCAAGCCTGGGCAGGAGCACGAAGGCTTGGGTGTGTCGGAATGCCGGCCTCGGAAGGGTGTCCGCGACGGGGGTAAAACGCAGCCCGCCCAGCTCTCTCGTGCAACGACATCCGTGTCCGCGGCGTCGGAGCACGGTGGGTTGGGGTGCAGCTTCTTGCTCTTACCTTGCTCCCTGAAGCATTGGCTACATTTTGTTATAGAAGCATAATTAATTCTTGCTGTGAGATACTATGGAAACCCCCGGTGGCGTAGTGGTTAAGAGCTACGGCTGCTAACCAAAAGGTTGGTATTTCGAATCCACCAGGTGCTCCTTGGAAACCCTATGGGGCAGTTCTACTCTGTCCTGTAGTAGGGTCGCCATGAGTCAGAATCAGCTCCATGGCAGTGGGTTTGGTTTTGGTTAATACCCTGGGGAAGTTTCTCTTACTTGCCCGGGGAAGGTCTGACCTCCCACCTAGATATTGGCTGCTGAGTGTGAATCCCTGGACTTCTCCAAATCGCCCATCAACTTCATTTCAGCCATTCTTCACTCCACCCAGGGGCATCTGCACTACCCTTCAAAACAGACTTGGGGGAGGGGGTTGCCTAATGTGTTCCAGGAAGGTCACTGTTCTCCTATACCTTGATGGGGTGGGGGGGGGTCGAACCCTGGTGGTATAGTGGCTAAGCGCTCTGGCTGCTAACCACAAGGTCAGCAGTTCACATCCACCAGGTGCTCCCTGGAAACTCTTTGGGGCAGTTCTACTGTGTTCTGTAGGGTTGCTATGAGTTGGAATCGACTCAATAGCAGTGGGTTTCGTTTTGGTTTATACTCTGGGGGAGCTTCTCTGGCTGAAAACCAACCTCACCGGGGCAGCTGGGTGTCTCCTGAATGCCATGTGCACCTGGTGTCCCCACAGCCAGAGCAGGAATGAATGGCAGTCTGTCCCCTCATGCCTCATGCAGAGATCCGTCTTTACATGCTGTCTCCTAACTGGACTGGGGGCACCTGAGCAGGCAGTCACCTGGTGCATTTTTTCCAGGTGCTCCACAGAATGCTTGACTGCCCATTTGACATGTGTTGGAATTGTTAAATTCAGTCACACTAGGCTTCAGTTTTAGAAGATATACAACCAGAATTCTCTTTAGAGGCGAGGATGGCAAGACTTTACCTTGCTTACTTTGAACACATCATCAGGAAGGACCAATACCTAGAAAAGGACATTATATTTACTAAGGTAGAAGGTCAACGAAAATGAGGGAAACTCTCAATGAAATGAATTCACGTGACAGCCGCAACAGTGGACTCAAACGCACCAACAATCATGAAGATGTTGTAGGACCGGGCCGCAAATCTTTCTGTTATGCATGAAGTCACCACAGGTCAGAGCTGACTCAAGGGCAACCAACAACAACATCAAATCTCTAAAATTGAAATTGTTATTTCAGGTTTCAGCATGAACTATGGAAAAATGCTGGAAAAATAGAAGCACTCAAATATGTAAACACTATGCCAGTCACCAATTTAGTTCCTCTCTGCTCCAAATTCATCAGTCTCATTGCCTGCTCCGTGAATGGATCTGAGCCCTTCAAATAGTTTTCCTTTGCCAGCTGCCATTATGATAAGCTTTAAAGCCTCATTCATGGCCCCCCCAGTGCCTTGCTCGTGCCTTGTGTGCAGCTTCTCCAGCACCCAGCTCCTGCAGTTCACAGTGGCCAGCAGCAAGCACCCCGTGGCCAGTATCTTCCCTCGGCAACCCCTTCGGTGGTTTATAACACTGTGGTGGCTTGCATGTTGCTGTGATGCTGGAAGCTACGCCACCGGTATTTCAAATCTAGCAGGGTCACCCATGGTGGACAGGTTTCAGTGGAGCTTCCAGACTCAGACTAGGAAAAAGGACCTGGTGGTCTACTTCTTAAAAACTTGTCCAGTGAAAACTTTATGGATAGCAGCAGAACGTTGTCTGGTATAGTGCTGGAAGAAAAGCCCCTCAGATTGGAAGACACTGAAAATACGACTGGGAAGGAGTAGCCTCCTGAAAGTAGAAAAGACAAACCAAACCTGTTGCCATAGGGTAAAATCCGACTCAACACACCCATATAGGACAGAGTAGAATGGCCCTATAGGGTTACCACGGAGCAGCTGGTGATTTCTAAATGCTGACCTTTTGATTAACAGCCTGAGCTTATAAGCACTGTGCCGCCAGGGCTCCATCCTCAAAAGCAGAGTTCACCTTAATGACATGGATGGGGTCAAGCTTTTGAGACATTCATTTGCTGAGGTGGCACAACTCAAAATGAGAAGAAACAGCTGCAAATATCCATTAATGGTCAGAATGTGGAATGTATGAACTAGGAATCAAGGAAAACTAGAAGTCCTTAAAAATGAGATGCAGTGCTGAAGATTGATGTAAACATTGGTGAGCTACAATGGACGGATTGACCATTTTGAATCAGACAGTCATCTGGTCTACTATGCTGGGAATGACAAATTGAAGAGCAATGCCATCACTGTCACCATCAAAAAGAACATTTCAAGATGTATTCTGAAGTACAGTCATGTCACAGGATAATATCCATATGCCTACAAGGCAGACCAATGAATATGACTATTTTTCAAATTTATACACCAAAAACTAATGCCAAAGATGAATTGAAGGTTTTTATCAACTTTTGCAGTCTTAATTGATCAAACACGCAACCAAGATGCATTGATAATTACTAGTGATTGGAATGCAAAAGGTGGAAGCAAGGAAAAAGGATCAGTAGTTGGAAAATATGACCTTAGTGATGGAAATGACACTGGAGATCCCGTGATAGAATTTTGCAAGACCAGCGACTTATTCATTGCAAATACCTTTTTTAAACAACATAAATGGTGATTATACACATAGACTTCCCAGAAGGAATAGACAGGAATCACATGGACTAAATCTGTGCAAAGAGACAGCGGAGAAGCTCAATATCATCAATCACAACAAGGCCAGGGGCCCACTGCAAAACAGATGCAAATTCAGGTTGAAGCTGAAGAAAATTAAAACAAGTCCATGAGAGCCAAAGTACGACCTTGAGAATATCCCACCTGAACTTAGAGACCATCTCAAGAATAGATTTGACGCATTGAACACTAATGACCAAAGACCCAGACAAGTTGTGGGATGACATCAACAACATCATACATGAGTGTCACGGACTGAATTGTGTCCCCCAAAAATACATGTCAACTTGGCTAGACCATGACTCCCAGTATCGTGTGGTTGTCCTCCATGTTGTGATTGATGTAATTTTCCTATGTGTTGTAAATCCTAATCTCTTTCTGTGGTTAATGAGGCGAGATTAGGTTAGGTTAAAGAGGGTAAGGGTGGGATGTAATACGCTCACGGAGGTCACATCACTGATCCAATGTAAAGGGAGTTTCCCTGGGTTGTGGCTTGCACCACCTTTTATCTTATAGGAAGTCATGGATTAAATTATGTCCCCCCAAAAATGTGTGTATCAACTTGGTTAGTCCATAATTCCCAGTATTGTGTGGTTGTCCTCCATTTTGTGATTGTAATTTTCTGTTAAAATGATTAGGGTGGGATTGTAACACCACCCTTACCTACGTCACCTCCCTGATCCAAGGTAAAGGGAGTTTCCCTGAGGTGTGGTCTGCACCACCTTTTACCTCTAAAGAGATAAGAGGAAAGGGAAGCTAGCAGAGAGTTGGGGACCTCATACTACCAAGAAAGCAGCACTGGGAGTAGAGCATGTCCTTTGGACACGGGGTCCCTGCACCTGAGAAGCTCCTTGACCATGGGAAGATTGAGGACAAGGACCTTCCTCCAGAGCCAACAGAGAGAGAAAGCCTTCCCTTGGAGCTGATGCCTTGAATTTGGACTTTAGCCTACTTTACTGTGAAGAAATAAATTTCTTTTTGTCAAAGCAATCCACCTGTGGTATTTCTGTTACAGCATCATTAAATGACTAAGACACAAGAAATAAAAGGAAAGGGAAGCAAGAAGAAAGTGGGGGGATCTCATGCCACTCAAAAAGCGGTGCCAGGAACAGAACACATCCTTTGGACCTGGGGTTCCTGCACGGAGAAGCTCCTAGTCCAGGGGAAGATTGATGACAAGGACCTTCCTCCAGAGCCAGCAGAGAAAGTCTTTTCCTGGAGCTGGCACCCTAAATTTGAACTTCTAGCCTCCTAGGCTTTGAGAGAATAATTTCTCTTTGTTAAAACAATCCACTTGTGGTATTTCTGTTATAGCAACACTAGATAACTAAGACACATGAGGAAAGCAAAAGATCATTAAAAAGACAAGAAAGAAAAGACCAAAGTGATGTCAGAAGAGACTATGAAACTGCACCTGAATATAGAGTAGCTAAAACAAATAGAGGAAATGATCATATTAAAAAGCTGAATGGAAGATTTCAAAGGGCAGCTTGAGAACACAAAGTGAAGTATTATAATGAAATGTGCAAAAACCTGGAGTTAGAAAACCCAGAGGGAAGAACACACTCGGCATTGAACTGAAGAAAAAATTCAAGCCTCAACTTGCAGTACTGAAGAATTCTATGGCTAAAATATTGAATGACACAGGAAGCATCAAAAGACTATGGAAGGAACACAAAGAGGCACTGTACCAAAAAGAATTGGTCACCATTCAACCTTTTCAGAAGGTAGCGATGATCACAAACCACCGGTACTAAAGGAAGAAGTCCAAACGGCACTGAAGGTACTGGCGAAAAACAACACTCCAGAGATTGATGGATACCAACTGGGATGTTTCAACAGACAGATGCAGCTCCAGAAGCTCTTACTCGTCTCTGCCAAGAAATTTGGAAGGTAGCTACCTGGCCAGCCGAGTCGAAGAAATCCATGTTTGTGCCTACTCCAAAGAAAGGCGATCCAACAGAATGCGGAAATTATCAAACAATATCATTAAATACCACACACAAATAAAATTTTGCTGAAGATAATTCAAAAATGGTTGTAGCAGCACATCAACAGGAAACTTCCAGAAATTCAAGCCAGATCCAGAAGGAGATGTGGAGCAAGGGATATTGTTGATGTCAGATGGATCCTGGCTGAAAGCAGAGAATACCAAAAAGATGTTTACCTGTGTTTTATTGACTGTGCAAAGGCATTTGACTAGTGTGAATCGTAACAAATTATGGATAACGTTGCAAAGAATGGGAATTCCAGAATGCTTAATTGTGTTTATGCGGAACCTGTACGTAGAACAAAAGTCAATCGTTCAAACAGAACAAAGGGATACCGTGTGGTTTAAAGTCAGGAAAGGTGTGTGTCAGGATTGTATCCTTTCACCATACTTAATCTGTATGCTAAACAAATAATCCGAGAAGCTGGACTGTACGAAGAACACAGCATCAGGATTGGAGGAAGACTCATTAACAACCTGCATTATGCAGATGACGCAACCTTGCTTGCTGAAAGTGAAGAGGACTTGGACTTAAAGCACTTACTGATGAAGATCAAAGACTACAGCCTTCAGCATGGATTGCACCTCAATATAAAGAAAACAAAAATCCTTACAGCTGGACCAATTAGCAACATCACGATAAACTGAGAAAAGATTGAAGTCAAGGATTTCATTTTACTTGGATCCACAGTCAACACCCATGGAAGCACCAGTCAAGAAATCAAACAACATGTTGCATTGGGCAAATCTGCTGCAAAAGACCTAAGCTGTCAAAAAGCAAAGATGTCACCTTGAGAACTAAGGTGCTCCTGACCCAAGCCATGATCATGTGCGTGCGAAAGCTGGACAATGAATAAGGAAGATGGAGGAAGAATTAATACCTTTAAATTATGCTGTTAGTGAAGAATAGTGAATATACCATGGACTTCCAGAAGAATGAATAAATCTGTCTTGGAAAAAGTACAGCCTGAATGCTCCTCAGAAGTGATGGTGAGACTGCATCTCGCGTAATTTGGGTGTGTTATTAGGAGAGACCAGTCCCTGGAAAAGGACATCATGCTTGGTAAAGTACAGGGTC
Source organism: Elephas maximus indicus (assembly GCF_024166365.1). NCBI lineage: Eukaryota > Metazoa > Chordata > Mammalia > Proboscidea > Elephantidae > Elephas > Elephas maximus. Next base: position 196,684,232 of record NC_064822.1, on the reverse strand, counting down.
AGCAAAAAAGACAAAGACCCTCAATGAGGGGGATTGACACAGTGGCTACGACAGTGGTCTCAAACATTGCAACGATTGTGAGGATGGTGTGGGATCTGGCAGTGTTTTGTCCTGTTATACATAGGGTCACTAATAGTCGGAATCAACTCAACAACACCTAACAACAACAAACTCACAACAGGAACCTCAGGCCACATGGTCACCTTATGTCCCCTGGTTACACATTCAGTCTTTCAAGGTCCAGTGGCAAGGAAAAATTGTTCCTTAAAAGGAGAATAGTTATATTCAGAAGAAGACATAGAGTTGTTCTAAAATCCTAGAGGCCTGTGCTGCAGTTCTCCTGTTAGTGCTAGCCAGAAGCTCTGTCTTAGTCATCTAGTGCTACGGAAACAGAAATACCACAGGTGGGTGGCTTTAACAAACAGAAATTTATTTTCTGACAGTTTAGGAAGCGAGAAGTCTGAATTCAGTATGCCAGCTCTAGGTGAAGGCTTTCTCTCTCTGTCAGATAAGAGAAAGGTCCTTGTCCCTCTAGCCTTCTGCTCCTGGGTGATCTTCATGTGGCTTGGCATCTCTATATCCCTCATCTCTGTTTCTCTTGCCTGCTTCTTTAAGATTGTCTCAAGATACACGCTAATCCTGTCTCATTAATACGATAAACTTAACATGATTCTCATGGACTTAACATAATCCAGCCCCATTAACATAACAAAACCCATTCCCAAATGGGATTATAACCACAGGCAGAGGTTAGGATTTACAACATATATTTTGGGGGGACACAATTCAACCCATAACAGGCTCCATTCAGCATCTTTATTTGCCGTGAACACTCTGAGTATCGTAGGATTTGCTGTATCATAAGAATCCAAATGTAGAGCAACTTGTACACACCCTAGCAAGCCAGAGGAGTCCCAGAAGAGCAGAGAGAGGCAGCACGGGCCTGGAGAGGAACAGTGACCCACCAGGAGTCCCAGGCACAATGCCACCTGGGGAGGGGAGGGTTCAGCCAGGCCAAGGAAGGCCTGAACTAAAGGAGAGTCTGTGTTTGCTCTGTCCTCACTACAAACTGACAGCCAATGAGAGATTCTATAGATGGGTTGAAGTAACGCTCAGTTGTGGTATACGCTACCTCCAAAATCTAAAAAGGCCGATACTGTGCCTCTTTTCTTTGAGGTAGGTGGTGTAACATTCAACAACTTGTCTTTCACTTTGGAGAGGACATCTTGACACATTCCAGACTATTCCTTGAGGTACTGGGCCCTTGAATTTTTGTGAGGAATATTTCCCACTACTTAATTCGTTTCCCCCACATGACTGTCAGTTTGTCATACTGTAGGCGCTTTTTGTGTTGCTGAGGTGCTGGAAGCTATGCCACCGATATTCAAATACTAGCACGGTCACCCATGGTGAACAGATTTCAGCTGAGCTTCCAGACTAAGACAGACTAGGAAGAAGAACCTGGCAGTATACTTCTGAAAAGAATTAGCCACTAAAAACCTTATGGATAGTGGCAGAACATTGTCTGATATAGTGCTGGAAGATGAGCCCCCCCCCAGGTTGGAAGGCACTCAAAAGATGACTGGGGAAGAGCTGCCTCCTCAAAGTAGACCCAAAACCCAGTGCCTCAAAGTAGAGTCAACCTTAATGATATGGGTGGAGTCAAGCTTTTGGAACCTTCACTTCCTGATGTGGCATGACTCAAAATGAGAAGAAACAAATACAGACATCCATTAGTAATCAGAACGTGCAATGTATGAAGTATGAATCTAGGAAAATTGGAAATCGTCAAAAATGAAATGAAGCGCATAAACAACCGTATCCTAGGCATTAGTGAGCTGAAGTGGACTGGTATTGGCCTTTCTGAATGGGACAATCATATGGTCTACTATGCAGGGCATGACAACTTGAAAAGGAATGGCCTTGCATTCATCATCAACAAGAACATTTTAGGATCTATCCTGAAGTACAACACTGTCAGTAACAGGATAATACTCATATATGTACAAGGAAGACCAGTTAATCTGACTATTATTCAAATTTACACACCAACCACTAAGGCCAAAGATGAAAAAATAGAAGATTTTTATCAGCTGCTGCAGTCTGAAATTGATCGAACGTGCAATTGGGATGCATTGATAATTACTGGTGATTGGAATGCGAAAGTTGGAAACAGAAAAAGGATCAGTAGTTGGAAAATATGGCCTTGATGATAGAAACAATGTTGGAGATCCCATGATAGAATTTTGCAAGACCAACAACTTCATTGCAAATACCTTTTTTCACCAACATAAGTGGTGACTATACACATGGACCTCGCCAGATGGAATACACAGAAATCAAATCAACTGTATCTGTGGAAAGAGACGATGGAAAAGCTCAATATCATCAGTCAAAACAACGCCAGGGGCTGATTGTGAAACAGACCGTCAATTGCTCCTTTGCAAGTTGAAGGTGAAACTGAAGAAAATTAAAACAAGTCCACAAGAACCAAAGTACGGCCTTGAGCATATCCCACCGGAATTTAGAGACCATCTCAAGAACAGATTTGATGCCTTGAACACTAATGAACAAAGACCAGAAAAGTGTGGAAGGACAGCATATGTGAAGAAAGCAAAAGGTCATTAAAAAGACAGGAAAGAAAAAAAGACCAAAATGGATGTCAGAAGAGACTCAGAAACTTGCTCTTGAATGTCAAGCAGCTAAAGAAAATGGAAGAAATAATGAAGTAAAAGAGCTAAACAGAAGATTTTGAAGGGCGGCTCGAGAAAGCATAGTAAATTATTATAACGTGTGCAAACACCTGGACATAGAAAACCGAAGGGGAAGAACACGCTCAGCTTTTCTCAAGCTGAAAGAACTGAAAAATATATCCAAGCCTCAGGTTGCAGTAGTGAAGGACTCTATGGGGAAAATATTAAATGACACAGGAAGCGTCAGAAGAAGATGGAAGGAATACACAGACTCATACCAAAAATAGTTGGTTGACATTCAACCATTTCAAGAGGTAGCATAGGATGAGGAACCAATGGTACTGAAGGAAGAAGTCCAAGCTGCACTGAAGGCATCGGCGAAAAACAAGGCTCCAAAAATTGACAGAATATAAATTGAGATGTTTCAACAAACAGATGCAGCGCTGGAAGTGCTCACTCATCTATGCCAAGAAATATGGAAGACAGCTTCCTGGCCAGCTGACTGGAACAGATCCGTATTTGTGCCTATTCCCAAGAAAGGTGATCCAACAGAATGCAGAAATTATCAAACAATGTCATTAATATCACACGCAAGCAAAATTTTGCTGAAGATCATGCAAAAGTGGCTGCAGCCAGTATATTGACAGGGAACTGGCAGAAATTCGGGCCAGTTTCAGAAGAGGATGCAGAACCAGGGATATCATTGCTGATGTCAGATGGATCCTGGCTGAAAGCAGAGAATACCAGAAGGATGTTCGCCTGTGTTTTATTGACTATGCAAAGGCATTTGACTGTGTGGATCATAATAAATTATGGATAACATTGCAAAGAATGGGAATTCCAGAACACTTAATTGTGCTTGTGAGGAACCTGGACATAGATAAAGAGGCAGTCATTCAGACAGAACAAGGGGATTCTGTGTGGTTTAAGTCAGGAAAAGTGTGCATCAGGGTTGTATCCTTTCACCATACTTATTCAATCTGTATGCTCAGCAAATAATCCGAGAAGCTGGACTATATGAAGAAGGCAGCATCAGGATTGGAGGGAGACTTTAACAACCTGTGATACACAGATGACACAACCTTGCTTGCTGAAAGTGAAGAGGACCTGAACTACTTGCTGATGAAGATCAAAGACCACAGCCTTCAGTATGGATTCCACTTCAACATAAACAAAACAAAAATCCTTACAACTGGTCCAGTGAGCAACATCATGATAAATGGAGAAAAGATTGAAGTTGTCAAGGATTTCATTTTACTTAGATCCACAGTCAACACCCATGAAGGCAGTAGTCAAGAAATCAAAAGACGCACTGCATTGGAAAAATCTGCTGCAAAGGACCTCTATAAAGTGTTGAAAAGTGAAGATGTCACCTTGAAGACTAAGGTGTGCCTGACCTAAGCCACGGTGTTGTCTATCACATCATATGTATGTGAAAGCTGGACAGTGAATAAGGAAGATGGAAGGAGAATTGATGCTTTTGAATTGTAGTGTTGGAGAAGAATATTGAATATACTATGGACTGCCAAAAGAACGAACAAATCTGTCTTACTTCCAGAATGCTCCTCAGAAGCAGGAAGATCGAGACTGCGTCTCAGATATTTTGGACAAGTTGTCAGGAGGGATCAGTCCCTGGAGAAGGACATCATGCTTGGTAAAGTACAGGGTCAGTGGAAAAGAGGAAGACCTTCAACGAGATGGACTGACACAGTGGCTACAAAAATCGGCTAAAGCATAAGAATGATTGTGAACGTGGCGCAGGACCAGGCAGTGTTTCGTTCTATTGTACACAAGGTCGCTATGAGTCAGAACCCACTTGATGGCACCAAGCAACAACAGTTCATTTATATCTTATTAAGGCATCCAGAGTGTTTGCTACTTCCTGCACATTAGACCCAATCAGCATAATGACATCAGTGCAGAGGATCAGTGTGGTGTAAAATGTCAGGACAATAAAGATCTCTGCAGATATTATTTATGGAAAAGAGCGGGAGAATTCACTTAACCCTGACAGAAGACCATGGAAATGAACTGTTGGCTCTGCCAGGTAGAGGTAATCCACTTATGGTGGGCTTAGCAAATTTGTCTGGGGGAAAAAAAGATAACAGCCAGGTTGATAGCTACATACCAAGTGCAAAGGGTTGTGTGTTGATTTGCTCCAATAGAGATACCACAGTTTGGTCCAATACAGATACTACAATTGGGACAGCAGCTGCAATTGGAGTCATCATCTGACTAAATTTAAAATAATCCATATTCATTCTCTGTCTTGGTTTCTTTTTTTTTTTAATTTTTGTTGTGCTTTAAGTGAAAGTTTACAAATCAAGTCAGTCTCTCATTCAAAAATTTATGTGCAGATTGCTATATACTCCTAGTTGGTCTCCTCCTAATGAGACAGCACACTCCTCTCCACTCTCTATTTTCATGTCCACTCAGCCAGCTTCTGACCCCATCTGCCCTCTCATCTCCCTTCCAGACAGGAGCTGCCCACATAGTCTCATGTGTCTATTTGAGCCAAGAAGCTCACTCCTCACCAGTATCATTTTCTATACCATTGTTGTTGTTAGGTGCCGTTGAGTCGATTCCAACTCATAGCGACCCTATATGCACAACAGAACGAAACACTGCCCGGTCCTGCGCCATCCTTACAATCATTAGTACGCTTGAGTTGAGTTCATTGTTGCAGCCACTGAGTCAGCCCACCTCATTGAGGGTCTTCCTCTTTTCCGCTGACCCTGTACTCTGCCAAGCATGATGTCCTTCTCCAAGGACTAATCCCTCCTGACAACATGTCCAAAGTATGTAAGACGCAGCCTTGCCATCCTTGCCTCTAAGGAGCATTCTGGCTGCACTTCTTCCAAGCCAGATTTGTTCGTTCTTTTGACAGTCCATGGTATATTCAATATTCTTTGCCAACACCACAATTCAAAGGTGTCATCTCTTCTTTGGTCTTCCTTATTCATTGTCCAGCTTTCACATGCATATGATGTGATTGAAAATACCATGGCTTGGGTCAGGCACACCTTAGTCTTCTTTGACATTCTCTTTGTGTAGAGGAATCCAGCTGATTTTTGTATGTTTATCTTGTATCCTGACACTTTGCTGAACTCTTCTGTTAGTTCCAATAGTTTCTTATGGATTCCTTAGAGTTTTCTGTGTATAAGATCATGTCATCTGCAAATAGAGATACTTTTACTTCTTCCTTACCAATTTGGATGCCCTTTATTTCTTTTTCTAGCCTAATTGCTCTGGCTAGGACCTCCAGCACAATGTTGAGTAAGAGTAGTGATAAAGGGCATCCTTGTCTGGTTCCCATTCTCGGGAATGCTTTCAGACTCTCTCCATTAGGATAATGTTGGCTGTTGGCTTTGTATAAATGCCCTTTATTATGTTGAGGATGAACATTTTCTTAATAAGATGTTCGGAAAAAATTTGATGGCTCATCATTGTGTAATTGGTAGCATTTTCTCTGTGGCTTATAAAATAATGGCATCTTAGGTTCAGTGAACCTATGTTTTGTTGACTGTGCTAAGGCATTCAACTATGTGAGTTCATAACAAATTATGTATAACACTGCGGAGAATGGGAATTCCAGAACGTAATGAGCTTAATTGTGCTCGTGAGGAATCTGTACATGGACCAAGAGGCAGTCGTTCGAACAGAACAAGTGGATACTGCATGGTTTAAAGTCAGGAAAGGTGTGCATCAGGGTTGTATCCTTTCACCATACCTATTCAATCTGTATGCTGAGCAAATAATCCGAGAAGCTGGAATATATGAAGAAGAATGGGGCATCAAGATTTGAGAGAGACTCATTAACAACCCGCGTTATACAGATGACACAGCCTTTCTTGCTGAAATTGAAAAGGACTTGAAGCACTTACTGATAAAGATCAAAGACCACAGCCTTCAGTGTGGATTACACGTCAACATAAAGAAAACAAAAATCCTCACAACTGGACCAATAAGCAACATCATGATAAATGGAGTAAAGATTGAAGTTGTCAAGGATTTCACTTTACTTGGATCCACAATCAACACCCATGGAGGCAGCAGTCAAGAAATCAAATAACATGTTGCATTTGGCAGATCTGCTGCAGAGACCTCTCTAAGCTGTTAAAAAACAAAGATGTCACCTTGAGGACTAAGGTGTGCCCGACCCAGGCCATGATGTTTTCAGTTGTCTCATATGCATCCGAAAACTGGACAATGAAAAAGGAAATACTTTGGACATTTGTCAGGAGGGATCAGTCCCTGGAGGACATCATGCTTGGTAGAGAGTTGGCGAAAAAGGCGATGACCCTCAACAAGATGGACTGACACAGTGGCTGCAAAAATGGGCTCAAGCATAGCAACAATTGGGAGGATGTCGCAGGACCAGGCAGTGTTTTGTTCTATTGTACATAGGGTTGCTAAGGGTCGGAGCCAACTCAGTGGCACCTAAGAACAGCAACAACAACAGGTTCAATGAAATATGGTAATTATAAAGAATAACAACTTTGTCGCTTACTAAATATCCATATGCCCTACATTTCCCAGCCTCCTTTGCAGTTAGGTGGGGACCATGTGAGTAGGTTTGGCGAAAGGACTGTAAGTATATATAGACTTAAGCAGATAAAAGCCAGTGTTTCTGTCCCACTGCCGCCGTGACCTCAGAGGCCACGTATTTCGGAGGTACAGTCAGTGAAAGCACATCTCCTGACCCCACCCATCAGTCTGTGTCTGAGTGGGAAAGCCAGGATTTGGGAGTATCTGTTACTCCTGGTGGTGCAGCAGTTAAGAGCTTGGCTGCTAACCAAAAGATCCGCATTTCGATCCTCCAGCTGCTCCTTGGAAACCCTATGGGGCTGTTTTGCTCTGTCTTACAAGGTCGCTATGAGCTGGAGTCGACTCAACGGTAACGGGTTTGGTTTGGTAAGGGTTACTCCATAGCCTAGCTTGACTTACCTTGGAGTTGGGTGTTTCCATTAACAAAACCTAAAATGTGTGGTACTACAGTGATGAAATTACCGTTTCTCAGCTCCAAACTCACACTTTTATGCTCCATTCTGTGGTGCTGGGCCAGCTGCTCCTTATTCTGTTCTGCTAATAAGAGACACTGGAGGAATCCTGCCAGGCAAGAGAGGGAGAGGACTCTTCCCATATGCTTTCTGTGGGTTTCCTATTCCTGAGCCACTTCAGCTGTGCTTCTTCACTGTGACAGTAAATGAAAAATTGCATCGGGGGGAGGTCACATTATATTTCTCTTGGCCAGCACTTGTTTCAATACACGGGCCTGAGACAGCCTGCAAGGTGCAGGGGGCAGCCCAGAAGGGGCAGGGAGATGGCTGAGGGTGTTGGACGCCAAAGGTGAGAAAGGCGGACCTGGGAGCTGAGTGCACACACCGGTGACCCGAGGCCTCTTCAATAAAGGCATCTGGGAGAACACTAGCATGGCCGGACAGGTACCCAGGACCTGACACCCCTCTGTCAGCCCCCCCAAGACCAAGAGACGAACCCAGGGAGAAGAAGCGATAAAGATGCTGCCTGGGTCACTAAGAATATTCGAAAGTGGTCGGAATACCACAGCCCCCACCAGACTGAGTCCAGCACAACCAGAGATGCCCCCCTGTCACCACCGACTGCTCTGACACGGGTCATATTGGGGGTCCCGGACAGATCTGGAAAAAAATGTACAGCAAAATTCTATCTCACACACAAAAAAGACCAGACTTACTGGTCTGACAGAAGACGGGAGAAACCCCGAGCGTATGGAGCCTGGACACCCTTTGAGCTCCATAATGCAGTCACTCCCGAGGTTCACCCTTGTTCAGACAGGCCCATAAAACAAAAGGAGACTACGTGGGCACACCAGCCCCGCGGCAAGGACAAAGAGGCAGGGGGACAGGAAAGCTGGTCGTAGGGAAGCCGGGGTCGAGAAGGGGAGGGCGTTGACATGTCTTGGGGTTGGAAACCAATGTCACAAAACAACGTTTATTCAGTGTTTACTGAGAAGCTGGTTTACTCTGTAAACTTTCATCTAGAGCACAATTTTAAAAAATCTTTTAAAGTGGTCAAAATAAGTGTCTGACGTTTGGTAAAAGAAAGGCCCAAAATAAAGACTAAATTAAGTTACGAAATGCTGTTTAAAATGCTGCCAGGAGGCTGAACCGGGCCGGAGCTGGGCAGTGGCCCCGGAGGCGTGAGGGGCCTGGGGAGGACCCTCCGCGGCCCCAGTGGGGCCCGAACCCGCACCCGCCCTACCCTACCTCCCGTCTCGCCCCCCGCCCGCTGGTAGGGTCCCGGCTAGACCCCCTGCCCCACCTCCCGCCTAGCCTCTCCCCCGCCGGTCGCACCCCGGCTAGCGCCCCTGCCTCCCCGCCCGCGCCCCCGCCCGACCCTGCCTCGCAGCCTCCCGGAGCCCGCCACCACCCCGGACGCCCCTCCTGCGGGCCACTGGCCACTCGGGTCCGCTCGGGCCCTTCCGGCCGGTCAGTCGGCGGCCCTGTGCGGCGCGGTGCTCCTCCGGCCGACAGGCGGCGCTGTGCGGCGCGGTGCTCCTCCGGCCGACAGGCGGCGCTGGGCGGCGCGGTGCTCCTCCGGCCGACAGGCGGCGCTGGGCGGCGCGGTGCTCCTCCGGCCGACAGGCGGCGCGCTGGGCGGCTGCAGGGCCGCTCTGCCGGCGGCGCCGCGCGACTGCTCCGAGGCGCGCCCCCCCCGCGCGCGTTCCCTCGGCAACGCGCCGCCGCCGCCGCCGCCGCCCCCGCGGCTATGGACGCGCTGTCCCGTGCCGGGCCTCGCCGGTCTCGTGGCGGCCTCTGCGCGCCGACCCCTGAGCCGGGCCCCGCGGTTGCCTCGCCGCCCTCCGGCCGCGCGGCTCCGGCTCCGACGCCGCCCTGGGCGCGCTTCTCCGCCTGGCTGGAATGCGTGTGCGTGGTCACCTTCGACCTGGAGCTGGGCCAGGCGCTGGAGGTGAGTCGGCGGGCGCGCCGGGGAGGGGGCGGGGGGGCGGGCCGGGGACGGGGACGGGAGGGGGCGGGGAGGGCCGGGGAGGGGGCGGGACGGGAGGGGGAGGGGAGGGCCGGGGACGGGGACGGGAGGGGGTGGGGAGGGCCGAGGAGGGGGCGGGGAGGGGGAGGGCCGGGGAGGGGCCGGGGAGGGGGAGACCACTCCTCTCTCTGCAGCCACTGCCGCATCCAGGTGACCTCTTCCTGGCTGCTGTCATGTCCCAACAGGCCAGGTTCCCTGGGCTGGGCCTCCGCCCCCATTCTCATCTTCCGAGGGTCTCAGCCTGGTGTGTGGCATTGCAGACACACCAGGAATCTTGCTGTGGTCTTCCTATTGCCTGCAAAGTTCTGCCCACCCCCACCGAACATGGTCGAGTCTCTTCCTTGGAGTGCAGATGGAAATGTCATACCTCAGGGAGGCCCCAGAGGCCCCCTCAGTATGGTCGTCTGTGCACTGGGCCACAACACAGGCTGGGGGCTTACTCGCTGTCAAAAGGAAACTTCTGAAAGCCCAAGAGGTAGTGAGCACCATGGTGCAGGGTGAGGCTGCACTGTCATCCTCAGGACAGCTGATTGGCTGTCTACATGGCTGGGCAGAGATCCCCTACACTCCGCTTAGCTTCGAGGTGCCTAGAAGCCCAATGTCTGCAACGCCGGAGTAGCAGCTCTCAGCAAGATTGCACCTGGCCATGTGTCAAGCTCCTTTTGTGGAGACCACCTCCCACGAGGCGCCAGCTTTTCCTAACACCTCTGTTGGGAGAGGGGGCCCAGAGCCCAGAGAGGGAAAGGAATCTGTCCAGGGTCATACAGCTGACACGTGGCTGCCCCGAGTCCACTCTCACCTCTGCCCTGTGCTGCCAGATTGTTCCCTGGGATCACAGGGAAACAAGTGTTTTCTCATTCTTACAGAGCTGTCCTGTACAATTTTCTGCAATGTCACCCTTCACAAAGCTAGCACTAGGCACGGTCTGCTGCAGGCTGTGTATGCTGGGCCTCTCTGAGCCTTTCCTGAGTACACAGCTCAGGGGCCACCTCTGAAATGCAAAAATAGGGCTGTTGAATCCCTGGGGAGGTGTGACCATCCTGCCCTCAGCAGGTGCCTCTTCCTTTCCTCCTTGCCCTTTAGATCCTCAGGAAGAACGGTGGGCATTTCTCTCACTCACTTATTCCCAGCTCAGCACCTCTTCTCCATACTGGGTGCTGGAATGAGAATACATATGGAAAACACAAGAGGCTGCCTGCCAGAAGTGCAAGCCGTTTGACTGACACTAGCTCAGAAGGAGATGTGCCCTGGTGGGCAGGCGGGCATCAGAAACAGTGCCCAGAGGAAGGAGACCTTGGCTAAGTTTTGGAGGAGGCAAAGAGTAGGGAAAAAAAAAATTTCAGGTAACTTTTCTTCCCAAAACAGCCAGCGTAGAATGGCAAGGAGCTGTCCACTTGCTCATTCGCTCACTCACTCATTCATTCCTTCAATAAAGCATTGAGTAGCTGCTCCAGCCAGGCCCTATGGTGCGGTGGCACAGGCACAGAATTCTAGGAGAAAATGGGCCCTGCCCTCCAGGAGCCCATGTCCTGTGCTAGGGAGACACATGGGTGAGAATAGAGCACAGTGCACCCAGGACGTGCGGGAGCCACGGCAAATGGAGCATCTGGGGTGGATGGAGTGAAGCAGGGACAGGGGCTTGGAGAGCAGGCGGGCAAGTCCTGCATGGAGGACTGAGTGCAACTTGCCAGGTCAGGTAAGGAGTTGTGGCCAGAGTCTGCCATCACAGCTATTAAAATGATCGCCCCTTGATATCCCTGCTAATTCAGGAAGCCCCGGAGTGACCTTCAGTTGGAGCACCCCAGAGCCTCATCCACCGCAGCATCTGTCCTCCCAGGGCAGCAGCTCTCAAATGATTTGGCCTCAGGACCCCTTTGCAATTCTAAAAATGATTGAGGGCCCCAAAGAGCTACTGGAGCTTACATCTGTCCACCTTCACTATGCTGAAAACTGAAACTGAGATATTTTTAAAATAGCTTTTTTAAAAAGTAATAAACACGTTATGTTTTAGCATGGCACGTGTTTATGACAACATCCGTATGTTCTAAAGAAAGAGCAATTTGGTGAGGAGTGCCATTCCCTTAATTGGTAGCCTTCAAATTTACGTAACTCATGGTGACCCCATGTGTGTCAGAGTAGAACTGTGCTCCATAGGGTTTCAAATGGCTGATTTTTCAGAAGTAGATGCTAGGCCTTTCTTCCAAGACATCTCTGAGTGGACCTGAACCACCAACCTTCTGGTTAGCAGCTGGGCACGTTCACTGTTTGCACCACCCAGGGGTCCCAGCATTGCTCTACCTCTTTGCAAATGTGATTAACATCTGGCCTGGTAGAAGACAGCCAGGTCCACCTGCATCAGCCTATGATAACTGGACCGTCATCGCCTCTGGGACACCACTCCATATGCTAGCGAGGAGTAGTGGAAAAGACCACCAGCGTGTGAAAGTAGCCGTGACCTTGCAGACCCCTGAGAGGTCTGGGGTCCCTGGGTACCTCTAAAACTGGCATGATGGAGGCGTCTGGCCTCCTTGTCTAACTTCACAAGCGGGAAGGAGAATCAGCCCAGAGTTGATTCCTGAGGCAGATGTCAGACATGCCACCGCCTTGTAGCCTTTTTACCAATTCTGACACCATCCCTCCCAGGACACTCTTTACGTCTCTGCTGAGTTCGCTAATTTGTTGCAGCGGCCACACAGTATTTATAGCCCATACTCACAGTTACGGGATTTGTTAGGGAAGTAACAGGTTAACATTCAGGCTCAGGAATGCTCAGGATACAGTTCTTCCATCAGGACAGCCTCGTCTCAGCCGTGCTGAAGGCAGGTCTCTCTCGGCCCTTGGCCCCTCGGCCGGCCTTTGCCCTGCTCGGACAAGTGTTAACACAGTTTTTAGCTGTGCCGATAAGTGCCCAGAGGCACCCGAGTCTGCCAGGAAGCCTTGGCCCAAAGGCATTCAGCTCTAGCTCCGTGGATCAACAAACCTAGCTCTTCCAAGTGACCAGAGGCCCCGTATCCACCAGCAAGCCCCCTGCCCGAAGGCATACAGCTTTCTTACTCCATGAGCCAGGGTGCCCACTGTGCCATCTCCTGCTGCTGGTCTCCTGGTTCTCCTGCCGCTGTTTCTCTGCCGCTGCCATCTCTGGTGTTACAGCTCTCCCTCTCTGCCCTGGTTCTGCTGCCTTTGCCGCCTCTCTTTGTCTTTTGTGTTATAGCTCTTTCCTCTCTCTCTGTGTCTCCTGTTAAGCCTAGCGGATGGCAGAACTGACCAATCCCTCATTAGGGCTCCATGCATCTTATTTACAATATTAGCAAGCTACCAATCCCCTTGGTTGGCCACAAGCACCTCATCTGCATAGTCCCCCGAGTCATTTAGTGGGAGTTAGGAAGACAGTGGCTGGAAGGGTCATATTAAGTAAGTCACTGCAGTACCGGACCATGCATTGAGAACCACTGCCCTAGTGGCAGCCTCTCAGACCACCAGGCCCAGAAGCAGCAGCCAGAGCAGGTGGCTCCAGTAGGAGAGAGTTTGTTCTGTGTGGGGACAAGACCCCCTTCACCTTGGGTAGAGCACAGCCTGACCTTCTCGGCCTGGGGAGCGCACTGGCCGCCCTCCACTGTCCCTACCTCTCTGTGAGGCTTTGCTCCACCCTCTCCAGGCATACCCATCCTGTTCACCCAGCTTCCTGCCTCAGTCTCACAGGTTTCCAGGGTCTGCTCAGAATCCTGACCTGGGCACTACGGCCCTGTCCTGGCCATAGGACCTGCCTCTGCTCAGCCCTCCTTCACGTGAGCTATGTGGTCTTGTGCGCCATCTGCTTGCTTGGTCCTGACAGTCTACAAAGCTGTCCTGAAGCTCAGCAGGTCCGCCTTGCTACACACCTCCCCTCGTGACTCCTCTCCCTGCTTCGTGACCTCCTTCTGTGCCCCTTTGCTGGCTTCCTTTTACGCAGTGCCACCCTGATTCTGTTACACCCCACAAACACTGTGCTCTCTGCTGAACGCCCAGGTCCTGGACCTGCCCTCACAAGGCATAGAGCACAGCAGGGACAAAATGAAGCCAAGGCAGTGAGCCCCCTACACGGGACAAAGCAGGGCCCTCGTCCTGTCGCACAGAGCAGATACATCACCTGCCAGGGGCTCAACAGGGTGTTGCAGACCCGCAGGAGCAGCACCTCACCAGTCTGGAAGTTCAGGGCACACCCCAGAAGAAGCCTGTCTCAGCCAAAACCCAGAGGGGTGACAGGAATTTGGGATGGAATGAGGTGGGGGTTGCTGTACACACAGACCTTCAGGCTCAGGCCCCTCTCCCCTCAGACTCCCAGCCCTTCTCCCCTCAGACTCCCAGCGCCTTTTCCCACAGACTCCCACCCCCCCTCCTTGAGAACGCAGGAACCCCCCTCAGGCTCCAAGCAGGAGGAGCCTGCCCAGGGAGCAAAGGTGCCCCCAGGAGCATCGTGTCCCTTTATTGGACCACTCTAGCTTCCCCCAGAACTTCCTCAGCCCACAGGGAGTGGGCTCAAGGCTCCCACCTTTCTAGCTGTTGTCTGGTAGGGGCCACCCTGTTAACCTACGAGTGGCGCGAGGCTTCAGAGAAACCAGAGCAGGGTAAAGGGGCACACAGGAAGCTGTCACAGGGCAGCTGGGCTGGTCAGGTGGGGCCTACAGCCACAGAGCAAAAAGAGGGCCTGCTGTGGTCCTGGTGGTGTGAGGATGGCTGTTGGCCCCAGGGTGGTGGGGAGGCCCACCATGGATATTCACAGGAGTTGGGACAGACCAAGTGGTGTTGTGCTGGAGGGAGGCTATGGGGGGGTGGGGTCAGGGGGTGAGAATTGTGGGCTGGCAGGAGAGAGGAGGGGGGAGCCAAAAAGGAGCAGCAGGAGAATAATCTGCACTCAGAGGGAGAGGGACGCCCCTGCTGCTCAGCGATGGGGAGGGTCAGACCCCTGTCCAGCTGGTGTTTACGAGGTGCCATGGGATGCTTCCTGGGGAGGGGAGCACCTGTCACTCTAGGCTTCCTATGCCCCACCTTCCTGCAGCTGGTGTACCCAAGTGACTTCAGGCTCACGGACAAAGAGGTGGGTCTCAGCCCCTGGGGAGGACGCTGCCCGGAGCGGCTCAGCACTGGCGGCCTTTCCTGTCTGTTCCAGAAAAGCAGCATCTGCTACCTGTCCTTCCCTGACTCCCACTCAGGTAGGCCACTACATCCCACTCGGGTAGGCCACTCCATCCCACTCAGGTAGGCCACTTAGGTAGGCCACTCCATCCCACTCGGGTAGGCCACTCCATCCCACTCGGGTAGGCTACTCCATCCCATTCGGGTAGGCCACTCCATCCCGCTTGGGTAGGCCACTCCAACTCACCCCGGGGGCTGGGGGTGTGAGAGTGAGTGAGTGGAAGGACAGGCTGCCAGGACACCCTGTGGCCCAGCCCACTCGGGCAAGTGCCAGCCTCACCCCACCCCGTGGACAACACCAGAGCCCATGATACGCAGTGGCAGCTGGGTACCCTGCTTTGCCGTAGAAGACCACCACCTCCTGGCTGCCTGCCTGCTCCTCTCGGGGTCCCTCCCGCCTGATTCTCTGTCCCCCACCTGCCTCGTCTCTGGGCCAGGCCCACTTTGAACCCCTCGGGGAGAGTGTACAATTGGGACCACCGTCCCTCCCCTCCGCAGCCTGTGTCTGCACCTCACAGGTGGGGCTCTCCCCAGGCCTGGTCCTGACTCGTGTGGGCGGGCTCTCTCCCAGGCTGCCTGGGGGACACTCAGTTCAGCTTCCGAATCCGCCATTCGGGAGGACCGAGGAGCCCCTGGCATGCTGACGATGGTCACTACAGCAGCGGGGCACCTGTGTCGCTGCAGGTGAGGGCCCAGTTTTGCGGTGGGCATCTCTGGCCAGGCCAGCCCCTTTGCTGCTGGTATTCATCATGCCCACTCCGGGGCCACTTCGAGGATGTCCGGCTCTCTATGCACCCAGGCCCCCCCCAACAGGGTCACCACCTACTGTGGGCCCTGCTGTTCCTGCAGTTGCAGCCAGGGTACCCTGGCCTTAGTTTGGGGGTACCCCAGGAGCCCCCGGAGCTTTCCATGTGCCCCACGAGACTGTAGCCAGATGTCTCGTGGTGAACCAGGCCATGGTAGACATGAACAGAGGCTAGTGCATTTCTGGTGGCCCCGGGACCCCAAGTCACATGCCACCCTGTCAGCCCTGGGGGCTTCCACCTTGGTGTCCAGTCTGGTCAGATGGCTGTGCTGTGGCCTTAGGGCAGGCCCCAAGGGGCAAACCTCAGAGGGTGGAGGGTGGGCCCAGCAGGATGGCCTGGGTGGGCACGAGCTGGTCGGTGGCCGCCCGGTGACCCTGGCGCTCCTCCCAGCGGGAGCCCGCGCACTACTTTGGCTACGTGTACTTCCGGCAGGTGAAGGACAGCTCCATGAAGAGGGGCTACTTCCAGAAGGTGAGTGACCTGCCACACTGGGGATGCTGCAGAGAGCCCCCCTCCTGTGCCCCTGGTCCACCTGAGCTGCCCCATGGGCAATGGGGCCGTGATCATGCCTGCTGCGCCTAGCTCTCCTTGCTGCTCCCTCTGGGGACAGGCCTACTGCAGCCTTTCTGTGTCTGGTCCAGGACATCCCTGCTCCTCACCACTTGCTAGAGGGGCCCTGGTGACATCTGTGGGGTTAGGACAGCCTCAGTCATGAACTTAGATGCTGTAAACACAGATTGCCTGGTCCCAGGGAGACCATTCCAGAACCAAGGCCACCGGCATTTCCCCTGCGGCGTGCCCCAGGCCCAGCCCACCCGCTGTCACTGGTGGCTGGATCTCCCCATCCGTATTGGGGACTGTGGGTTTTCTCCCATCCAACAGTCTGCTCCCTTTCTCTGATATCCCTCCCTGAGTCTCGGGGGCCCTCCCTGGGCAGTCGGCAGTCGTTCTGTGCAGTTGGTGGGGCAGCTGTCTGGGTGCCCTGGACCCCCTCAGAGTAAGCCTGGCCTCCTGGGTGGCTGGGTGGCACCTGGCCCTGCCTGTGCCCTCTGACCGCTCCCGACCCATGCAGTCGCTGGTGCTGGTGTCCCGCCTGCCCTTTGTCAGACTGTTCCAGGCGTTGCTGAGCCTGGTCGCCCCTGAGTACTTCGACAAGCTGGCGCCCTGCCTGGAGGCCGGTGAGTGATGGTAGGGATGGCCTCGGGCACTTCTCTGGAGGGCCGCCTCCTTGACTGACCGCCTATGTCCACAGTATGCAATGAGATTGACCAGTGGCCAGCCCCCACGCCAGGGCGGACCCTGAACCTACCTGTCATGGGCGTTGTCATCCAGGTAAGGGCCGGTGGGCAGGTGGGTGGGCCGGCGCTAGGGCACGGAGGTGTGCTCCGCTGGCACAGCCCCCTCCCCGCAGGTGCACATCCCAGCCAGAGTGGACCAGCCTGAGACCAGCCCCCCAAAGCAGTGCAGCCAGGAGGTAGGGGTGGGGACCCGAGGCCTGCTGCACTGCACCCCAACCCTCAGCCTGGGCCTTCCGTCCTCTGTGGGGCCCCAGACCACAGATCACTCTCCCCTGCATGCCAGGTGGGCGTGAGGGACAGGGCTGCAGCCTAAAGGCTCCCCTTGGCCGAGGTGCTGTTTAGGGCAGTGGGGCACCCGCCTCACCCACCCTCAGCCCCTGAGCCTTACCCTCCCTTAGAACCTACTACCTGCCCCGGTGGTCCTCACCAGTGTCCACGAGCTGGACCTGTTCAGGTGAGTCTCACAGGGGCCAGTGCCCCTGCCCACCTCCCGCCTTGTTCTTGATTCCCTCCCACCACACCCCTTCTGACCCCCCCCCCACAGGGCCTCACCCACCAGGCCCCCTCTGACCATCCCCTCCACAGTGCCCCGCCCACCAAGCTTCCTCTGACCTCCCCCCCCACAGGACCACGCCCACCACCCCACTCTGATCACCCCCTCACCTACATGTCCAGGTGTCTTCAGCCTGTGCTGACCCAGGTGCAGACTCTGTGGGAACTCATGCTGCTTGGGGAACCTCTGGTGATCCTGGCACCCTCACCCTCTGTGTCCTCGGAGATGGTGCTGGCCCTGACCAGGTACCTGCCTCCCTTGCCTGTACCAGGCCCCCCCTAGAATGGGGGTGCAGGTCTAGGGGTGGGGCCGGGTAATTGCAGACAAAGGGGCAGCTCCACTCCTTGGGCTCTGGATGCATTCCCTCCTCCCCCTCTTTCCCGCTGCCCCCATCCAGGGCCTGGCCCTGGCAGCAGGTGGGAGGGGTCCGGGGTCTGGGAGCACTGGGTGTCCTTGTCGGGGTCCAGGGGCAGCTGAGCGAGCCCATGCTCCAGCTCACCCCTCCCTGCTGCTCCCACGGCCGCAGCTGCCTGAGGCCCCTCAAGTTCTGCTGTGACTACCGCCCCTACTTCACCATTCACGACAGCGAGTTCAAAGAGTTCACAACACGCACGCAGGCTCCGTAAGTGCCCCACCCTCCTCCCGCCCTGCTCTCCTCCCTGGGCCGCCCCCCTCCCTGTCCACCCCTATTCCTGGCCCTCTTCTTCCCCAGGATCCCCTGCTTCCCCAGCCTTCTCTCCTGCCACCCTGGGCCTCTGTCTCTCTGCCTTTTTTTTCTCTCTTTCTCTTTAGACCAAATGTAGTTCTGGGAGTCACAAACCCTTTCTTTATCAAAACACTCCAGCACTGGCCCCACATCCTCCGAATCGGTGAGCCCAAAATGTCAGGTGAGGCTGGCTGGCCGAGGATCCGTGGGGGATAGGGTGGGGATATAACCCCTTGAGACCTCCTGGGCGTTGAGCCGGCCTCTGATGGGTTTTGCAGGGGACCTTCCTAAGCAGGTCAAGCTGAAAAAGCCCTCACGCCTGAAGACACTTGATACAAAGCCAGGTTTGTGGCTCCCTCAGGCTGAGCCCTATGCTGGGGAGGGGTGCATCTTCTCCTCCTTGGCAGCCCACCCCGCTCAGTTCTAGCAGGGCAGCCAGGCCTCCCCATGCTTTCTCTCCTTTCAGGCCTCAGGTCTGCTCTACAGCAGCCTCTTCATGTCTCAGGGTGGGGGTGAGATCTGTAGGTGTAGCCCATGGGTGGGTTGCCGGGGTCTGGGGTGCAGCAGAGGCAGCATCTCCCCCTCCAGGCCTATACACCGCATACACAGCCTACCTGCACCGGGACAAGGCACTGCTCAAGCGGCTACTCAAGGTACAATGGGGGTGGGCGTACAAGAGCTCCGGGGGCACTTATGGGGGGACTGGGTGTGAACTGGGGTGTGCGTAGGCTCCAGGAATATGAAGTGTCCTGTACAGGGCCCAGGGGTGTGAACTAGGCGCGAGTGGACATCAGAGGTGCACAGGGGTATGTGAGCTTGGTGTTTAGGATCCCGGGGGTGGGTGTGAACTAGGCCTGGGTGCACATCAGAGTTCCACAAGGGCATGTGAACTTGGTGTTCAGGACGCAGGGGTGGGTGTGAACCAAGGGTGCACAGGGCTCAAGCAGGACCCCACAGGGTATGCAGAAGAAACGGCCAGTGGACATGCAGAGTGCTCTGCTGAGGCGGCACCTCCTGGAGCTCACACAGAGCTTCATCTTCCCCCTGGTGAGGCCCTGCAGGAGGGGCAGGGTGCGGGGGGTGGGGGGGACAGGTGGTGGCCACGGCCCTGGAGCTCATTCCCCTCCCCCCAGGAGCACTACATGACCAGCCTCATGCCCCTGCAGAAAAGCATCACACCCTGGAAGGTGGGTGGCCAGGGAGGCGCCCTCGCTGGGGAGGTGCATGCACGTGGAGCAGATTGGAGAAGCAGCCTTGAGGTTCTGGGGGTGGCCAGAGGTGGCAGTAAGAAGGGGAGGGCTGGGGGTGCAAAGCCTCAGGGGCAGAGAGGTGGGTACCAAGGGGAGGGGTACTGTCCCAGGCAGTGGGGGCTGGGGTCTTCAGGCAGGCCATGGAATGTTTCTGGAAGCTGCCATGGAAGGAGCCTCCCAGGCAGCCTGTGCTCACTCAGTCCTCTGTCTCAGACGCCCCCCCAGATTCGCCCCTTCCGCCAGGACGACTTCCTGCGCAGCCTGGAGCATGCGGGGCCCCAGCTCACCTGCATTCTCAAGGGCGACTGGCTGGGCCTCTACAGGTGGACAGTGGTCGGGGGCAGGGCTACAGGTGTCTTGTGCCCACCCCTTGACGCACACGAGGTCAGTTTCTCCTCTTCACACCCACAGACGGTTTTTCAAGTCCCCCCATTTTGACGGCTGGTACCGGCAGCGGCACAAAGAGATGGCCCAGAAGCTGGAGGCGCTGCACCTAGAGGCCATTTGCCAGGCGGTGAGGGGGGATGGGGCTGCGGGGCTAGGGGGGCTTGGTGGGGCGGGGCCTTGGTGACACCCCATGCTGTCTCCCTGGCAGAACATCGAGGCCTGGATAAAGGACAAGTCCGAGGTGGAGGTGGTGGACCTGGTCCTGAAACTTCGGGAGAAGCTGGTGAGACACACCCCCTAGCAGCTGACAGCGGGGCAGGCAGGTGCACTCACCTGATCACTGCGCCCCCTGCAGGTACGGGCCCAGGACCACCAGCTCCCTGTGAAGGAGGAGACGCTGCAACGGACCCAGCTGTACATCCAGATGGTCATCGGCTCCCTGCCCAAGGACCTGCAGGCTGTGCTGTGCCCTCCCTGAGGACCGGGCCAGGTGCACGGTCCCCGGAGGGCTTGTTTATCCCCAGGTGGCTGCTGAACATAAGCCCCCCCACTCATCTGCATCCCCACTGCTCCTTGGCCTCAGCCCCGCCCAGGCAGGAACCCCCGGCCCACCCCGCTATTCTAGCAGTAAACGCAGCGTTTGGAACCACCATCTGGTCCCTGGCTGTCTGGGGGGGTTATCTGATGGCCAGAGGCCTGCTTCCTTCTGGGCCCCACCTGGCCTCCATGGGGGCCACCAGCAGGGCGTCAGGGCCTAGAAGACTCTGAACGCTCACTGATCTGGATGCTGCCGACCACCGACCTCCTCCCGGGTGCCCATCTGCCTGGACCCAGGACTGGAGAGGATGGGGGGGGGCAGACCCCTCTCCTTCACTCAGCCCGCCCACTCCACCTTGCTTGAGGTTGGGGGTTATGTCCACCGTGGTCATCGCTGGGAGGGGCAGAGGCTGAGGTGGGCAGATTCCTATAGGAAGCACCCTGCTTCCGCCGCCCTTGGCTGCTCCACTCCCCCACTGGCCCTCTGCCCCTTCTCGGCACCCCTTTCCTGGCCCCAGGCGTGCATGGGCTGTGCTGTGTAGGGCCGGCCGCGAGGGGGTGGTGTAGCGCATGGCATATGGCCTCTGGGAGAGCAGCCAGCCAGGCCGCACTCAGGGCTGACGATGGAGAGGCCTCTGGCCGCCACCACGTCCCAGGCCTGCCAACCCCAAGCAGGCTTTGTCCTGGTTCCCACACCCAGAAGTGCCCCACTGGACACCCGGCTCCGTCGACCCTAGCACAGGCCCTCTCATACCCACCATAAAGTCCCGCCAGTGCTGACTGGTGTGAGGGGCCCTCGCAAGTGCTATCCCTGAAGTTTGCCTCCTATCGCGACCCCTCCAGGTGCCCACAGTGGGGAGCTGCGGAGGCTCATGCTCCGCAGGGATTGTCCGCTAGGGTCATGCCACTGGAGCCTCTCTGAGCTTCAGACTCCTTGTCTTAGTTATCTAGTGCCACTGTAACAGAAACAGCACCAGTGGATGGCTGTAACAAGAGAAATTTATTGCCTCACAGTAAAGTAGGTTAGGAGTCCAAATTCAGGGTGTCAGCTCCAGGGGAAGGCTTTCTCTCTGTGTTGGCTCTGGAGGAAGGTCCTTGTCCTCAATCTTCCCGTGGTCGAGGAGCTTCTCAGGCACACGGACCCTGGGTCCAAAGGATGCACTCTGCTCCTGGTGCTGCTTTCTTGGTGGTATGAGGTCCCCAACTCTCTGCTTGCTTCCATTTTATCTCTTGAGAGAGAAAAGCTGGTACAGGCCACACCCCAGGGAAACTCCCTTTACATTGAGTCAGGGAGGTGACCTGAGTAAGGATGGTGTTACAATCCCACCCTAATCCTCTCAACATAAAATTACAATCACAAAATGGAAGACAACCACACAATACTGGGAATCATGGCCTAACCAAATTGATACATACATTTTTGGGGGGGTTGTAATTCAATCCATGACACTTCATCTGAGGGATGAGGCCAAGGGGAGGCCAGACAGTGGGGACTATCTGGCCCCTGCATGCCTTGAGAGGAGGGGCCGTGAGGCAGGGCCAGGGGAGGGGGTCCCTCTGGCTGTCACTGTCCACATCTCCTCACACCCTGCTAAAGACTCTCTGAATTGAGACTGGAGGTAGGAGTCTGCCAGGGTTCGGGGCAGCCAAGGTAGCCCATCCCACTTCAGTAATAAGGAGAGGTGAGGGATGTGAGTGGCCTTTTGGGCAGGACAGTCTGGTCAGGGTCCTAGGAAGTGACCACAGTTACAGCAGAGCAGGACTGAGACAGGCCATAAATCCATTTTGAGGAAGAGGCAAGCTGGAGATCCTGGAGGGAGAGTCACAGCTTGGCTGGTTGTAGGGGCCTCAGGACCATCAGCCCAGGAATGTACAACCACGTCTGCAGATCCCTCCTTCCCCTCCCACCCAAGAGCTCTGGTCATAGCCAATAGGACTGCTGGGCTGTCCTGGGCCACCAGGGGGACAGACAGGCACAGGGCTTGGGGGGCACACCTGGCAGAGTGGGCACCACTGCCCAAGGCCATATCTGAGGCTGAAGTGAGCAAGGCGCGGTGCCCTTACTTGGGAGTCACTGGAGCCATCCTGGGTTCCAGGTCTATCCTAGTGGCCTGTCCACAGCCCCCCTGGACAAGGCCACTGGGCAGAGCACAGCCTTGGGGGGCCTGGGTGTGGAATTCTGCTGGCCCCATCTTGTCTTCCAGACCCCCTCCTTCCCCTCAAGGATTGGGTCAGCTCTGGTCAGGCTGAGGCCTATCCGGGGTGGGGTCATGGCCTCTGCCCATCACCCAGAAGGGAAGCAGGAATTCAAACCCAGAAGAGACTGGAGCTCCACAGGGAGACCCTATCAGCCACCACCTACCATGGAGGGCCTCAGTGCAACATCCCCAGAGGCATCTTGGGGTGCAGGAGGGCCCCAGATTTCCTGAGACTAGGGAGGAGGAAGGAGGGCAGTGGGGACCAAGGGTGTGAGTTGGGAGGGGACTCCCAGCAGGTTCCCTCTTTCACTAGGAGGTTTAGAGAAAGGGCTGCGGGTGTGGCCCGTCTGTCCCCAGCCTGGGGTGCTGGCCCGGGGCCTTGGAACTCACGGGGGCACTTGGCAGCCTGAGGCTGATCTGGGGCCCCCCCCGGGGCCCAGGCCTGGGATTTTCCTGAACCCGGAGCACTCCTGGGCTGCTGCCCAGGCTGAAGGGTCTTCACAGTGGGCGCCGCTCCGTCCTGGGGCAGCAGCGGGCAGAGAAAGGGTGCTGCCCTGGGCCCGAATCCAGGTCGAACCTGTGGAGTAACTCGTGGTGCCCACTGGGGCTGCAGGGGCCGGGCCGGCGGGGGGTTGGCGGGAGCGCCTGGCCCGATCCCCTCCTCCCCGGCACCGGCCCCTTCTCGCCGCCTCGCCCTCCCCAGGCCCTCCCCTGCTCCTCGCCCGCCCCGCCCTCGCCCTCACCCTCACCCTCACCCTTCTCCCCTCGGTTCCCTCCCCGTCGGGGGCGGGGCCGGCGGCTCCCGCGCGCTCCGGCCCCTCCTCGGCCACACAAAGGCCCGTCTCCATGGCAGCCGCGCGAACCCGAGCGCGCAGCGCCGAGCGCGGCCCGGGCGCCATCAAGCCGCGGCGGCCGACGTGCAGGTACCGACGGGGGTACGGGCCACCGGGTGGGGGCGGGCGGGCTGGGCTGGGGGCTTTGCGATCTGCGCCGGCTCCGCGCCCCGGCCGGCCGGGCTCGGGGAAGGGTGGAGGGCGAGTCGGGGCCGCGGCTTCTGCCGCCGTCCGTCTGTCCTTCGGCCTCGGGGGAGTCCTACGGCGCCGAGCGGGAGCGGGCCTGAACGGCAGGGGACTCCAGCCGGGGCCCCGGGTGCTCCCCTGCCTGTGCGCCCCTCGAGCTGCTCCGGTCCCCTCTGGTCCCGGGCCTCTCTCCCCACACCTCCACCTCCCGGGCCGTCGGGATCGCGCACCGGGCCCTGATTGTACTGTCGTGCAGGCGTCCCAGACCCCCACCCCGCCCCACCCAGCTGCGATCCCGGGGTGCCTGGGTCCCCCGCGGCTAGGCTTTGGCAGCCCCCACCCCGCGCTCCCCGCCCTGGGGTTCCCTCTGTGAGGAGGACCTGGGCGGGGACCACCCGGTGAGCCCGGGTCTGCCGGAAAACGGCCTGGGAACCCGGGGACAGGGTGCCACAGGGGGCGGGGAACTAGAGGTGGCCAGGCACTGTCCCCTGGCTCTGGCTCTTCTCAGCTTGGCTCTTCCCCAGGAGCTCTGGAGTGGTTGCTTGGTGCTCTTTGGGAGGAAAGCTTGGGGGTACTCAGCCCTTTGACCCTTGACTTGTGCTCCTTACCTGCTGGTCCTGCACCTCCAAATGCCTCCTCCTTCAGGAAGCCCTCCGTGCAGTGAACCTTTCCTGCCCCTTTCGAGGACAGGTTGTTTGGCAGATTTGGGGGTCCTTCCTCCCCATCCAGGGGTCTCTGAGCTCAGGAGCTCCAGAGCTTCCTGCCACGTTGGAACTCTGGCTCCGCTCCCCAGTTCCTTGAAAAGATAGAAAGGGGTCTGTGTACACCATGGTCTGTGAGCAGGGGGCTCAGGACTGGGGGTGAGGCTGGGCCCCAAAGCTGATGTCCTGGGGCCTGGGGGAGGGCCCACCGGACCTGCTTCCTCCCTGGGGAACCTCCTTCCATGTTTAACTTTAGCTCCTGTACTTCCTGCCTCACATGTAAAGCTGAATCTCCCCTCAGGAGATTGGCTGTGCTGGGAGCAGAAGGTTGTGCTGCCCTGAAGCGATGGCTCTCAGCCTGACCACATGGCCTGGAGGGGGACCCACCCTGGGAAGCTATGCTCAGACTCCCTGGATCACTGGCAGTGCTGTGAGCCCTGCCTGGAGGTCAGGGAGCCATAGCTCGTAGGTCAGGTTCACGTGCTGGTGTACAGGGCTTTGTGGTGCCAGCCCTCCGCGTGGTGCTTCCCAATTCCTGGAGGAGACTGAGGGACAAGTAGGTGGGCTCCAGCAGATCTGAGCCCCCATCCTCTCCCACTTCCCACTATCCCTACTGGGGTCCTGCCTCAGTCTATGGTGTGGGGGGAGGTGGGGCCAGGGGCTCCTCACCCCAGGAGGGGAGGGAAGTTAGTGAGAAAAACAAGGGTTTGGAATGCGAGTCCCCCTCCCCCCGCCGGCTGCCTGCCAAGGAGGAATTATTTTGGTTTATCCAGCCGTGTCCAGCCAGTCGAGGGGGAGGTTGTGGGCGTGGGAGAGGGATCCACTTCCGGGCCGTGGGTTGAGAGCCCGGGAGGGAGGGACGGGCAAGTCCGGGCAGCTCTGCACCCGAGGCTGCTCAGACCGGTCGGGGGCGGGGTGGGAGCCAGATGCGTCACCCTGGGTTTGCAGGAGGCGCGGGGTTGGCCCAGTAGCAACAGCAACAGCAAGCCTCTCGGGGAGGCCATGGAGCAGGAGGAGCCCTGGACCCTGTCCTCAGGGTTGGGGGAGGGGCCAGTGTGGGGGCAACAGTACCGTGGTCTTCAAAGCCCTTTGAGGGGGTCTCCTGCACCTGAAGGCTTCCCTGGGTCTATGGGGAAGGAAGTGGGCAGGGGCGGAAGGTTAGGGATTACAGTGGGTTTCACTGCACAGCCTGGGCTCTGGCCACCTCAGAGGCTCTCTCCTCTCTGACTCCTGCCCACCAACTGACCAAGTGACCAGCAACTGACTGATGGACAGGCAGCATCCACTAGTAGTGTGTGCTTCCAGCCATCCCCAGCAGTGAGTCCCCTTGCAGAGCAGTCCTGGTGCGTGTGGCGGGCTTCGTGTGCGTGCGCCTGCGTGCGTGCGTGCGTGCGTGCGTGTGTGTGTCCTCACATCGGGGAGGCAGGGCCCCTCACATTGGGGAGGCAGGGCCGGCAGCTGGGCCTGGAGTGCAGCAGCCCCAGAGGCCTGGCCCCAGCCCAGGCTGAGTGAAGCAGAAGAGATGGGATTGGAAGGCACACCAGGGTGGGCCAGCAGCCTGGGGAGGGCCCATATGGCACACGCACCCTGTCAGGACTGGCGTGGTTGCAGGCTCTTGGCCCCTCCTAGGGCTCAGGCTATTCTGGGGATGTCACTATGTCCTGTCCCCCTGCCTCGAACTCACCTCATGGGTACTGGGGCCTATGGCCCCAGAGGACATGGGCAGGCATGTAAACTGGCCCCCTCCTCCAAGGGAGGAATGGGAGTGGAGGGGCTGCCCACTCGGTGTTATCTCCCTGAGAGCAGCATGTCCTCATCCACGTCACACTACAGCCTGAGCCTGCGTGGGACCCTGGTTCTTCCTTGCTGCCGAGGCATTTCCTGGGCCCGGAGCCCGAACTCTTGAGGGGAGACGCCAGGACTTGGACTTGAGCCTGGCAGCTGGCCCTGGAGGAGTCTACGGTGGCCGAAAGGCCAGGGCCCCCTGCTGTGAGGTGCATGCAGTTCAGCTGGTAGGGGCCCACTGAGGGGCAGGTCAATAGAGTGGCCCTGGGCTGTTTGTGTTTGGGGTGGCCTAGCTTCTGACTAATTGTCTTTAGGGTTCAAATTATACTCTTGGTTGGGAAATGGGGACCAGTGGCCTGTAATTTCCCAGTGGGGTGGGGCACTGGGGGTTGGAGGGGCACAAGGGGCAGCAACACTTTTCTCCTCCTCTGCCCTGTGGTTTCTCCATGGCCTCCCCCTCCATGGTTTCACATTCTCCCCTAGAGTTCTCCATCCAGCCCCACTGCTGACCAGCACACATGCCTCCCGGCCTGTTCCACCAGACCTCAGGGGACACGCTGGGACCCCTAGCCAATGGCCATGCTGCTCCATTGCCCCTGCTGTGGGCCTTCTTCACTCTGCCCCTTGGTTCTCACAGGCCTGTGACAGCAACTAGACCGGGAGCCCAGGCCGGCGGGCAGTGTTGAGGGGACACCCATAGTCCCCATGGTGATACCCATGGCCCAAGGAGGAGCCAGCCTGGTGGGACTGGGTCATAAAACGTCTCTCCCTGGTCACTGTTGAGGTTCCTGCCTCGGGCCGATGTTTGGTATGGGGGTATGGTGGGTCTCCACAGCTGCCAGGCATCCTAGTACACTGGGCGGGGGACTCCCCTGAGTGGGATCTTGGGGACCTGGGGACAGGCCTCCGTGCCCCAGGGAGCATAGCTTCTAAAACCCAGCTAGTTTCCTATTTTGATGCCAGCTGGGTCCTGGTCCCCTTGGGAGTCAGGCACTACCGGTACAAGAAAGGAGTGGGGATGGCAGCCTGGGGGCAGGGCACAGGGCCTCTGGCACAACCCAGGGCTCAGTGCCGCCCCCTAGGCCTCTCCTAGGGAAGAACAAGAAGGAGGAAAGGGCTTTACGTCAGCCTTTGCCAGGCCGCCTGTGTCCGTGCAGCACCCAGCACTGGGCAGGGTGTCTGCTCCACAGCCAGGACGCTGTGGTTGGTACAGGGCTGCGGTCTCTTTCTGGATGGCTTTGCTGCTCTGGCCCACCTGGGCCTGTTCAAACCACTGCAGGGGCAGAGCTGGGGGGCTTCTCAGAGGAGGAGCTCCAGCTGAGTGCTGAAGACGGAAGCTGTTTTCCTGGGCTGCACAAAGGGGCAGGTGTTGTCGGGCTGCAGGTGCCTGTGGAACAAGCCATGTGCAATGTGGGTGACCTGTCTCACCTGGGTCCTCACTGAGCTGGAGGCAAGTCCTGGGGGCAGTCGGTGGAGGACACTCCTGACTTGGCCAGAGAGCTGCGATCTGTCTTGGAGGACTGTGAGGCTTCTGCAGCGTGCGTGGTTCCGAGGGGGAGGGGGTGGAGCGGGAGCCACAGCCTGGGAGCAGCCGAGCCTCAGAGGATTTGAGGACCCACAGGACATGGGGACTCTGGGATGTGGGTGGGTCACAGCTCTCACTGTGTTTGCAGACCTGAGGCCCCTCCTTTGGAGGGGCGTGAATGTCAGTGACATGATTGAGGGCAGGCAGGGTGCCCCCTGTAGGCAAATGGCAGGTGGGAAAGGAGGCCCCCAGTCTTGCCCACCCAGCAAGCCTGAAGAGCTATTTTAAGTTGGGCAGCATGGGAGTTGGCAGGCAGGAGGGGCAGTGGGATGGAGCACTCCAGGCATGGCCCGCTGCCATCAGGCCTGATTTAGGGGGCCTGGGTGGTTGGGGGCTGCCCTGAGGGATCTTGGGGCCCAGGAGAGGATGTCAGGATGGGGCATGAGAAGCTAAGGAAGAGGAAAAAGGAGCTCAGCATTTAGGCCTGACCAGTGGTCCTGGCCTGACCCCAGGGAGGTTCAGAGGGAGGCTGAGCAACCCTCCGCCCCCCACCAGTCACAGGCCAGGACATCTGCATCGTTGCACCCCGGCCTTCCGGTCCCACTCTGAGCTTGGGCACTTCCTCTTGGAGAATCCCAGTCCCTTCCTCCTCTAAAAGCCCCTAGTCTCTTCCTCCCTGGGAACCTGCCACTGCTGCACCTGGCCTGGCCCCCCGAATGGCCTCTCTGGGCATGCTGGGCTGACCAGTGCTGAAACCTGTGTGGGACCCTGGCCACAGAACCTGGCCCAGGGGCGCTTCCCTGAGGCTCTTTGTCTGGGGGCTCCCAGGCGTGTGTGCCTGCACATGTGTGGTCACGTGTGTGAGCGGTGGCTGGTGAGTGGCTTGGCGCAGTGCCCCGGGCTAATTATGGGGTTCACTGGGAGGAGGTGGGGCCGGGGTGACCGCCAAGGTTGCCATGATGACGGGGAGATTACAGGCCTTGTTTTCTCCTCATTCAAGAGGGCCTCACCCCGATCCGCCCCCCATGCCCACACCCCCTCCAGCACATGCCCGGGAAGGGGGTGCTGCGAGGCCTGATCCTGGGCCAGCTGCTGCCACCATAAGTCTCAGGCCACCCTGCCCAGTAGCTTACAGCCAGGACCCAGCGGGGGACCAGACAGCTGTGCTGGGTAAGCCTGGGTGCACAGGGAGGAAGTGAGGAGTGTCAATGAGGCAGTTTGGGGGTGGGGCTGGCTGCCAGGAGGTGGGGCAAGCACCAGCCTCTCCCTGCTGGAACCTCCGGAATCCCCCTGGCAGGACCCCTCAGCCTCTCTGCCCAGCAATCAATCCATCAGGGACAAGGTGCTCAGCTCCTCACACAGAAACTCCTTCTGAGCCAGGGTGCCTGTCCTTGCCCTGCTGAGCTGACCTTGTCCTCACAGAAGCCCTGCAGTGTTCCCCCCACCCCCACCCCCCCGGCCTGATCCTTCTCATTCTTCAGAGGGGCCTCCCTCCCGATTGCTCAGACCCAGTCAGGTTCCCTCTATCGCTCACCACTTTTGTCCTGCCCCCCTAATCCGACCACAGTGACTGCTGGTAAACCTGTCTTTGGGTGGAATGTTTGCTAGCCGAAAGTTCCCTGTTCTTGCCATCTACCAGTGAGCAAAGACAACTCAGAAGAAGCAGAGATCCCACTTACAGGGAGGGTGGAGGCATCACCCTGTCATTGTGGTGCGAAGGAAGCTCCCCGTTACTTTGGGGCTTATGGCTGAGCAGATGTGGGGTCGTATGGCCAGAATTTGGGTGTCCACCAGGCTTGGGGCATCGGTGGAGTGTTCTGACCAGACAGGCTCTAATGCAGAGAGGGCCAAGGGCAAGGCCAGAATGGGGAGGCCAGAGAGGGGCCGCGGCCATCATCCAGGGGGTCATCAGGGTGGCTGGGACCCAGGAGGGCACCATAAGGAGAGGGACAGTGGGTCCTTTGGGCTTGGTGGGGACTAACAAGGTGGGTGTGGGAAGGGGGCACTGGCCAACTGGGTCCCACTCTCTGTGAGGGCCCAGGAGGATAGGCTCCAAGGAGGACCACTAGGTGTGGCTCCAGGACTGAGGGAGGCCCAGGTGGCCAGGGCTGCAGGCAGCCACAGAAGGGTATAGTGGAGATGTGGGGAGGGAGCGCCCTGGCCACAGGTCAGAAGCCCAGCCTAAGTGAGCACCCACAGGTATTGGGGCTTCAGAGGGTGGACAGATGGTGGGAGGGCTGAAGCTTCTCTGGGCAGTCCCCTCACCCTGAGTCCAGGGCCTGTGACCTCATCACAACCAGCCAGATACAGCTTCTTATGCTGGGACCCAGAGCTGAGACTGGGGTGGGGGTCAGTACCACCCGCCAGAGCCCAGGCTGATGCGAGAGGCCCACCCGGCCCCCAGTAACCCAGGCTGGGAGTCCAGACTAGTGAAGGGAGGAAGGCGCCCCCCCGGGGACCAGGCTAGTGGGGCGCAGGTGGCACCTGTGAGAAACTGAAGCAGGGCTCCCTCTGGCTATGACGTCAGTCTGTCCCTGGGGCTCAGCCCCGCGCCCTCCCAGCCCTGCTCCTGGGTGGGCCTTCGCCTGGGTGAGCCTGGTCGTGGAGCCCCTGCCTGGGCTGGGGGTCCTGCGGAAGACTGCTGAGGGACCGGGAGCAAAGCCTCCTCCCGGGCTCCGCGGCCCCGGATGAGTCCGCAGCTGGGTGGGGGTGGGAACTCTGAGGACTGACCCGGGGAACAGGCGGGGCTTTGGCAGCTGGGCGGAGAGGATCCCGCCAGGTGAGGTACTGTCGCGCGCTCCGCGGCGCGGGACCCAGGTGAGCGCAACTTAAAGCCGGCTGAGTGGACTCGCATGATTGTTTTCGCCGCCGTCATTGTCACTCCTGGTCAGGGTCCTCCACGGCTTACGCCCGCCCGGCGCGTCCCGGGGTCCCAAGGCCTGGTGAGGTTGCCAGAGGGCCAGAGTTCACGGGCTGCACTCAGTGGGCGCTTGGGCCTGGGGTGCAGGGGCCGAGGAGGTGGCGCGCTCCCTGCCCGCGGGGCGCAGTGAGTCACCGGGAGGGAGCGGGTGGGGCGCGGGCGGTGCCGGCTGAGCTCAGACAGGAGGCACGCAGGGGGCGGGGGGGCAGTCGGTCTGGGCCTCCACGGCGGCTGCGGGGTCCTGGGTCCCGGAGCCCCGGGGGTGCGCGTGCTTCCTGGAGAAGGTGCCGCGGTGGTTCTTGCCTTCCTGGCCCCTGGGGCCCGGCCTGCTTGTTGTTTTCAGGTAACCGCCCCGCGCGCTCTCGGGGGAGTCTGGCAGCGGCGCCGTCGGTGGGGGTCCGGCACCTGGGTCTGAAGGAGAGGAAGGAGACCAGGGCTCCACGCCCGGGGGCCACCCTCACAGCTGGATGCCCGCCCATGTGCAGACTGGGAGACGGATTCGGAGACCCCCCCACCCCGCTGATGTCCTGCCCCGCCTCCCAAAGCTGAACTTTGACCCGGGGCGCCTGGCAGGGTGGGGCTGGGTGCGGGGGACGTCAGCCTCGCCCTCGCCGAGGTCTCCTGCGCGCTCCCTCGGGCCAGTCCCTCCTCGCATCCATCCAGGGTTGCCGAGCTGAGCCTGGGCTGCTGTTCTCCGAGGGTCGCAACCCGGGGGGGTGTGGAGAGTTGGGTCACCGCCCAGGAGAGGGTGCAGGCAGAGGCGGTAGGCGCTCGCCTTCTCCGCGGGCAAGGAGCCCCCCAGCTTGAGCCTTCCCTCCCTCCGCGCTTGTTTTGAAAACAGCGAAAGCTCGGATTTGCCGGCGCCGCGGCTTGTTTTGTTTCCTCTGATTTGTTTAACGCTCCCGGCTAATTGCAGATTTGCATTTTCGTCGGGAGAACGGAGGCTCCGCCCCCGCGCTGCCAGCTGTCTGGTGGGGGAGGAGAGGATCCCCGGTCCCCCTCCATCCCCCCCCAACCACCCGGCTCCGACAGCCACCCTGGGACACCCCTGGCCTGTCCTTGGGGGCCGAACGGCCCCTGCGCCTCTGTCGGAGACTGCCCTCCCTACACTGGGGGCCTCTAGGCAGGGCCTGTGCCTCCGAAGGGCCCCCACGTGGTGCTGAGCCCCCTCCTCACCAACATAGGTGGGGGTTTGCGCCTGTCCCGCCCGGTCCTGAGCCTTGTCGGAATCCTGCCTGCCTTCTCCCCTGTCGCCAGTGCCTGGGTCTCTGTCTCCAACCGTCTCAGCCCCCTCTGGGTGCCTTCCCCACCCCCTCGCACCTCTTTTGTCCCTGCCGTCCCTTGCCATCGTTCCTACCCACCTTCTCCCCTAGTATTGGAGCCTGTGGACCACACAGCCCCCTCCAGCTATGCCCCCTCCTCCCACAGAGCCTGGCCTGCTTTCCATTGTTTTGATTTTAGCTTGAAGAAATTGCTCAATCTGTGTTTGCTCGAAAACCCCACATGGAAAGAACCCCATTCTACCCAAGAGCCCTCCTGCAAGGGATCAGGACCAGGCAGGGGAGGAGGGCGAAGCTGGGGGGCCCTGATAGCCCCCCTGGGGCCTTGTCAGGGTGTAGGGACACTGTCCTTCATGCTTTCAGGACCTCCTGTTTACAGAATCTGGGGCTTTGGGGGATCTGGCGTCTACTGATCAGATTCAGAGAGGAACCTGAGGGTGGGAAGCAGACAGAGACATCAGCCTGGGACACTGGGGAAAGGAACCCCCCCATCAGGGTTCTGTCTGGGAAGGAGATACCTCAGGCGGGTGAGGCCCCGGAGAGACTGGCTGGGGGTGCACAGGTGCTTCTGGCTCACCCCGAAAAGACAAGGTGACACCATGATGCAACCATTCCCTGGGGCCTCCTCCCTGCAGGCACAGCTGTGAGGGTTTCCACACACACCCACCCACTCATACCTGATGTAACCCTCTGAGTGAGTGCTGGGGTTACCCCCATTTGACAGATGGGGAAACTGAAGCACAGGGTGGTTTTTTTGTTTTGTTTTGTAATTTGCCCTCATAACCCAGGTAGGAAGTGATGGAGCTGGGACTTGAACCCAGTAATTGACTCCAGAATGCTGTCCTGGGGTAAGAGGTGTGACTGCGGCCATCCTGGTGAGAGGTCAACATGGCCGTAGGCCTGTGGGCAGCGCAGGAGAATGGCCTTTTTCTGGGGGTGGCAGGAGTGGACCTGGTCAGACCCAAGGGCAGGAGATAGAGCCCAGCAATGTCAGGGCAATGGACAGGGTGGGAGAAGGAGAAGGCCAGGGCTGAGCGGTGGACAGAAGAGGCTGGACTTCAGGGAGCTGGGAGGGCCCAGGTCTAGGCGGCTGAGGGAAGAGAGGAGGGTATCGGGGTCCAGGCTGGATTCTGGAAGAAGCAGTGGCTCCCAGGAGACAAACACTGGGAGCAGAAGTCCATGTCCGTCCCCACCTGCAGGGCCAGGGAAGGGTGGCCAGGAGCTTGGCTCCCAGCAATGTCGATGGGTCACCTCAGGGGCCGAGTGGGTGGTGGTGGGGTGCTGGCTTCCCAGCCACAGTCCTGGCTGTGGTCTCAGGAGATGGGTGTCCTGACGAGGAGGCCAGCCTCTATCAGCCTCTGCTGGGGCCTGGGTTATCTGAGACCTGGGTGGAGGTGGCATCGGCAGGCAGGAGAAGTTGGGGGTGAAGGGACTGTGAGTACATGTGTACACTGGGGCCAGGGGGCAGGGCTGCAAGTCCTTGTGCCATCTGTGCATTGGGGACCCAGCAGCCTTTACCTTCTCTGCCTGCAGCCTTATAGCTACACAGCCCCAAAGAGGCCTCCCTGCTCTGTAACTTGGCCACTGAGTTTGCCTTTGGAGCGGCCTCCCTTCACAAAAGCTGTGTTGAGAGTCCAGGGCAAAAGGACACCCCTCAGCACCCCCACCCCATACACACCCCTTGCCAAGGAGCCCAAGCCCCTCAGCCAAGTTAACACTTCACTGCTCAGCCCAAGGCTGGGATGCTGACGAGACCTCACAGGCACGAAGTGCTGGTTTGTGTGTTCACATGGGGCTCTGCCCTTGGCCGTCTCCCTTCCTCTGAAGCCCCTGCCGTCTCCCTTGGATCCCCCGCAAGTCCAGCCTGGGTCCTGTCTCCAGGAGTGCAGTGGGGTAGGGGCGTGCAGGGAAGTGGGCTGCACGGGGTAGGTCAAAGACCCAGGTGGTGTGGCAGGGGGGAGGGAAAGTTCTGAAGGAAGAGGCACTGGGGGCCAGGGCTGGTCCCCAAGCAAATGGGCAGGGCAGGGGACATGAGTGGTGGCTGGGGTCCGGGGTATAGAGCTGAGGCTGAAGGAGAGGCCACCGAGGATCTGGGAAGCTGAGTCCTGAGAGGCAGAGGAGGGCCAGAGGGAGTGGGCTGGGGAGGCAGTGAATACTGTTATGTACAGCTGTTTGTTTTCATTAGACAGGTAATATGTGAATATGTTCTTTGCAATTTCTGAAAAGCCAAGTAAGATCACTTTACTCCCCCACTGCTCTTTTCAGTATGGATCCAGAGCTGTTGGATCTTCCCAGCAATTAAACCGTGTGTGCCCACATGCACTTGTCGGCCGCAGTCAGTTGACTCCAACTCAGCAACCCTTTGTGATGGAGTAGAAATGCCCCATAGGGTTTCCTACGCCATAATCTTTATGGAAGCAGATCGCCAGGTCTTTTCTCCCTTGAAGCCACTGTGGGTTCCAACCACCTATCTCTCAGTTAGCGGCTGAGGACTTAACCACTGTGCCGCCAGGGTTCCTTCATATATATTTACACCTGTGGAATTAGATGGAGAGGGTTGAGATACCTGGACTCTTGCCCCAGCCTTTCCTGGGGGCAGCACAGACCACCAGCTTTTATCTGCCACGCCGTTTTCCATGTTTCCTCTTGATGGGCACACATAGGCCCCGGTTTTTTACTATAACAAACCATACTGTGCCAGGGATCCTGGAGCTGGGCCTGGGCTCTGCACATACATCAGTGTTTATTGGGGGTGGAAGGGGATACAATAGCAGGCATTAACTGAGAGCTACAGTGTAACGGGCACTTGTGAAGCTTTTCATGAATGAATTCATTTAGTCCTCACAAAAACCAGGGGAGAGCTCACTGTTGTCTCCATTTCACAGATGAGGAAAGGAGGAGGCACAAAGAAGTTAAATAACTTGCCCAAGGTCACACAGCTAGTAAGTAGAAATGCTGGGGTCCGGAAGCATGCATATTTTTCAGGAAGAGTTTTTTGCTTAATCAAAGTAATACTTGTGCTTAGTTTTAAAAAGGCAGACAGTACCAAAAGACAGAATTAACAAAGACCGTCTCCTCCTGGCCCCCCAGCCCCCGACCCAGGGGGAGTTTGAACAGAGGAGAGAGGGGCCTTTCCCACTATGTTCTGGAAAGACTTTGGGTGGGGGTTCATGGCTGTGCTGGGTTGTGGGGGGATGAGGGGACAGAGGAGGCTGGGGCCCCTTGCTCCAGGATGGCAGAGGCCAGGTGGGGTTCCGAGGGCTGTGGGCTGTCCTTTACCCCCAGGAGTAGGAGGGCGAAGCAGGCCAGGCTCGTGGAGTGACCCGTCTTTCCTTTGCAGCCTAGAAAACCTTGATGCCAGCTTGTAGCCGAGACTGAACTGGATGCGGAAGCCTCGGTGAGTGGGGGCTACAGTCTCGGGGACAGTGGGGCTGGAGGTGCTTCCAGCTTCCTTGTGGTGGCCTTGAGATTCTGGTCTGGCCAGGTCCTCCCTATCAGCCCCTTCCAGGGGAGTGTGGGGCTCCAGTGGGCAGGGGCCCAGTATATACCTATCTGCCCACAGGAAGAATGGGGCACTGCAAGACAGTTTGGTTCTGCAGGCCCGGCTGCTCTCAGAGGTCCAGCTGTGCTGGGTCATGTGGGCTCCAAAGTGAGGCTGGAGCAGTGTCTGGGCACTGAAGCACTGGTTTCTGGAACGATGTTGTTAGGTATTGTCAAGTCGATTCTGACTCATACGGACACCACGTGACAGAGCAGAACTGCCCCATAGGGTTTCCTATATGTCAACAAGTCTTTTCTCTGACGGAGCCACTGGTGGGTTCGAACTGCCAGCCTTCCTGTTAGCAGCTGAGCACTTACACAGTGAGCCACCAGGGCTCCTTTTTCTGGAAAGGGAGGGCTGGGGGGACAGGCCTCCCATGCTATTCCCTCAGCCACCCTCTGCTAGAGTCCCGGGGGCCCTGGGGGAGAGGGGGCGCCTGTCCAGGTGCTTTCCGGGCCAGCAGCAGCCAGTTTGTGCAACTTCTTGAAAGTGACCTCCCGCCTCCAGCAAGGAAGGTGGCTATCTGATGCCCCTGAGGAAGTCTCCACAGCCCAGTGACCAGGGGTCCCTGGCCACCTTCAAAACAGGAAGTGCCTGCTGCCTGCCCGTTCCAGGAACGCCGGTGGCAGGAAGCCCCCCTGGCTGTGCCTGGTGCCTCCCACATGGCTCTGCCACTGGGTCAGGTGGATCACCCTTTGCTCCCAAGCTCCAGGGCTGGCCAGCTAAGTCACCTGACATCTCTTTGTCCAGGAAGTGACCCCAGTCCCTTCTGCCACCCTCAAGGCCTGGCCCAGCATGGGTTGTTGGAACACAGGGATTTGAGCCCTTGCTCTGCCCATCAGAGCCCCTGGGTGGCTGCCCCTGCTCAGAGGGCATCCTGGGGCAGGGATCCCTGGTCCCAAGGTCTCCGGGCCACAGTTTTCTCGGCAGCAGCAGGTGTTCATCCCCTGGATACACACATGCACACTCACAGCGGTTTTAACTGAGCACCTACTGTGCGCACTCCCTGGAGGCCCAGTGCGTGGACAGGCTGTGGTCCAGGGGGCTGCTTAACTAGAACTGTCCCTCTGTGCACTGTGACCGCTGTTACCCTGATCCTGTGTGGTAGCAGCCACAGGGAAGGAGTGGAGGTGCCCCCTCTCCAGCCAGGGCACAGGCAAAGACCCAGGTGCGGGGGGCTTGCAGAAGGGGACGCTGTGGTCAGGCCCTGCTGGGGCGCAGGGGACCAGGGTTGGGATCCCCAGTTCTTTTCCATGGGAGGAGTAGAGTGAAGGTTTCTCCCCCAGTTAGTTAGCTCTGAGTGTGAATTGTGACTGCACTGGCTGTGGTCTGGGGGCGGGGGAGGCCGGTCCCACTGTCCACCGTGCCCACAGTCTGGATTCCAGGCCTCCCACCATCTGATTTGATGAATTGAGGCCTCGCCTTGCGGTTCGAGGTGGCTCCAGCTCCGGCAGCTCCGCAGCTCCGCCCGCCCCTCCTCCCCCTCTCCCCGCCCTGGGCTCTGGGAACGTTCCATTGATTTTCCGCTCACCGCTGCGCCGGAGCGGAGCCAGAGCCTGAGCCGGCCGCAATGGAGCCAGGGGAGTGGGCTCCGCGGGCAGCTACGCAGGGACTCGGGTGAGCTGAGCTGGCTGTGTGCTCAACCAGGGAGCCCGGGATGCCGCCCCACCCTCGCTGGTGCCTGGGGTGGACTTTGGACTTTGGCTTCCACTAGCTAGGCCTAGGGGAGGGCGGGACGCCAGCGAGGGACCCCGCCCCCCACAGACTGAGGGACAGACATGGGGTTGGAGGGAGGGGTCTGCAGGAGGCCAGGGGACTGGGGCCAAGGCTCTCTCGCCCCACAGGCCTTGCTCATCCAGGGCGGGTGTCATTGTGCTCTGTGGAGCCAGGCATGACAGGGAAAGCCTGCCTGGTGCTCCCGGGGCCTGAGCCTGGTCCTTGACCTCTCCCCTGCACAGACAGAGGAGGGCTGTGGGTACCAGTCTGGGTGCCCCCAGTCCCGAGGGCTTGTTCAGTCTTCCCTGGCTCTGGCTAAAACTGCCATCTCTTCTCCCCAACCTGACCCCATCTTGGTGTGGCTTGGGTCACGCTGGCTCCTCTCACCCCCACAGTCACCTTACCCCTGCACTGCCCAACCCCTCCACCTCCAACCCCCTACCCCCAGGCAGCCAAGGGGATCCCACCTGAGGCCCTGCTGCCCACTGCCTTCCCTCCAGGCCAGACCATCTAGCTTCCAGCCACAAGCCTTCAGGCCAATGTCCCTTGCTGGATCTCCCCTCCCCCATCCCCCCCCCCATTGCTCCCAGGGGGTCCCCAGCAGCTGAGCAAGAATTGAATGCTCTACCTCTCAGGGAAGGAGGGTGGGTATGTGCAGAGGTGGCTGGGACCCATGATCACTGGGCTGTGGAGATTTCCTCAGGGGTATCAGACAGCCATCTTCCTGGCCAGAGGCCACAGGTCACTCCCAATAAGCTGCATAAACTCTGGCTGCTGCTGGCCTGGAAGGCATCTAGATGAGCACCCCCTCTTCCTCAGGGGAGTGGGGATGCCAGTGCTCTACGTCTGGTCCTTGCCAGGCCCTGCAAAACAGAGGGCTTACTACTTTGTCGGGCTTTGCTTCTTTCTGTACGTGGTTGCAGTTCCTCAATGGTTTGAGGAAGTCTGGGAGAGTCAGAACAGGGATGCAGGAGGTGGACAGAGAACAACCAGGAGGTTCCTGTTGGCCCAAGCCAAGAAAGGAGCAGGCTTGAAGTGAGAGTCACAGGGGCCGTGAGGAAATGCCACCCAGTCCCAGAAATACACAGCTTCCCCCCATGTAGCAGAGCAAACCCCTCTGCCTTTCTGGAGGAGACAGAAAACAGGTGGGGTTGGAGCACTGAGGGCAGGCGAAGTGGAGAAGAGACGCAATGGTCAGCAAGAGCCATGTGATGGGTGGCCAGGGTCTCTGCCTGCGCCAGCCGTGTGCCTCAGTTTCTTCCCCTAAAAAGTGGGATAATAGGGGGAGAGTAGAGGGTCAGCAAAAAAGAGGAAGACTCTCAGCAAGGTGGATTGACACGGTGGCTGCAACAATGGACTCAAGCATAACAACAATTGTGAGGATGGCGCAGGCCTGAGCAGTGTTTCATTCTGTTGTATGTAGGGTTGAATTGACTCAGAACCAGCTCGATGGCACCTAACAACAACAAGCAGTAGTCACTCTTTAAGGGGATTGTTGTGGGCTCAAGGGAGGAAGTCCATGGGAAGTGCCCAGGTCAGGCTTGGCCCAAGCAAGCCGGTGTAGATGTCAGCCGCTGCCAGGTACACCCAGGCGTGACCATCACAGGGTGGTGTGACGTGTTTCTTAGTGTTTATGTTTGGTGGCTTGTTGTTTCTACACTTACACTAAAAAAAAGGTGAATAAGAGAGCATTCTGAGAGGTGACGTTTAAGGGGCTTTGAAGGGTGCAGGGTTGGGGCCATGCACATGGGGTTTGGGAGGCCAGAGCTGGGCCAGCCCAGGGAACATGACTGCAGGTCCAGAGTGGGGTCGCATGTATGCATCAGGAGACAGCAGTACAAAGAGGTGACAGGGAGGCTGCTGGTGGGACTCTGACAGGGATAGAGCAGGGTCTAAAGGGTTGGAATTGGGGTGCAGGGGTGTCTGGCCAAGGCGGGATGAGGACTTGAGGCAGAATGGCCCTACCTGCCCCTCATTCCAGGTTTCCCCTTGATCCTGGTGCCCCCAGGTTAGGGAGGAGTAAAGAGGATGCACTGTGTTCAGGTCCATATGTGGGGCCTCAAAACTTTTGCAGTTGGAGAGATCTTGGCCCAGCCTAGGCCTTGGCAGCTCACCCCACTCACACATCCACTCTTGTCTGTAGGGCACCTGCACACTCAGAGACATGTGCTCACAGGCAGGGCTGAGGTCCAGCGCCTCCACTGCACAGACAGGTCTCCCCCAGGCTCCCCTTCTGGGTCCCATGTGCCCGTATTCCAGTGAGGAGAGGGCTGGGAGGGAAAAAAAAAAAAGGGAAGTAGGCGGGGCGGCGGCTGTGGTCAGAGTGGTCAGATAGGCAGCTATAAACAGCCTGTTTGCTGAGCCCTGCCAGCTCTGTCCCTAGTTCCCTCTCAGCTGCAGGTTTGGTTTCCTCTATTTCACCTTCTTCTGTCCTGTGTGTGGACAGTCAGGTGTAGAACAAGTGTGTGGTCCGCCTGTATGTACATTTAGGGCTTACTGGTTAGCCCAGGCCTGTGCTCTGGGGCTTGTGGTCTGGGGGCTGGGAGGGGTCATGGGTGAGTGCCTGGGAGACTTCCTGGAGGAAGCACTCAAGTGCTTGGGGATAGAATTCCAATAACTAGAGGCCAGGGCGTGGTCCTCCCCAGGGCGACAGAGCCTACAGTGTGGCCATCTGGGATCCCATGGTCCCGGTAGGTTATACTACAGGTTGGACTTTTCCTTGGAGATCTCCAGAAGGGAGTGGGTGTGTCTGGCTAGATGCACAGAGGCATGTAGGGCCACACTGGCCCTTCCTAGCCTGTTCTGAAGAGGCCTGCAATGGGGGGCTTCCTGAGCGGTGGTCCTCCGGGCCTGGGCTCCCCTGACCCTCTCTCTCCTGCAGGGTGATGGCGCTGTGGCTCTGGGCCCTGACCCTCCTGGATCTGGTGGGCTCTGGTGTGGGCCTGCGGTCCCGCAAGCTTGACTTCTTCCACAGCGAGACAGAGCTGAACCACTTGGTCGTGGACAATGTGACAGGTGGGGTGTACCTGGGGGCAGTGAACATGCTCTACCAGCTGACTGCTGACCTGCAGCTGGTGCAGCAGGTGGCCACGGGCCCAGCCCTGGACAACAAGAAGTGCACACCACCAATCGAGAAGAGCCAGTGCCACGAGGCTGTGCTCACCGACAACGTGAACCAGCTGTTGCTTCTGGACCCGCTTGAGGGCCGTGTGGTCGAGTGCGGCAGCCTCTTCAAGGGCATCTGTGCCCTACGGTCGCTCAGCAACATCTCCACACGCCTTTTCTACGAGGACAGCAGTGGTGAGAAGTCCTTCGTGGCCAGCAATGACGAGTCCGTGGCCACGGTGGGGCTGGTGAGCTCCACGGGCCCCGGCGAACGCGTGCTCTTTGTGGGCAAAGGCAACGGACCGCAGGACAACGGTATCATTGTCAGCACCCGTCTGCTGGACCGGGCCAATGGCAGGGAGGCCTTCGAGGCCTACACAGACCACGCCACCTACAAGGCTGGCTACCTATCCGCCAACACACAGCAGTTCGTGGCCGCCTTTGAGGACGGCCAGTATGTCTTCTTTGTCTTCAACCAGCAGGACAAGCTCCCGTCCCAGAACCGCACGCTGTTGGCTCGCATGTGCAAGCAAGACCCCAACTATTACTCCTACCTGGAGATGGACCTGGAGTGCCAGGACCCCGGCGACCGCCAGTCCCCTCCCTTCGGGACCTGCCTGGCGGCCTCTGTGGACTCAGGCAGGGTACTGTATGCCATCTTCAGCAGGGATGGCAGCAGTGGAGGAGGTGGGGGACTCCGAGCTGGCCTCTGCCTGTTTCCACTGGAGGAGATCCATGCCAAGATGGAGGCCAACCGCAACGCCTGCTACACAGGCAGCCGGGAGTCAGGCCGTAACACCTTCTACAAGGCCTTCCATGGCGAGATCCAGTGTGGCAGCCACATGCTGGTACGTGGCCTCAGTGCCAAGCTTAGGGAGCGTGCATCTGTGTGGGTCTGCGTGTCAGCGAGTGTGAGTGTGTGCCATGTGTCCGTGCCCCCTGTGGAGCGTGCGTGCCGTGCATGTCCACCTTTAGCTGGGGATCAGTGTGAACACGTGTATGGCCCCTGGGCTCGTCTGGCGTAAGGATGCACACGTGAGAACGCCCACTTCTCCATGGGTCTTCCAGTCATGTGTCCAGGGCCCCACTTGCTTGGCATTGGGTGTGCACTTGTGAGCAGTTAAGAAGGGTCCCAGCCCATATGGGCTCTTGACCCTGGGGGCGTGGGTGGGGCCCTCAGGGTGTGGGGGTCTGTACCTGCCATTGATGCCGGGATCCACAGGGCGCCAGCGAGAGCTTCCCCTGTGGCTCGGAGCACCTGCCCTACCCACTGGGCAGCCGTGATGGACTCAAAGCCAAGGCCGTGCTTCAGCGGGGTGGTTTGAACTTGACGGCTGTGACAGTGACTGCTGAAGACGGCCACACCATCGCCTTCCTGGGCACCTCCGATGGCAGAATCCTCAAGGTGAGGCTGGGGCCGGGAGGGTGCCAGGGGAAGGCTCTGGAAAGCCCGTTGAAGCCACCAGATCCTCCTCCCCTTGCCAGGTGTACCTTGCCCCAGACCACACCTCCACGGAGTACGGCTCCATCCTTGTGGAGATCAACAAGCGGATCAAGCAAGACCTAGTGCTGTCTGCAGACCTGACCCGTTTGTACGCCATGACCCAGGATAAGGTAGGCTGGAGCCAGCCCTGAAGGGGGCAGGAGGCTGTGGGAGGGGGCCAGGTTCCTGGGTGGTGTCTCCATCCCGTGTCTCCGTAGCACTGTCCCTGTCTGTGCACCTTTGTCTGTTTGTCTATCGTTGTCTTTCTTGACTGCGTCTCTCTCTCTGACCCTGCTTCTGCCTTGTTCTGAGGAAGGAATCTGGGTCAGTGCTGTGTGTGGGCACGGGCGGCGGGGGGACCCTGTCTAGCCTCAGGGAGTTGGGCACTTTCTCAGTGGCTTCTAGGAGGGGGCAGAGGTGGGCCAGGTACTTGAGCTTCCTGGGGGGCATGTTGGGTGGGTGCAGAAGCCCCTCAAGCTGACTTCAGGAGGCACCCAGGCCATCCAAGAGCATCTCACATGGAGGGTCAGAAGGCCTGAGAGGACAGGGAAGAGAGTTCACGGCCAGGATATCCAGGTTCCCTGGGGCCCAGACCTATCTAAGTCCTATCCCAGGCCTGGCCACCTGGGCCCTGTGGCCACGCAGAAAGTGTTGGAGCTGAGGCCTATCACCTCCAGTCACGGTTGTCCTGCTCTCGGTCCCTGCCCCCCAGGTGTTCCAGCTCCCTGTGCAGGAATGTCTGAGCTACCCCACCTGCACACAGTGCCGCGACTCACAGGACCCCTACTGTGGCTGGTGTGTTGTCGAGGGACGGTGAGCACCTGGTCGCAGCCTGGGGCAGGCGGGCAGTATACACATGGGGGCATCTGGTGACACAGCCCTGCCCTGGAGTCCAGGGGAGACATGACCCCATACTGGGAGATCCTGGGGGACACAGCCCTGCCCTAGGGTCCGGGGGGACATGGCCCCACACTCCAGGATCTGAGGAGGGAACACCACCCTGCCCTCAGGGTCTTGGGAGAACGAGACCCTACCCTGGGGGCTGAGGGATGCCAGGGCTGAGGCTGCCCCCTCCCCCCCAACAGATGCACCAGGAAGGCCAAGTGCCCGCGGGCCAAGGAGACTGGCCACTGGCTGTGGAGCCGTGACAACTCCTGCGTGACCATCACCAGTGCCCAGCCACAGAACATGAGCCGGCGGGCCCAGGGGGAGGTGTGCAAGGGGGCTGGTAGGCCCAGGGGAAGTACACAGGGAGCCGATAGGGGCTCCTTAGCCCTGCTGCTGGCCAGGTGCTATCAGGGCAGGTGGGCTGTGACATGGTGTCCCTCCTGTGACTCCGCTGGGCCCCTCTTGGCCTTGTGACCTGGGGAGGGGCCTCCAGGGCAGACCCAGGCCCTGCCCCAGGAATTGCTGAGGTGACAGGTGTAGAGGTACCTGTAGCAGATGAAGCCATCAGGTTCTAGAGGCTCCTGGGGGGCCGGGCTCTACACGTGCAAGTGTGTCCCAGTAAGCTGCTGACCTCCCAGGTGCAGCTGACGGTCAGCCCCCTCCCCACCCTGAGAGAGGACGATGAGCTGCTGTGCCTCTTTGGTGACTCGCCCCCACATCACGCCCGCGTGGAGGGTGACACCGTCATCTGCAACTCCCCGAGTGTTATTCCCACCACGCCACCTGGCCAGGGTGAGCCTCAGCCACCTGCCCTTGGGGTGATGCTTGGCCCTCTTTCCTCCACACTGTGAGGGTTGCAGGCACCCTCCAGGATGCAAAGCCATTGGGGGCCCTGGAGGGTGGGTGCAGACAGCACCTCTTGAGCCGGCAAGCGCATCGAGCCCTTCCACATGTGGCTGCCCCTCACCCGCAGGCTGTGGGGCAGGGACCCTCGTCTGAACCCCTTTGTTACTCCACCGTACTTGCTGCACACAGCTTTGTGCCAGGCTCTGGGCACAATCTCTACAGTCCTCCCTCCCCCGCTGGCCTGAGACCGGCAGGGCTGTCCCAGGAGGGCTAGAACGTGGGCCAGAGAAGCAGGGCCAGGGTCTTACAGTGACGTGGGCAGGGGCCTGGCAGTCCCTGTGCCCCAGACACATGGGAGCCACTGCCGTCAGCACCTACGGGGACAGACAGAGGCCGCGATAGCACAGAGCCCTGGGGAGAAATGGGAGCCTTGTCCTGGGGCCCCCTAGGTCTGATAGCGGGGTAGGGTGGGCAGGGGACCCAGATCTGATAATGGGGGAGTGTGGGCAGAGGGCCTAGATATGATAGTCAGGGAGGGTGCCAGAGCTGATGGTAGGGGGGTC
Source organism: Elephas maximus indicus (assembly GCF_024166365.1). Classification (NCBI taxonomy): domain Eukaryota; kingdom Metazoa; phylum Chordata; class Mammalia; order Proboscidea; family Elephantidae; genus Elephas; species Elephas maximus. The sequence goes on along the minus strand of NC_064822.1, from coordinate 196,640,231 downwards.
CAGCTGGGCCAGAGTAAGGGGGAGTGGGGGACTCTGCTGGGCCAGAGTGAGAATGGGGATGGGGGTCGCCAGTGTTAGGCCTGCACCTCTGGTCCCTGCACTGGCAGCCCATTGGGAGCTGTGATGGGAGAGGTTCTGGGAAGCAGGGTCCCCTTCTCTGGGCACTTCCTGCCTATAGCCACTGCCTTACATGGCTCCTCTGCTATCTGTTCACAGATCACGTGACCGTGAATATTCAGCTCCTTCTCCACCAAGGTGACATCTTCCTCACCTCCCACCTGTATCCCTTCTATGACTGCCGTGAGGCCATGCATCTGGTGGAGAACCTCCCGTGAGCGCCACCCGCCCTCCACCACCTGCTCTCCACCACCTGCCCTCTACCCCCCACCCTCCACCACCCGCCTTCCATCATCTTCCACCCGCCCACCCTCCACCCACCTACCCTCTACCACCTGCCCTCTACCCACTCTCCGCCACCTGGCCTCCACCCACCCCCCCCGCCCCCCAGTGCCTCTCACACTACCCCCCAACAGATGCAACTCCTGTGCCAGCAACCGCTGGACTTGCCAGTGGGACCTGCTATACCATGAGTGCCGGGAGGCCTCACCCAACCCTGAGGATGGCATCGTCCGTGCCCACATGGTGAGGCTTCAGGGCCATGTCATGGCTGGGCTGCTTGACCGCTGCCTAGCTGCTGCTGACTAGCCTCCCTGTCCCCCAGGAGGAGAACTGCCCCCAGTTCCTGGACCCCAGCCCCCTGGACATCCCCATGAACCATGAGACATACGTGACCTTTCAGGGGAAGAACCTGGAAACAGTGAAGGTGGGCAGGGAGTAGCTCCTGGGACCCAGTAGGGGTGCTGGTCAGGGTCATCCACTCCCGAGACTGAAGTCAGGATGCCTGGGCCTGGCACCGAGGGGGTGCTCAGGTGCTTGTGGACAAAGGGGAGTGAGAGGATGAGGGGACGTACATGTGGGCAGGGCACGCAGAGGCCAAGAGAGGGGCTGGTGAGTGTCAGGACTCAGTCAGACTGGGGCTCGGACAGGAGGGGGTTTGGTGAGAGCCAAGATCAGAGGGTGGAGGGGGGCAGGGCAATGAGTGGGCCAGGCAATGGGCTCAGGTGTAGACCGTGTTCCAGGGATGCCTCGGGGTGCCATGTGGGTCCCACGTGGGTCCGTCTGGAGGCAGCTGGAGACACAGGCTGGGGTTCAGGGTGGGGGACCGTTTATCCCAGGAGGGGTGCATGTAAGGAGGTGGAGCAGGGCAGAGAGGGGGCGGGCCGGGCAGGGTCCTGAGCCTCTGTCCCCACAGAGCACCTCCCTGTTTGTGGGGAGCGACCTACTCAAGTTTAAGGAGCTGGTGGGCATGCAGGAGTCAGGGACCTTCTTCTTCCGGACCCCAAAGGTACACCTCCCAGGGCAGGTCAGCTGCTGGCCCTGGGGCCCTCGGCACCCCCTCACTGCTCTCAGAGGGTCGGGCTGGAAAGAGGGCCTGGCAGCCCCTGCCTAGGGAGCCCTGAGCGTCCCCTGTGTGCAGTGGTGTGGTCTGCATGTCTTTGGTGCTCTCCCCAATCAGTCCCTCTGCTGCTGTCTCCAGCCCCTTTCATCTTCCGGTCCATCACACAGCATTCTCTGTGTCCCTGGGCGATACAATGTGTCCAGCCAGCTAGAGGCCTCCCGTCTGCTGCCCTTGGTCTGGCCCTTGAGGTGGGGGCTCCATGGGACCTTATGGTCACAGGGTCCTGATGGGGGGGCTGAAAGTGCAGCAAGTCTCCACCCGTCTCCCTCTTCCCAGCTGGCCCATGGTGCCAACGAGACGCTGTCCCTGCAACTGTACGTCAAGTCCTATGGCAAGAATATCGACAGCAAGCTTAAAGGTGTGGGCGGCCGTGGCTGGTGGGGGGGCCTGGGCAGGCATGGGGGCGGGCTGCTGACCCCTGAACTCTCTCCGCCCTGCCCCAGTGACCCTGTACAACTGCTCCTTCGGCCGCAGTGACTGCAGCCTGTGCCTGGCTGCTAACCCTGACTACAAGTGTGTGTGGTGTGGCGGGCAGAGCAAGTGTGTGTACGAGGCTCTGTGCAGCAACTCCACCTCCGAGTGCCCGCCACCTGTCATCACCAGGGTGAGCTTGCCTGTGCACGACCCAGGCTGGGGCTCCCATCTGGCCCTCCGCCCTGCCCCACGTGCCCCTAGCCTGCCTGAGCCACAGTCAGCCAGCTTCTGCTGATTGCAGATCCAGCCCCAGACGGGCCCACTGGGCGGGGGCATCCACATCACCATCCTCGGGTCAAATTTGGGCATCAAGGCAGACGACGTTAAGAGGGTGACCGTGGCTGGCCGGAACTGCACCTTTGAGCCAAAACAGTACTCCGTGTCCACCCGGTGAGCAGCTGGAGTTCATGCAGGCAAGGTGGTCATGTGGGCCTCCTGGGCACCTCCTCCAGCCTGGGGTGCTTGGGGCTGAGTGACGGGGCAGGTGGGGAGGCCATGGCCTTGGCCTGCGCATATTCCACCACACACACAGCACCAGCATGGACAGGCCAAGTGCGGTGGGACCTCGGGGACTGTGCGCCCATCTGGACAGGCCAGGCACAATGAGGGCTCGGGGTGAGGGCTATCATCGAGTGTGTCCCTGCCCTGCCTGTTGCCCCCCAGGATCGTGTGTCTGATTGAGGCCTCAGAGGAGCCTTCCACGGGGGGTGTCGAGGTGGACGTCAATGGGAAGCTGGGTCACTCACCACCCCACGTCCAGTTCACCTACCAAGTACGTGCTCAGCCCCTAGCCACAGGCTCTTCTGTGTCAGGATCTGGGTTCTGCTGGCCTGGGGAGGGGAGCGGCTGTGTCTGTGCGTGTCAGGGGCTGGGGTCTGTGTTCTGACTTCAGGGTGCTGTGGGGGTGAAGTGCCACCCTGCGGCCCTTCTAGAGCGGGGGAGGGAGACAGCTGCACCCATGGCCTTGCGGCCCTGACTTAAACACGCCTGTTGCTCTTTCAGCAGCCAAAGCCTGTCCATGTGGACCCAAAGCAGGGGCCACAGGCAGGTGGCACCTTGCTGACCATCACTGGCACCCACCTGGACACAGGCTCCAAGGAGGATGTGCGGGTGACCCTCAACAACGTTCCCTGTAAAGTGTGGGTGTCACCTGTGGGCCGGCTGAGGCCCCAGTCTGCCCTGGCCCTGGGGGACCCCGGGTTTGCCCTGGAGGAGGGACAGGGGAGCTGATCTGTTGACACGGGGCGGGGTTGGACCCTAGGTCAGGGGACACTGATGCACCCATCCCACCCCACCCCAGGACAAAGTTTGGGGCAAAGCTCGAGTGCATGACGGGCCCCCAGCCAAAGGTGGGCGAGGTGACCCTGGAGGTGTACTACGGGGGGTCTCCCGTGCCCAGCCCCAACATTGCCTTCACCTACCGTGACAACCCAGTGCTGCGGGCCTTTGAGCCAATGCGAAGCTTTGTCAGGTACGTGCCCCCCAAACCACACCCACCACCTTTTTCCCAGGGCAGCAGGTAGCCCCAGAAACCCCCACTGTGCCCCAGGTCAGTTCCTCCTGAAACCCAGCCAGCAGGGGCAGGGCCAGACGTGAGTCAGGCCCCGCATCCCCGCTCATGGCGAGGATGAGGATGGCAGAGCCTCAATGGCTGTGCTCCCACTACGCCCCCCATGAGAGGCGTGTGCTCATGCAGACCACTGGGACTCCAGCCCCTGCCCTCCCCTCGCAGTGGCGGTAGAAGCATCAATGTCACTGGGCAGGGCTTTAGCCTGATTCAGAGGTTCGCCATGGTGGTCATTGCTGAGCCGCTGCAGTCCTGGCGGCAGCGGCGAGAGACTGGACCCCTACAGCCCCTGACGGTGAGTGCATCAGCCCTGGACCCAGCCTTGGGGGGCTGGGGCTATGCTTGCTCCAGGCAGGGCAGCCTGATGGCCCGGCCTCCCCACAGGTCACGGGCACCGACTACGTGTACCACAGCGACAGCAAGGTGGTCTTCTCGTCGCCAGCTGTCCCCGATGAGCCTGAGGCCTACAACCTCACGGCACTGATCCAGATGGATGGGCACCGTGTGCTGCTCCGGACTGAGGCCGCTACCTTCGAGTATGTGGCCGACCCCACGTTCGAGAACTTCACGGGCGGTGTCAAGAAGCAGGTCAACAAGCTCATCCATGCCCAGGTAAGGCTGGTGGCTCTGGACAGCACTGTGGAAAGGGGCCCTTGGAGCCCTGCCTGGGTGAGGACTGCGGGGGCTGGGGGTCAGGGTCTCACCTGGGTGGTGGTCAGGGTCTCGCCTGGGTAAAGATCATGGTGGGGTCAAGGTCTCGCCTGGGTGAGGACTGTGGGGGTGACAGAGTCTCGCCTGGGTGAGGAATGCGGGAGTGGGCTCAGGGTCTTGCCTGGGTGAGGACTGTGGCATGGGGTCAGGGTCTCACCCGGGTGAGGACCATGGCGGGGGGGTCAGGGTCTCATCTGGGTTGGGGGGTTAGGGTCTCGCCTGGGTGGGGGGATCAGGATCTTGTCGGGGGTTCAGGGTCCCGGCTGGGTGTGGGTCAGGGTCCCGCCTGGGTGGGGGGACAGGGTCCTGGCTAGGGGAGGACTGGCAGGGGGCCCTGGTCTTGGAGTGTGAGGTCCAGGCTGAGTTGGTCCCCTGACCTCCCCTTCCCCCCAGGGCACCAACCTGAACAAGGCGATGACGCTGCAGGAGGCCGAGGCCTTCGTGGGGGCTGAGCGTTGCATCATGAAGACACTGACAGAGACTGACCTGTACTGTGAGCCCCCCGAGGTGCAGCCCCTGCCCAAGCGGCGGCAGAAGCGGGACACCACCCACAACCTGCCTGAGTTCATTGTGCGTGTGGGGGGCTGCAAGGGGGGTACGTGGGGGTGAGGGGAGCATCTGTCACAGCTACACCCGCCCTCACCAATGGGCCCCTCTGCACAGGTCAAGTTTGGCTCGCGTGAGTGGGTGCTGGGCCGCGTGGAGTACGACACACGTGTTAGTGACGTGGCGCTCAGGCTCGGTGTCATCCTGCCTCTGGTCATTGTGCCCATGGTGGTCATCATCGCTGTGTCCGTCTACTGCTACTGGTCAGCCCCCGCTCCTCCCTGCACAGTGCAGTCACGCAGACCTGTCCCAGTCCTGCCTGTGGTCTCCCACAAGAGCCTGCCCCTAGCCAGGACCCTGGTCTTCCCTGTGCCCCCAGGAGGAAGAGCCAGCAGGCTGAGCGTGAGTACGAGAAGATCAAGTCCCAGCTGGAGGGTCTGGAGGAGAGTGTGCGCGACCGCTGCAAGAAGGAGTTCACAGGTGGGGGGGCGTCCTGGGCCAGGAGGGGGGCAGGCAGGGACAGTGCCCTCACTACCCCGCATCTACAGACCTGATGATCGAGATGGAGGACCAGACCAACGACGTGCACGAGGTCGGCATTCCAGTGCTCGACTACAAGACCTACACGGACCGCGTCTTCTTCCTGCCCTCCAAGGATGGAGACAAGGATGTGATGATCACGGGCAAGCTGGACATACCTGAGTCGCGGCGGCCCACTGTGGAGCAGGCCCTGTACCAGTTCTCCAACCTGCTCAATAGCAAGTCCTTTCTCATCAATGTGAGCAGCCCGGTGGGGCCGTGGGTGGGAGGGCAGGACGACCGGAGGGCGGCTGGCTGGAGGGAGTCCTCCCTGGCCCGCCCCACAGGGTCCTGACCACCCCGTACCCACAGTTCATCCACACCCTGGAGAACCAGCGGGAGTTCTCGGCGCGCGCCAAAGTCTACTTTGCGTCGCTGCTGACGGTGGCACTGCACGGGAAGCTCGAGTACTACACGGACATCATGCGCACGCTCTTCCTGGAGCTGATGGAGCAATACGTGGTGGCTAAGAACCCCAAGCTGATGCTACGCAGGTGTGCGGGCACCGGGCGAGGGCGTGTGGAGGGTGTGTGGAGGGCAAGGGCCCTGGCATCAGATGGGAGTGAACCCCGACTCCCCTTATCTCCCTGAGCTTGGCCAGCAGAGTGGGCAGGAAGACGACACTCAGGGCTTCCTGTGTTCTCGTGTGGTACACGTGTGCACTCGTATGCGTCTTTGCACACCAGCTGCTCAGTCACTGCAGGCTGTGCCTGTGCATACTGGCAGAGTCCCCAGGCCTGGCTGGGGAGGCCGTGGAGGGTGGGGTGTGGGCCTTAGGGTCTTCAGGGCCCCTTGGTACTAGGCCTCTCTGCAACCCCAGGTCAGAGACAGTGGTGGAGAGGATGCTGTCCAACTGGATGTCCATCTGCCTGTACCAGTATCTCAAGGTGGGTCCCGGTCCCACCAAACGTCCACCCCCTGCACCTGCTCCTCTGCTTCCCTCCCCACATGTGGTCAGACCACAGACACCCTGGCCAGGTCCCCTAACCCTTTCGACTCAGGCCCCACCCATGCTGATCCCCTTGCTTCACCCCAGGACAGTGCCGGTGAGCCCCTATACAAGCTCTTCAAGGCCATCAAGCATCAGGTGGAGAAGGGGCCAGTGGATGCCATACAGAAGAAGGCCAAGTACACCCTAAATGACACTGGGCTGCTGGGGGATGATGTAGAGTATGCACCCCTGGTGAGTGTGGGATGGGCGCAGGGGGAGGAGGGTGGGCACATGGGAGGTGGGGTTGTGGTGCTGGGTCAGTTCCTGGGCTGGCCCTGGGTGTGGGTGAGCCAGGCAGAGGTTCATGTGGGAGCAGGTTCCCTTACTCATGGTCCCTTGTCCCTGTGGGAGGTCATAGGCCCTTGGCAGACATGAGTGACTCAGTGTGTATGTGGCCCCTCGTGGCTCCCCCCGCTCCTCACAGCTGTTAGCCCTGGGTGCCTGCAGGGACCCTAAAGCCCAGTGGGCCCAGGCACTGAGGGTAGTTCTGGGTGGTGACTCCCCATGTCCCCCAAAGACAGTGAGCGTGATCGTCCAGGATGAAGGATTCGATGCCATCCCTGTCAAGGTCCTCAACTGTGACACCATCTCCCAGGTCAAGGAGAAGATCATTGACCAGGTGTACCGCATGCAGCCTTGCTCCCGCTGGCCCAAGGCTGACAGCGTAGTCCTGGGTAAGCAAGCTGGCCAGACCTGGGGTGCTAGGGAGTGGTGCAGGGGACAGGGTTCGAGCAAGCTGGGCTGTCTCCTGCAGAATGGCGTCCTGGCTCCACAGCACAGACTCTGTCGGACCTGGACCTGACCTCACAGCGGGACGGCCGGTGGAAGCGTATCAACACACTGATGCACTACAACGTGAGTGGGGATGCAGGGGGGACATGGGGGGCAGTGCAAGAGGGATGCAGGGGAGACATGGGGGGCAGTGTGGGGGGATGCAGGGGGGACATGGGGGGGCAGTGCGGGGGGATACAAGGGGGGACATGGGGGCAGTGTGGGGGGATGCAGGGGGGACATGAGGGGCAGTACGGGGGGATGTGGGGGGCAGTGCAGGAGGGATGCAGGGGGAACATGGGGGGCAGTGCAGGAGGGATGCAGGGGGACATGGGGGCAGTGCGGAGGGGTGCAGGGGGGACATGGGGGCAGTGTGGGTGGGATGCGGGGGAACGTGGGGGGAAGTGTGGGGGGATGCAGGGGGGATATGGGGGGCAGTGTGGGGGGGTACAGGGGGGGTGTGGGGTGCAGGGGGGACATGAGGGGCAGTGCGGGGGGACATGGGGGACAGCAGGCAGTGTGGAGGTGACGTGAGGGGCAATGCAGGGGGGACATGGGGGGCACTTCAGGGGGCGGGGGAATGTGGGGGAGAGCAGGCAGCATGGGTGGGATGTGGGGGCAGTGGGCAGTGTGGAGGTAAGGAGGGCAATGCAGGGGGGGTGCAGGAGGGACATGGGGGCAGTGCGGGGGGACGCAAGGGACAGTAGGCAGTGTGGAGGGGACATGGAGGGCGGCATGGGGGAGACATGGGGGCAGTGTGGGGGGGGAGGTGAGGGCAGCATGCGGGGGATGTGGAAAGTGGTGCCGAGGGGTGCGGGGGACTGTGGGCAGTGTGGAGATGATGTGGGGGGCAGCACAGGGGGCGTGGGGGGCAGTGCAGGGGGATGTGGGGGACAGCAGGCAGCAAGCCAGGGGGATGTGGGGGACAGTGCAGGAAGATGCTGGGGATAGCAGGCAGCACAGGGGCCGTGGGGCAGGAGGAACGGGAGGGGCAAGGGCTAGCCCAACCTAGCATGACGAGCACGTCCACCTTATCTCCATGTCCCCCAGGTCCGGGATGGAGCCACTCTCATCCTGTCCAAGGTGGGGGTCTCACAGCAGCCTGAGGACAGTCAGCAGGATTTGCCAGGGGAGCGTAAGTCCCTCCCTTTCTTGCCCCTCTCCTCCCACCTTCAGAGGTCAGCATAGGACCAAGGGCCACCTCAGGGCACCCCCATCCACCGCTGCTGCCCTCCCCAGCCCCAGCTCTAACTGGGTGGGAGCCGTGGAGCCTAGCAGCATTCCAGGTCTTGCCCCACCCAGCCTGGCCTTCCAGGGTCCTCAACATGCACCCCCTCCAGGCCACGCCCTCCTGGAGGAGGAGAACCGCGTGTGGCATCTGGTACGTCCGGCTGACGAGGTGGATGAAGGCAAGCCCAAGCGTGGCAGTGTGAAGGAGAAGGAGCGCACCAAGGCCATCACCGAGATCTACCTGACGCGGCTGCTCTCGGTCAAGGTGTGCGTGCCTGCCGCGAGCAGGCCTGGGGCGAGCCCTGGAGCTCCTGCAGGCAGCGCTGACCACACCCACCCACCCGCAGGGCACACTGCAGCAGTTCGTGGACAACTTCTTCCAGAGCGTGCTGGCGCCGGGCCACGCAGTACCTCCTGCAGTCAAGTACTTCTTTGACTTCCTGGATGAGCAGGCGGAGAAGTATGACATCCGGGACGAAGACACCATCCACATTTGGAAGACCAACAGGTGGGGTGCACCACGCGGGCTCGGAGGGCCCCGAGCCTGGCAGCCCCTGACCACCTGCCCTCTCACCTCAGCCTGCCCCTCCGCTTCTGGGTGAACATACTCAAGAACCCCCACTTCATCTTCGACGTGCACGTGCACGAGGTGGTGGATGCCTCGCTGTCGGTCATTGCCCAGACCTTCATGGACGCCTGCACACGGACTGAGCACAAGCTGAGCCGCGTGCGTGGACCACGAGGGCGGGGAGCTGGGGCCAGGGGTGTTGGTGGGGGCCAGGGCTGAGACTGGAGGGTGTCTGTGAGGGGGGGCTGAGACTGGAGGGTGTCTGTGAGGGGGGGCTGAGACTGGGGGTGTCAGTGGGGGTGGGGGCTGAGCCGCATGCATGGAGGGGGAGGGCAGGGAGCTGGGGCCAGGGGTGTCAGTGGGGGCAGGAGCTGAGATGGGGGGTGTCAGTGGGGGCAGGGAGCTGAGGCCAGGAGGGACCAAATGGGGAAAGGAAGTCAGTTTGGGACGTGTCAGGGGTCCTGGATGTTTGGCAGGTAGAAGGTGACAGGGGCCACCTCAGGACAGTCCAGGATCCCCTTCCCCTCCCATGGGACCTCCCCCACCACCAACTTGTACAGGCAGGTCTGTGGCTGGAAGGGGCACAGCCTTCCTGCTAGGGTGGACCTCAATCCTGTCTCTGAGCAGCTGTGAGCGTGACTGCATCCCTGGCAGGGCCAGTGCCATCCAGCCCAGGTATAACTTGGCTGTGTCTCCCCCCAGGACTCTCCCAGCAACAAGCTACTCTACGCCAAGGAGATCTCCACTTACAAGAAGATGGTAGAGGAGTGAGTGCCAGCGGCTGCCCCTCTCCAGCCCCTGCTCCCCCACCCTCCCCTTGTGGCTGCCCTTCCGCCCTTCCTCCTCCTGCCCCCTGTAACTGCCCATCCCCCCACAGTTACTACAAAGGGATCCGCCAGATGGTGCAAGTCAGCGACCAAGACATGAACACACACTTGGCAGAAATTTCCCGGGTAAGGGGGTGGGGGCATGGGGACACTTCCTGACCCCCCACTCCAGGCTGAGCTGAGGCTCACATGGCTTCCCAGGGTGTGTGGTACCCAGGACTGAATTGCAGAGTGGGGATGAAAATGCAATGAGGGGTTCCAGGGGGGTGGGGCCAAGGAAGGCACCTGTGCCTGCCTGGCTGGCACCTAGTGTGCTGAGTGTGGGGGTGCACTGTGGGGTGGGGGGTGTGCAGCTCCAAGCTGTCCTGCATGTCTGCCGTACCAGCGTGACCACCGGAGTGTCCCACTGGGACAGAGACGACTCAGTGCATCTGTGTCTGAGTGTGCTGGGGTGACTGTGGGCCTGGGCAATTCCTCTGTCCACAGCCATCCCGTGTGAGTCTGGGGCTGTGCCCATGGGAGGGTGTGACCTTTGTGACTGCCTGTGCCCACAGTGCCACACAGCCACCACGTCACAGCCCACCTGCTCTCCTAAAGGACAGCTCCCCCAGGGCTGAACGTCTGCAAAGACCAGGGACACGCTGCCCCTACTTACCCAAGGGTCATACTGCCTACCCTGGGGTCACACCGCCCCTGCCTACCCTGGGGTCATACTGTCCTCCCACCCAGGCACACACGGACACTCTGAACACCCTTGTGGCCCTGCACCAGCTCTACCAGTACACACAGAAGTACTATGATGAGGTAAGCAGGTCATGTCCTCACAGGGGTAGGAAGGCACGGGGCAGCCCTTCGCCGCCAGCCCTCACATGATGGTGACCCACCCTCAGATCATTAACGCCCTGGAGGAGGACCCCGCTGCCCAGAAGATGCAGTTGGCCTTCCGCCTGCAGCAGATCGCGGCCGCGCTGGAGAACAAGGTCACGGACCTCTGACCTCCAACCTCAGCCCTCAACTGCAGCACAGAGGTTCAGGTGTCCGGGGGCTGGCCCCCTGGCCAGCAGCTTAGCCTTTCTCTCTCTGACCAGCAGAGGATGAGCCTGCCCAAGCGCCCCAGCCCTCAGCACGTGTGGACTCTCGTAGCATCTTTCTCCTGAGCAATACTGCCTGAGGGTGGTCCTGTACCACAGCAGCCCTGCCAGCACCAGCTCCCTCTGGAACCTGCGTCGGGTTCTGTCTTCACGTCCAGCCTCCCGAGTGATTTGCAAACGTGCCTTAGGTGCCTGATGCCTGATGGGCCACGGTGGCACTCAGGCGCCGGCCTCAGCCTCCTGGCACTGCAGCTGCACCATCTCGAACATGGGGGCCCTGGGCCCACCTCCCTGGGGGTTCTGCAGCGCCTGTGGCCCCAGACTGTGTCTGTCTGTTCCTGGAATGAGAGGAAGAAAACCAGCGGTACGATGCCTTCCTGACCTCACCTGCCTTCCCTGCAGGCACCGTTGATCTAAGTGAACTCAAGCGTGCCGCCTGGGCCTCACCTCAAAGGTTAAGCTGGACGTCAGACGTCGAGGCCCAGGCGGCCAGAGGGACCCCAGCAGATGGGTGCTGGTCTCTGGCCTGTCAGACAGGTGGTCCTCACGAGTACCCCCCACCCCGTTTTGTAAATCTTGTTAATTGTAAATCAAATACATCAATCTTTTTCACTCTGCGGGTTGACTGAATTCCTCCTGGGGCTGAAGTACCTGTCTCTGGCCTGTGTCTGCTCACAGCCTCTGTCCCCAACACAGTCTGGCCCTGGGGGCACACCTTCAGCTGGGCCCTGTGTGGCCTTACCCCACCCACAGTCCCTGGCTCACTCTGTCTCCTTCCCCAGGGCTCCTGCCTACAGCAGTTCTGGGGTGGAGGCTGCACCCCAACCCCAGCTGTCACCTCTGGGGAGTCCACACTGGACACTGCCTTTCTTTGGACCCCAGGAGCAGCTCTGAGAGGTGGGAGGAGTGGTACCCTCTGGTAAGCAGCATCCCAGACCGGGGGCATGGAGCGCTGGGTACCTGAACTTAATTCTGGGACAGAACAGCTCATGGGGCAAGAAGGGGGGCAGAGAGGCTTAGCACGCAGGCATGGGACTGAGGCCTTATGGCTGCCTCCTCCAAGGCAGTCCTGGGGATCCTGCCGGCCCACGCGCCACCTGGCGGCAGGAATGTCCTCCTGCTTCCATCCAGCTGGAGGTCCTCTCTGGGGAGGGGCAGGGCACCCAGCCGCTGTCCTAGCTCTGAACTGTATCCTGTTTCTAAGGTGGGGGTGGGAGGGGGCTCCTCGCAAACAGGACTCATGAGACAGAGTAGATGTTTCCTCCAGCTATTAGTAAGCCCCTACTGTGTGCAGACCCTACTGGACATGGTGGCTGGGGACTTGTTGGCCGTCAAGGATGACCAAGGGTCTCAGATAGCCCAGTGAACAGGCCAAGCGTTCAGTGATGGGGAAGGGGCTTCAGATGCAGGTGGCCATGCTGCAGCCAAGGAGGGGACGCAGTCAGGGTCAGTCGATCCCCAGGGGCCCGTGAGATGGTTCAGGACAGGTCTGGGTAGAGATGACCAGAGGGGAGGGGTTGTCTCTGTTGACAAGACCGAATCTGAAGCCTAGAGAATGGAGTCATATAGGGGCCACAGTGACCGGTCCTCTAAACACCGAGTTCACCCCTCGCCAAGCCTCCATCCTCCTTCCTCACCTGCTTCCTCCCCAGCACTTACCTGCACCCAAAAGAGCACAGGTAAGTGTGTTTACAGACGCTCCACCAGGGGCTCTGAGTCATGCCCTACAGGCTCAGCAGGTGTTTGGTGAGGACTTTGATGGCTGTGACAGGAGAGGAGGTCTCTGGGGGGAGGGGACACCAGGCACACCTGGGCAATCGTAAGGGGCTTGTTTTAAGAAGGCCCTGGAGTGGGCTCAGCATCTGAAGAGCTTCCAGGGAGGAAGGGGAGGTGCTGTGCTGGGGGGACAGCATGGGAAGGAAGGTAAGGCCATACCAGGGCCTCTCCCTCCTGAGTCCAGTGGGTTGGAGGGCTGGGCAAGGCAAGAGGGCTGGGGAGAGCCGAGAGGGGCCACACAGGTCCAAGGGGCCACTGGTCCAGGGCTGGCGGACACTAATTGTGCGGCTGTGCCTATCAGAGTCCAACCCCCAGGGGAAGTGTCATGGAGGTAGAGCCATGGTCCACCCAGGGGAGAGGCTGGCAGGGAGATGGGGTGGAAGAGCCAGGAGCACACTGGGTGAGAGGAAGTGAGGATAGGATGGGCAAGGACAGAGCAGCCAAGGGCCAGAAGCCAACAGCAGGTGTGGCCAGGGTGAGGGAGGGGGCTGGGTGGGTAGGGGTCATGGTCAGAGGGCTTTGGAGGTGACAGCAAGGACGCTGACAGGGGTCCACTGTGGCCAAAGCGAGGAGATTCCCAGCACCAGTGGGATGGAGAGCCCACCTGACACCTTGCTCCACCCTCCCTGCCCACCCTTGCTGACTGATGTGGCTGGAACCTGCCCGAGCTTGGCCCATCCTGATCTCTCCTGAAAATTAGAGATTTGGACCAAAGAGGCCAAGATGCTGACCTCAGAGCCTGAGCCCTGTGCTGCCCAAGGCTGTGAGTCACCAGGGTGACTTGGAACACAAGAACAGCACCTCTGCGACGCTGGCAGAGAGGTTGCCCAGGTGAGGCCACAGGCTGGAGCCGTGAAACTGCTGAAACACAGATCCACTTCAGACGGGACACCTGCAGCTCAGGCTCACGGCTGAAATGCCTCCCACAGACATGCATTACACATGTGCACACACGGCACACATGCACACACATGGGACATATGGCACACACGGCACATGCACACACACGGCACACATGCACACACGGGACACATGGCACACATGCACACACGGCACACCTGCACACACGGCACACCTGCACACATGGCACACACGGCACACACGCACACATGTACACACATGGCACACCTGCACACACACATGCGCACACACGGCACACATGCACTCACACGGCACACATGCACACACAGGACACATGAGCGCGCACACGGCACACATGCTCACACAGCACACATGCACACACACGGCACATGCGCACACGTGGCGCATGTGTACACATGGCACGCATACACGCATGCACACACGGCACACATGCACACATGGCACACGTGTACACATGGCACACATACACGCATGCACACACAGCACACCTGCACACACATGCACACACACAACACACATGCACACACATGGCACACAGCACACATGTGCACACGGCACACATGCACACACGGCACACATGCACGCACAAGTGGGACCCGTGGCACACACACGTGCACACACAGTACATGCCACATAAGCTCACATGGCAGCACCAGCTGCACAGGCCTCTGCCATTTGTCCATCCAATACATTCTTACTGAGCACTAGTTTTGTGCCAGGCACTGTTCTGGGCACTGGGGACACAGCAGTCAACAGAACTGACAAGGCACTGCCCTCAGGGAACTTCCACTGTGGTCAAAGAATTCCAGTTCAAGCAGAAAGGGGATTTGGTAGCTCCATAACAAGGAAATGGCAGCCTCACAGCTTCAGTTATGGCTGGATCCAGATACTCACAAGGTGTCTTTGGTGTCAGCAGGGACACTGGTGGCAGGCAGCCCAGGCCTGTGCCCCCCCCCCACATGTCACTGGTTGCGGGGGATCTCTTGAAGGTCTAGATCTTGGTTATGCGCCACCCCTGAAGGGGCAGCCCCATTCAAGCTACATGGAACAAGGGTTGATGTCTCCAACAAGGAAGGCATACTAGACATACAATGGACAACCCCCCTTCTCAGAGACCAGGCCAGTCAGAGCATCCAAAAGAGGTGTCACTCATGTGCCTGGTGAATTCAGACCATGGGGCAGCAGAG